>NW_026652282.1:112024579-112061819 GCF_009828535.3 Hylobates moloch
TTCTGCTAACTCTAGCTGTTTTGGTCTCTCCGAACTGCCAATTCTGTCTCCACAGCACAAGCACCTGCCAGGTTCTAAGTGAGTTTCCCCTCAAGTCAGTAAGCTTGGACAATTGTAGACTTCAACACAGTTGTTTCTCACCATTTAGAGATCACTGTCCTTTTCTGCCTGCATTGGTCTGAATGTTTGTGTCCCCTTCCTCCAAATTCATGTGTTGAAAGCTAATCCCCAATATGATAGTCTTAAGAGGTCAGACCTTTGGAAAGTGATTAGGTCATGAATGCAGAGCCCTCAGGAATGGGATTGGTGCCATTATAAAAGAGATTCCAGAGAGCTACCTTGTCCCTTCCACTATGTGAGGACACAGTGAAAAGGAGCAGTCTATGAACCAGAAAGTAGACTCTAACCAAACACAGAATCTACTAGTGCCTTGATCTTTAACTTCACAGATTCCAGAACAGTTGTGAAAAATAAATTTCTGTTGTTTATAAGCTACCTTATTTATGACATTTTGTTATAGCAGCCAGAATGCACTAAGACATCACCTAAGTTCCAGTACCTTGAAAATTACTTTATATATTTCAGCCAGTTCGGTTGTTTCAGAAAGGGTAGTAAATGTAGTACCTGCTACCCCATCTTATTTTTAGTGCAACTCTACACACACATACACATTCATATTCAGCTAAATGTCTTTCTCTTAATGGGTAAATTATCTCATTTCTACTTATTGACATGCCAATTCTTGCTTTTATTTGTTGTTTCATGCTATGCTTTGTTTATAATTTCTTTTGTGTTTTGTCTTTTCCTTTATTATCTACTTCTCCTTTGTTTAATTCAATTGTGTCCTCTGAAGTTGATACAGTTTTTAGTTCCAAATTCTATGTCAATAACTATAGTTTTATACAATAAATTTAAATTATGGTTTATTTAATTATCAACTGTAGAGAATATATTAGTGACCACCCACTATAACAGATGCAATAATTACTACATAATACTTCCCAAACTAAAGTTGCCTCCACCTCCTGATTTCAGTTGTTTATGTTCACATTTTTAGCTCTTCTGATAGTTGCATATATATATTTTATATATATATATATATATATAAAATGAAAAAGTCTTATTTCATTGGCTTTTTAAGCAGTTACTATGAAAGGTAAAGGAATAATATACTTAAATATTCTCTCAACTTCTCTCTAAGTTTACAATTGCTGATTTAGATCAGAAAGAGTAGTTACATCAGGGCCAGGTGCAGTGACTCACGTCTGTAATCCCAGCATGTTGGGGGGCCAAGGCGGGTGAATCACTTGAGGTCAGGAGTTCAAGACCAGCCTGGGCAACATGGTGAAACCCTATCTCTACTTAAAAAACAAAAATTAGCTGGGCACGGAGGTGCATGCCTGTAATCCCAGCTACTCAGGAGGCTGAGGCAGGAGAATTGCATGAGCCTGGGAGGCAGAGGTTGCAGTGAGCCAAGATCACACCACTGCACTCCAGCCTGGGCAACAGAGTGAGACTCCGTTTCAAAAAAAAAAAAAAAGAGTAGTAACATCATTATTTCTGTATCATTAAAGGTTATTGTGGCAGAATGGGGATATACACCAATCTCATGATCTCTTCTTAGGAACATGGAAAGTCTACATTTTCCAGCCTCCCTTGCAGCTAGATTGGCTCATGTAACCAATTCTGCTAAAGGAATGTGAACAAAAAATGATGTAAACAACATCCAGGTTTGGCCTCTAGAATTTCACATGAAACTCTTCCCTTTCTGTCTCTCCTGTGCATTTACTTGAAAGTAAAGAACTGCAAGACAGTAGAATCACACATTGGAAAGCACCTTGGATTCCTAAGTCACTTTGTGGAGAGTAACCACTAAAGAAAGTGACTAAACTTTCGGCAGTGATGTGAACAAGAAACAACCATTTAGTGAGTTAAAGCTTTGATATTTTGATGCTGCTTATTATAGCAACTACCAATCATTTTCCTAAATAGTACAATTGTTTTTATTCTGGTATGTAACCATATATCCCACATTCTATTTTAAAATGTGTTCCATGTTTATCACCAATCCTTCTGTTAATATTTCTTCACATGTATTTTAATTGGTTGAATTTTTCACAGAGAACACTTTTCAGAAATTTTGTTATCTATTCTCATAGGACAAATAGTGACCCCCTAGAGATGTCCAGACACTAATCCTGGAATCCTGGAATCCTGATAATATGAGGTATGAAATTGCAGGAGAAACTTAGGTGATAGAATTAAGGTTATTAACCAGCTAACATTAAGATAGGGAGATTATCCTAGGTTTCCAAGGAGGGACTAGTGTAATTGCATGAGCCTTGTGAGACTGTAAGCAGGGAAACCAGCCAAGCTATGAAACCAGCCCAGATTTCTGAACTACAGAAACTGAGATAATACATTTACGTTGTTTTAAGCCTTGAAATTTGTGGTAACTTGTTACAACAGCAATAGAAAACTGTTACACCTGCCTTCTTGCACATGTCTGTGATCATAATAATTGAGTGACAACTTGACTGTGTAAAATTTTGGTTGGTCTTATTTTCTTCCCCTTAAGACACTGCAGGCACTTCTTCACTATTTATTTTCTAGTATTGACTATTATTGTATAGAAGTCTGATGCCAGGCTGATTTTTTTTTTTGGCCCTTAGAGTTGATTTGATGGGTCAGAGGGTAGCCTGGGCACACACAGGCTTCTTTTATTTAGAATAAGTAGAAGTAGCGTAATGTTAAGTAGAAATAGAATAATATTAGCAGACTATGTCATAGTATTGATATTTTTATATGACACAAAAGGCTAAACCAAAGGACAAGAAAAAACTCTATGTGAATAAGAAAGTATGGGCAGTGCATATTCCATCCCAGGCACGCATTGTGAATTTGTGAAAGGAAAAGTAGAGCTTGCAGGTGGCATTTCCCATGACTCTCAGTTTTTAAGAGGCTTTCTGAAAATTCTCAGCAGAGACAAGCTATGCGCTTTAATTATGCAGGTTATGATCTTCTTTTATTACTGCTTTTTGTTTTGTTTAATTTTCTGTTCTCTTCTTCAGAAATATTAATTGTACATTTGTTGCATCTTTATTATTTTCCACATTTAAATTTTTCCTCAGGTTTTTTGCAGATCTGTTTTCTTTTATATTTCAATTCTATGATTTTTCAAGCCACCTAGGTGGATGTGTATACAATGATTATGAGTGTATGTTCAGCAGTACCTAACCTCATTTAACATACAATGATTACGATTGTATGTTCAGCAGTACCTAAGCTCTCATTTCTATTATTCTTATTGTGCTTTTCATTTCTCTAAAAAAAAATTGTTCTTTCCTGTTACATATTGATATGGTTTGGCTGTGCCTCCACCTAAATCTCAACTTGAATTGTATCTCCCAGAATTCCCACATCTTGTAGAGGGACCCAGGGGCAGGTAATTGAATAATGGGGGCCAGTCTTTCCTGTGCTATTCTCATGATAGTGAATAAGTCTCATGAGATCTGATGGGTTTATCAGGGGGTTCCACTTTTGCTTCTTCCTCATTTTTCTCTTGCCACCACCATGTAAGGAGTGCCTTTCGCCTTCCACCATGAATATGAGGCCTCCCTAGCCATGTGGAACTGTAAGTCCAGTTAAACCTCTTTTTCTTCCCAGTCTCAGGTATGTCTTTATCAGCAGGATGAAAATGAACCAATACAGTAAATTGATACCAGTAGAATGGGGCATTGCTGAAAAGATACCCAAAAATGTGGAAGCAACTTAGGAACTGGGTAACAGGCAGAGGTGAGAACAGTTTGGAGGGCTCAAAACAAGACAGGAAAATGTGGGAAATGTTGGAACCTCCTAGAGATTTGTTGAATGGCTTTGACAAAAATGCTGATAATTATATGAACAATAAGGTCCAGGCCAAGGTGATCTCAGAGGGAGATGAGCAACTTGTTGGGAAGTGGAGCAAAGGTGACTCTTCTTATGTTTTAACAAAGAGACTGGAAACATTTTGCCCCTGCCCAAGAGGTTTGTGGAACTTTGAACTTGAGAGAGATGATTTAGGGTATCTGGTGGAAGAAATTTCTAAGCAGAAAAGCATTCAAGAGGTGACTTGGGTACTGGTAAAAGCATTCCATTTTAAAAGGGAAACAGAGCATAAAAATTTGGAAAATTTGCAGCCTGATGATGCAGTACAAAAGAAGAACCCATTTTTTTGAGGAGAAATTCAAGCCAGCTGCAGAAATTTGCATAAGTAGCAAGGAGCCTAATGTTAATCCACAAGACCATGGGGAAAATGTCTCCAAGCCATGTCAGAGACCTTCACAGCAGGCCCTCCCATCAAAGGCCCAGAGGCCCAGGAGGAAAAAGTGGTTTCGTGGGCCTAGCCCAGGGACCTCATGTTGTGTGCAGCCTAGGGACTTGGTGGCCCAAATCCCAGCCACTCCAGCCATGGCTGAAAAGGGCCAATGTACAGCTTGGGCTGTGGCTTCAGAGGGTGGAAGCCCCAAGCCTTAGCAGCTTCCACATGGTGTTGAGCCTGCAGGTGCAGAGAAGTCAAGAATTGAGGTTTGGGAACCTCTGCCTAGATTTTAGAAGATGTATGGAAGCACCTAGATGCCCAGGCAAAAGTTTGCTGCAGGGGCAAGGCCCTCATGGAGAACGTCTGCTAAGGCAGTATGGAAAGGAAATGTGGGGTTGGAGCCCCCCACAAAGAGTCCCTACTGGAGCACTGCCTAGTGGAGCTGTGAGAAGAGGGCCACCGTCCTCCAGACCCCAGAATGGTAGATCCACTAACAGCTTGCACCATGTGCCTGGAAAAGACACAGACACTCAATGCCAGCCTGTGAAAGCAGCTGGAAGGGAGGCTGTACCCTGCAAAGCCACAGGGGCAGAGCTGCCCGAGACCATGGGAACATACCTCTTGCATCAGCGTGACCTGGATGTGAGACCTGGAGTCAAAGGAGATAATTTTGGAGCTTTAAAATTTGACTCTGCTGCTGGATTTCAGACTCGCATGGGCCCTGTAACCCCTTTGTTTTGGCCAATTTCTCCCATTTGGAATGGCTGTATTTACCCAATACCTGTACCCCCATTGTTTCTAGGAAGTAACTAGCTTGCTTTTGATTTTACAGGCTCATAGGTGGAAGAGACTTGTCTCAGAGGAGACTTTGGAGTGTGGACTTTTGGGTTAACACTGAAATGAGTTAAGACTTTGGGGGACTGTTGGGAAGGCATGATTGGTTTTGAAATGTGAGGACATGAGATTTGGAGGGGCCAGGGGTGGAATGATATGGTCTGGCTATGCCCTCACCCAAATTTCAACTAGAATTGTATCTCCCAGAATTCCCACATGTTGTGGGAGGGACCCAGGGAGAGGTAATTGAATCATGGGGGCTGATTTTTCTCATGCTATTCTCATGATAGTGAATAAGTCTCATGATATCTGTTGGGTTTATCTGTGGTTTCTGTTTCTGTTTCTTCCTCATTTTTCTCTTGCCACCACCATATAAGAAGTGCCTTTTGCCTCCCACCGTGATTCTGAGCCCTCTCCAGCCATGTGCAACTGTAAGTTCAAATAAACCTCTTTTTCTTCCCAGTCTTAGGTATGTCTTTATCAGCAGCTTGAAAACCACCTAATACATATGTCTTTCTGGAGCTCTGCTAGTTCACTTGTCATTTCTGGTGTCTTGTCTCTTCTTTGAATTTGTGTACATCATCTTTGAGGTCCTGTTTCAGGCATCCCATATTTTCTTTAATTTATTCCATTTCAGAGAAAGATCTTTGTTCAATGTTTTCTGATGCTTCGTGGCATATTTTTTTATGTATATACTTCAACTGCCTCTCACTTGTCATGTTTCTCTCCTTATCTCCACTGCTGGTTCCTTTTTTTTAATTGTTACTTATCTTTTCATTGGGATTAATCTTTGGTTAAGAACATACCCTAAGGAAAGGAGCTAGGATAATAAGCTTAGACAACTGGAAACTTGACTTTTGTTCTAAGAAAACTTTCTAACTTTCTGTACTGGGGGTATGTATCTGCTCTGAAGAAGCAAAAAATATCCATATGCCACATATCCTACATGGAATGATTTCATATTCATTTCTCTTTTATTGGCCCAAGATTAAAAGCTACAGAGTAGATTACAAAAAAATATAATAAATATCCACCACATCCATCTTCTGCTCTGTGGTCATTTTTGAATATAAACCCCTTTAGATTCTTTTTTTTTTTTGAGATGGTATCTCCCTCTGTCACCTAGGCTGGAGTGCAATGGCACGATGTCAGCTCACTGCAACCTCTGCCTCCCAGGTTCAAGCAATTCTCCTGCCTCAACCTCCTGAGTAGCTCGGATTACAGGTGCCTGTCACAACGCCCAGCTACTTTTTGTATTTTTAGTAGAGATGAGCTTCACCATGTTGGCCAGGCTGGTCTTGAGCTCCTGACCTCGGGTGATCTGCCTGCCTCGGCCTCCCAAAGTGCTGGGATAACAGGTGTGAGCCACCACACCCAGCCCCACTTTAGATCCTTACCATTGGGTTTCTCCAGGATTTCATGGGGTGGAGGAAAGCAATAATTACATTGCCAGGTGCCCTATCCTTTTCCTAAGACTTCAAGATCCTTGTCTGTTTTTACTTTCAACATGAACTTCAGCCTGGATATTTTTATTTTCCCAGATTATTCTTAAATTGTTTGGTCTCCTAATAGTTTTCACTTCTGAAAGCTTTATTCTCTATTCATCTTTGCTACTGTAGTATTATACTTGCTTTTACAGTTATTCTGACATCTTGATGGTGTTTGAAAAATATGATGAAGTGTCATCAAGGACTCAATTTTCCATCTTAAATCAAAAGAGTGTCCAACGGATTTACATATTTTCTAAACAATTTAGTTGATTGACCTATATGTGGAGACACAGATACATCCTATTTAATAGGCAGGGAAGGTACATTGATAAAACATGAATACTTGACTGTGTACAACTTCTCAGAGAAGTAATGCATTTACTTTTAACCAAGAAGTTGGTTTCTCTATTGTCAGAAAGAAAGAACATCAAAACAGCCAAGACACCTGCTGTGGAAATGTCTCTTTCATTGATCTCTGAGATCTCTATTTTATGCTGACTTTCATAAGAAGTATCTAATCTTCCATACTCGGTCACCTGGGAAGCTGGGATGTTAACTGCCAAAAACCTGCATTGCAAAAACAAACAAACAAACAAACAAACAAAAACAAAGAAACTGAAGAACAAGAAGAAGCTCCATATGGATCAGCAAGCAAGGGCAGTGTGAGTCCCTTCCCAGTCGTGCCTTGTGAATTTGCAAGAGGAAATACAAGCCTTGCAGATGGCATTTCCTTTGGCCATTAGTTTTCAGAAGGCTCCCTGCAAATTCTCAGCAGAGGAAATAGCAGGAATGATGAGTCTATTTCCAAAGCCCTTTCCAACAACCTTCAGATTTCCCGCATTCAGATTGCACTTAAAAATATCAAACGACTTGCCAATATTTTCAGTAGCCTTCTAAATACGTTTCTATTCAAAGAAATAATGGGAGTAACCGGCTGAGAAGTCAGGAGGCACTCAATAATTGCTTCTATGAATGAGCGAGTGAAGTGAATGAATGTATATGGGCATGAATGAAGAGCCTACAAATGTGAGTCTAAATCTGTAAATGATCAAAAAAGTACTTTTCCTGAGAGAATTATCTCATCTCAATTTGGAAATACTAATGTCTGGCCTCAGAGAGTGCATATAATCTATTTTCTCATCCAGTCAATTCACATTTATAAAAGTAGGTTTTTCTTCCAGACAAAACACACTATAGGAAAAAGAAAAAAAACTAATGACTGTGTTATGCCCTCTGTCTGAGCGGTCGAATCTCTTTAGTTCAAATGGGAAACTTGTTTCTGCTGGCTTTCATTCAGTGTTGCAGCACTTCAAGAAGTTTCAGCTGCATTAGACTTCCTCTCAGCCCATTAAAACCCATAAACCCTCCAAGATGGCCGAATAGGAACATTAGGTATATCTCCTAATGCTGTCCCTCCCCCCTCCCCCCACCCCGCAACAGTCCCCGGTGTGTGATGTTCCCCTTCCTGTGTCCATGTGTTCTCATTGTTCAATTCCCACCTATGAGTGAAAACATGCCGGTGTTTGGTTTTTTGTCCTTGCAATAGTTTGCTGAGAATGATGGTTTCCAGTTTCATCCACGTCCCTACAAAGGACATGAACTCATCATTTTTGTATGGCTGCATAGTATTCCATGGTGTATATGTATTTGACACAATATTCTTAACAAAATTAGGATTTGGCACAGTCCCTAAAGTTTATTATAAGAAGATTTTTAAATTATGTTACTTAAAGTCCCATGTTATGAAAAAAAATCTTAAAATGTGCTCATCCAGTCTATGCACAAATAACAACAATAATAGAAATTTCATTAAAAGCCCTGAATATTCCTTTATTGAAAGCTTAGACTCCCTTTTATGAGAAAATTATCAACAAACTAGGAATAGAATGGCAATTCCTCAACCTGATAAAGGGAATCTATGAAAAACCCACGGAAAGCATCATACTTAATCATGAACAAGTAAATGCTTTCCTCCTAATTCAGGAACAAAACAGGAATGTCCAGCCTTGCCAATTCTATTCAACATTGTACTGGAGATTCTAGACAGGGCAATTAGGCAATAAAAAAATAAAAGGCCACCAGATTGGAAGGAAATGGGTAAAATTTTCTCTGCTTTCAAATGACATAGTCTTATTTATAGAAGATCCTAAGGAATTCACTGAAAAAGAGGGAAAAAAACTATTGGAACAAATAAACAAGCTTAACAAGGTTGCAGGATACAAGATCAATATACACAATTCACTTGACCTAAGCAACATGAAAATGAAGTTAAGAACAATATTCTATTGACAATAGCATCAAAAAGAATAAGTTGCTTAGGAATAAAATTCAAACAAAAATTGCCAAATTTATACTCTGAAAATGATAAAGTACTGTTGAAATAAATTAAAGAGATCTAAAAAAGGTGGAAAAACACCCCATGTTCATGTATCAGAAAACTTAACATTGTTAAAATGGCAATATTCCCCAAACTAATTTACGTATCCACACAACTCCTATCAGAATCCCAACTTTCTTCTTTATAAAAATTGACAAGCTGATCCTAAAATGCATATGGAATTTCAAGGGACCTGGAATATCTAAAACAATTCTAGAAAGAACAAAGTGGGAGGATTCATGCTTGCTGATAAGACTCACTGCAAAACAATAGTAATTAAGACAGTGTATTACTGACACAAAGATAAGCATTATATATAGCTAGAATAGAATTCAAAGCCCCCAAATAAACCCACATATCTATGGTCAACTGATTTTTCAAGGGTGCCAACACCATCGAATGAGGAAAGAAAAATTTTCTCAAAAAATGATGGTGGGAAAACTAGATAGCCACATATGAAAGAATGTAGTTGAACCCTCACCTCATAACATATATAAAAAGGAACTCAACATGGATCAGAGACCCAAAAATAAGAACTAAAACTACAAACTCTTGGAAGAAAACATGTGGATACATATTCATCATCTTGGGTTTGGCAAAAGATTCTTTGATATGAAAAGCAAAAATATAAATAAGTTGAAACTTATCAAAATTAAAAACCTGTTGTTTCAAAGTGAAGACTGTTTAAAAAGTGTAAACACAACCCACAGAATGGGAGAAAATATTTGCAAATCATATACTTGATAAGAGGCTATGAATATGTATTTCCCTTAAATAATTAAGTAAGCTATAGTAAGTTTAACCTAAAAATTAGACCTAATCCTGAGTTCTATAGGTTTGCTCTGATTTCATTCAGACCCTGGGTTTAAAAGAATCCCATGAATATCTCACAAGTGCAGACAACCAAAACAAACATAGAGAAATGAGATTACATCAAGTTAAAAAGCTCCTGCACAGCCATGGAAACAATCAACAAAATGAAGAGACAACCCACAGAATGGGAGAAAATATTTTCAAACTATCCATTTAACAAGAGATAATGACCAGAATATAGGTGCTCAAACAACTCTATAGGAAAAAATATAATAATCCAATTTTAATATGGGCAAAATATTAGAACAGATATTTCTCAAATGAAGACATACAAATAGCAAACGGGCATAAGAAAAAGTGCTCAACATAATTGATCATCAGAGAAATGCAAATCAAAACTACAATGAGATATCTCACTCCAGTTAAAATGGCTTTTATCCAAGTCAGGCAACAACAAATGCTGGCGAGGATATGGACAAAAGGGAATTCCTGTACACCGTTGGTGGGAATGTAAATTAGTACAACCGCTATGGAGAACAGTGTGGCGGTTCCTCAAAAAGACTAAAAATAGAGCTACCATATGATCCAGCAATCCCACTGCTAGGTATATACCCAAAAGAACGGAAATAAGTATATCAAAGAGATATCTGCACTCCCATGTTTGTTGCAGCAGCTCTGTTTACAATAGCCAAGATTTGCAAGCAACCTAAGTATCCATCAACAGATGAATGGATAAAGGGAGCACTATTCAACCATGAAAAGAATGAGATTCTGTCATTTGCAACAACATGGATGAAAGTGGAGATCGTTATGTTAAGTGAAATAAGCCAGGCACAGAAAGACAAACATCACGTGTTCTAACTTATTTGTGGGAGCTAAAAGTTAAAACAATTGAACTCATGGAGATAGAGAGTAGAAGGATGGTTAACAGGCACTGGGAAGAGGAGTGGGGAACTTGGGAGAAAGTAGGGATAGTTAATGGGTACATAAAGTAGTTAAAATAAACAAGATCTAGATTTGATAGCACAACAGGGTGACTATAGTCAAAAATAATTTAATTGTACATTTTAAAATAACTAAAAGAGTATAATTGTTTGTAACACAAAGGATAAATGCTTGAGGGAATGGATACCCCATTTACCATGATGTAATTACTATGCATTGCATTCCTATATCAAAGTATTTCATGTAACTCGTAAGTATATACACCTACTACGTATCCACAAAATTAAATTTAAAAAAGATAAAAGAATCCCATGAACTTGTCTATGTCTTAATATCTCCAAGCATCTTTTGGATTTCACATATAATTTGATCCTTACAGCACTTATGTGCAGTACCTAAAACAGAGATTACTATTCACTATTGCACAAACAGAAATAGGTTAATAGACTTACTACAGTTATAGGCGAGTTTGTGACAGAGCCAAGACTAGAACCTACATCTCCCTACAGGCCATTTACATTTTTATATTGAGGTCATCTGTGATAGAATTATATTTTTAAATATGTGTCATTAGATTAACACATTTGTTGCAACTCTCTTGTGTCAAAGACACAAAAAGTTTTGGAAACTAAATCCCATTGCTTGGCTTCTGTTTGCTTAGAACATTTTTTTTTTCATTTTTTTAAGTCTTTAAAGTTTCTCCACTTTCATCTTAAGGAAGTGTTCTGCTTTTTCCCACTATTTACAATTAATACATCATTATGGGGCTGGAAGTTTCAGGTGAAGTTAACTGCCAAGTCTGCCAACTTCTTAACAATGCCCAATGTGTCATCTTTGGGGGTTTGCAAGAAACAATTTTTAATTGCTCAACTTTGAGCAGTGCACTAAAGCTAATCATGCCCCTAGAGCCTGGAAGAATCTCTGAGATACAAAGCTATTAGAAGTGTTCTGTTTGTCCGGCACCAGCTAAAAGCAAGGCAGGCAGGAAGAACATTATTTCAACTTAAAAGGGGAAACATCATTTTTCAATGTTGAGACAAATTTTCTTAAAAATCTGTTTAAAGGCTGTTATGAGATATTTGGCTGGTTAGTCCTCTCTAGCACCTCATCTTCCATTTTTTTTTTCTGCTAACCCATAGATCAGGACTACCTCATAATAGAAGGGAATGGGAGAAGGCAGACTTCTCACTTGCTACTTTAGCATTATGAATCTGTGCATAACTCCAGACAGGCACTCAAAGACTATGACAAGGAATTGTTTAGACCACAGTTAGACCTTTGGAATAAATTGCACACTCTCTCTTTTGCTCACCCTCTAATAATTTTTCAAGAGTGCACCAAAAGCACATTTATTGAAGGAGATCTTCTACTAGTCACAGTCTTTCCAAACCAGTGAAATATATTCCCACCAGCTGGGTCCCCAACTCCTGCCACTTTCCCTTTGCCCACAGTGCTTCCTCCTATTCAGCATCCTAAGGCCTTAATTTGACTGTTAGGATACATCCCTGCACTAAGCTGAAGAATTCATTAGTGTTTCCCTTTTCCTCTTACTCAAATCTGCTCTTGCACCTTTTAGCTAGGTCTTAACACAACTTCCTTAGTTGTCTTCCATATACAAAAAAGATATTTATGATCTGCTTTCAATAGAAATAATTTCTCTACAATTACGAATGCAGTAATTGGAATGGGCCTCAGAGATAGTCTATACAGCAAAAGAAACTGAAGCCCAAAAATTTGAAGTGACTTTCCCAAAGCCAGACAGTTTGTGAAGAGTTCATGCTCTCCTTACATCCTCCCTTCTGGCAAATATGAGAAACGACATATTAGAGATGCATTTAGTGACCATGAGGCTCACTGAAGCTAAACTATTCTCATAGGAACCAATCCTATATCTTAAATATTACTCTGTTATGATTGGCAGTGAAACAAACCTTAGCTAAAGACAGATGTCTTAATGTGGTACCCATATCATGTCACATTGAGTTATCCAAGGACCTGAACAAAATCTTGCTGAATACAAAATCTGAGAAATTTGTCCTCAAAGCAAGTATCAAGCAAAAGACCATATGTATAATTTCCCAAAAGGCACTGGTCTGGAAGTAAGAAAATGAGTTTTCTATCCATCTCTGTTTCTAATTAATTATGTGACATTTGGCCAATTCACTTGATTGCGTTAGGCTTCAGTTTTCTTAACTATAAAAAATGTAGGTACTAATTTATGTGAATGCATTGGGAAAAGTAAAAATAGCTAACATGCTAATATTTATTGAGATTTACCATGTGCCAGGCACTGTCCTGGGCATTTTATATGTATTTTCTCATTTCATAAACAAGGAAAATTAGGCCCAGATTATTCAGATTATCTAAAAAAAGTCCACAGAGTTAGTAAGTCCCTGAGTACACAACCTTAGCCATTACCCCAGACTGCCTCTCCTTACCCTATATTGTGTCTACTGCCACTACCACTAAAAGTGTTCAAAAGGCCAGGCATGGTGGCTCACACCTGTAATCCCAGTGCTTTAGGAGGCTAAAGCAGGAGGATCACTTGAGACCAGGAGTTCAAGACCAGCCTGCGTAACACAGTGAGACCCAAGCTCTACAAAAAAAAAAAAAAATTAATTAATTAGCCAATTGTGGTGGTGCATGCCTGTAGTCCTAGCTACTTGGGATGCTAAGGCAGGAGGATCCCTTGAGCCCAGGAGTTTGAAGTTGCAGTGAGCTATGATCATGCCAGTGCACACCAGCCTGAGCAATAGAGCAAGACACTGTCTCTAAAAGTTTTTTAAAAAAGAGTTGAAGAAGTACAAAAACAATTATCTGTGTGCAGATTACTTATGATATAGTTTAAGGTTCAGATAACATTGAAACACAAAAGAACCAAAGAATTAAGCTGAGCCTTGAAAGACAGATTGGGTAAGCTTTAGCTTTACAAATTAGTAGAACATTAGAAGCATTGGTGCAAAAGAAGTCGGAGTGAGCATGGGGGTACTCATGGAGCAATGAAGAAACTAACCTGACTCAAATAGAGAGATTGTATTGAGGAGCCATGAAGACAGGGGCGAACATGGGAATCAATAAAACCCTTTATCACCATATAGTTTGCTTACATAGCACTTATCACAGGTGCATATTTATATTATTTTAATTTTTAATTTTTGTGTTTGTATATAGTAGATGTATATATTTATGGGTTACATGAGATACTTTGATATAGGCATGAAATGCGTAATAATCACATCATGGGAAATGGGGTATCCATCTCCTCAAGCATTTATCCTTTGTATTACAAACAATTCAATATATTCTTTCAGTTATTTTTAAATGTTCAATTAAATTATTTTGATTATAGTGTGCTAGCAAATACTAGGTTTTAATAATCATATCATAGAGAATGGCATAGGATATATTATTGATTGTTAGTTAATATCAATTTCCCCCAAAAACAGTAAGCTTCCTGAAAGTAAGAACCACTTTATTCAGCATAACACTGGAAGTCCTAGCTAGAGCAATCAGACAAGAGAAAGAAATAAAGGGCATTCAAATTTGAAGGGAAGATGAATGGTTTTTTGTTGTTGTTGTTGTTGTTGTTGTTTTGCACCATTGTATCCTCAGTGCCAAATACATTGCCAGACACATTGTAGGTGCTCATTAAATACTTGTTGAATAAATGTATTCATGTGTGAATGAATCAATGTTAAATAATAGATGAGGAATTGTCATAGCTGACCTTGCATGTCAGATGAGGAAATATAGCCTTGACAGACTTTGATCAGGCTGGGGTGGTGGAAGTGGAACTGAAAAGCCAAACATAAAGGCTGTTTTAACATGGGGATCAATAACACAGTTGCTCTCTGTTGTGCACTCTGTATACCAGCTGTCCCCTGATAGACATTTCTCTACCAGTTGCAGGCTCTGTCACGACACCAGTTTCATACAGGAAGAATGTGAAGAAACCATAGGCCAAAATAAAAAAAGAATTATTTCTTAGTTCTCTGGAAAGTCCAGTAGTGGTATACAAAAGTCCTACAGTCTCAAAGGTCTCCTTTCTCTTTTCTTTATTTGTTTTCCCTACACAAAATGCCACTTTGTGTTTTGTTTTGTTTTTCAAACAGCTCTGGTTTGGCAAAACTTAATTGCCTGTTTGGGATGAGGTCCCTGAAGCTCTCAGAAGATAATTATTTCTTTCTGGTAAAGATCAGAAACTTTGAACTCTACTTGTGAGATAAATGGTCTGGTAGCACTTTGAAACTTCAACTTATTTAAGTTACTGAGCAGCTCATCAACTTACTTCCTGCATTTGGAATTGAATCTGAAAGAGAATTAGACCCCAGACATCTTGAGTAGGCCAAGTAGGTACAGTTTATAGATTTCGTTCAGAGCCAAACATGCTCCCAGAGATAGAGGCCTGGTGACAGCTTCCAGATAAACATATAGATTGATGGAATTGAGCCTAAATAGAGAGAAGAGGAAATATGGTGCAGTTTCTACAAACCAAACTGCTCAATGAAAGGCAGGTTCTGGTCAGTTATATTTTCTAGGTAAATGAGGGGTATCCAGACATTTTTTGTTTCAACTCCATTATAATGCTTTTGAAATGCTTGAGTCTATTTTCCAGCCTTAGTGAGCAGGTAGACTGACTGATATTCGATCTTTTTGCTGATTGAGGGATGCACAGGGCCTTGTGGGTATGAAATTATATATTTTTACTACTGAGCACTGAGAAGAGGTTGTGAAGGAAGAGTAGGAAACTGGTAGGGTATGTACAGAGCCCAGGACCTTTCCTAGGCATCATCCAATTTAGTTTAAAGCCCTGGGTGCAGAATGTTTTGTTATTGTTTTCCTTTTTTTAAGAAAGTGACAATTTGGTTTATTTGGATTCCATTTCACCGAGATAAGATAATACATAGATAAATATTGCCAAGAGGCAATGGATGTCTAAACTAGAAGGTTGCAAATTGAAATAACCTAAGGGTCTTGATGCAGAGCATTCAAATGACCTCAATCCTCTATATGTCATAACTTTTCTAGGGAAGATTGAATAAGGTTGTATGTAGGTCAAATGCCATTGAAAGAAATGTTTGTCTAAGACATTAAATAATTTAATTAGATACCATTATCAAGGGCTTCAGATCAAAGGGTTTGTTGATTGAGATTTGACCTAATCTAAAAGAATTTTCTTTCTTCAGGGGTTTCTAGGCATTTGTGAGTTTGAGAAGCTGGGAAGGCTTTTGAAATATTGCCAGGAAGTTTGCAGGGAGATTGTCACAGTGCTAAACCTGGCAACTCTTGGAGAATTGTTCTTTTGGGCAGCCCATTCTGTTCCATTTACTGATACTTGAGAGGGACCTCCATTGGTGAGTAGGTAACAGAACAAGGTTTTAATTTATTTTCTTTTCTCCTTTTCTCCTCTTCTTGGGTCTTTAACTATCTATCTGGGATGGACAATCTCCAGGAAGACAAGAGGCAGCCATTAGTTAAAAGGAAAGTTATGCTATATAAATAAATAATTGCAGGTAACAGGACTAAGATGGGAAACATGCTGGGTTCAGTTTGCCAGGAATTTTTTAATGGTAATTCTAGGATGAGGCAATCAGCACTGTCTCTGGAGGCCAGGGCCTAGACTAAATGAAAAATAGCCCCCTCAATTTAGATGCTAAGTAGCCTTTAAGTGTGAGAGGGAAATTGTCATCAATTTTAGTTCTATGGGTCCAAACATGGTACTAATGGGGGCAAGGTCATGAGTTCAACCCCAGTCTCTATCAGCAAGTTTAACCCCATTTAAAAAATAAGTCGATCTCACAGCCATAGACTGATCACCAATTTTTAGTCAAATGGTTCATCAATTTATTCTACTGGGCTCATGAGGGACTGAGGGAAAGACATTTTATAAACCCTCCTTCAATACTGGAAAAACAAAATACATCCTGTGGCTCACTGGGAATGATAGATTCATATAAGGAGGAAAAACGTCTATTTTATCAATATTTAATATTTGACAGCAAAAGCAGTGTGTTTTATAGAGTTCTAGGAGCAACATATAGTTTTAAATGGCATAATAACCAGCCATGCACTTCAATGCAAAACCAGTTCACCCTCCCATCTGTGGCCGGCCCATTATCTTATTAAATATTCCACTGTGAAAGACCCATATGTAGATAATTGGGAGCTAAATATACTCCCAAATATTTAAAAAAAATTTAAGATGTGACTATACTAACTTAAATATAACAGGCTTCGGGGCATTGTTTCATGTAGCCATTTCACTATATATTTGTATGTTCTCACTCTGTAGAGATGATTTTCTCTATTTTCACTTGGAAAGGTGGAGGCAGGCCAAGGCAAAATCTCTTTCTCGGGGTCCTGTGATAAATGAAGACAGCGGCAGCGTTAAGTCTCTCAAGCTCTGAGGGCACTCCTGTGAAGCCAGGTCACCACCCTCTCCATCCCTTACATTTGTTTCCCTCTTCACAAATAGCAAACACTTTCCTGGATATATGGATTTACCTTTGTTGTGCACCTAGCCTATCTGATAGGCTGAAAAAGGTAGACAATGTGACACAGGGATAACTTACTAGAAGGCCACGACATGGAAGGCAAACGTTAGAAAATTTTCTTTCTTAAAGACTTTTAAGGGCCAGGAGCGGTGTCTTACGCCTGTAATCCCAGCACTTTGGGAGGCTGAGGCGGGTGGATCACCTGAGGTCAGGAGTTTGAGACCAGCCTGGCCAACATGGTGAAATCCCATCTCTACTAAAAATACAAAAATTAGCCGGGCATGGTGTTGGGCACCTGTAATCCCAGCTGCTTGGGAGGCTGAGGCAGGAGTATCACTGGAACCCAGGAGACGGAGGTTACAGTGAGCCAAGACTGTGCCACTGCACTCCAGCCTGGGTGACAGAGTGAGACTCTATCTAAAAAAAAAAAAAAAAAAAGACACTTTTAAGGACAAGTGAGAGAGCTTCCCATTTCAGAGATGATTAGGGATACTTCATTTCTTAGAAAAACCCTTCTCTAGCCTACATGTCTCTCCAACAAAGGAGAAAAATGTAACACATTTCAATACTCTGTGGAGTGAGTTCTTTTTTTCTTTATCTGAGGGAAGTCGAGAACCCTAGCTTGTTGAAACTAGAAGGGACCTTAGAGATAATTTAGTTTAACAAGATTGGAAATAAAAATTCAGGCAAGTAAGGGGAAGAAACTTGTCTAGAGACATAGCAAGTGAGTAGCAGAAGCTTCAAGGAGGGGATTAGAAAGAAAATGTGAGTTAGTCTCATGGAGAAACACATATGCATCAAAGGGGTGCTTAACATAGAAACAGTAATGTCAAGGGAAGAGGCAGATGGAAAAAGAGAGGTTGCCTTTCAATAAGAAACAGCGAAAGAACTCCATTCACACATTCCTTCAGCAAATAATTATTGAGCTCCTATCTAGGTACTATTCTACATTTTGGGCACACAGCAATGAAGAAAACAGAAAAACCCTGACCTCATTGAGCATTCATTCTAGTTGATAGAGACAAGCGATAAACATAATTAATAGATAAGCTATACAGTACGCTAGATGTAGTTCTAAGGAGAAAATAATGCAGGAAAGGGGGATATAAAATTTCAATGGCTAGAAATGAACTCCCAGACGAGGTGACCCAGAAAGGATGTAATACAATTTCAGGGGCTGGAGATGAATTCCTAGACGAGGTGACCCAGGAAGGATATGCTGAAAAGATGCTTTGTAAGTAAAAACCTGAGGGAATTGAGAAGGTGAGCTGTGCAAGAATCTGGGTTTCATAAATATGGAGCAGCAAGTTTTTCACAAATACAGAACAGCAGGATCAAAGGCTCTGTGAAAGGGATGGGCTTTGAGTATTTGAGGAATGGTGAGGAGGCCAGTGTGACTGGAGCAAAGTAAGCAAGGGAAAGGGTGGTAGGAACTGCGTTCAGAGAGGAGGTGATTGGGAGGCAAACCATATAGGGCCTCGTAGGTCATAGTAAGGAGATTGGTGTTTAGGGAGGTTGAAATGAGAATCTGTAGTTAACAATATGATACTGTATATTTAAAATTTTATTAAGAGAGTAGGTCTTATGTTAAGTGTTCTTATTACAAAGATAAAAGAGAGAAGGAGGAAAGTTTTAGGGATGTTTGTTATATTTATGGCATTATTTATGGTGGCCGTTTCATGAGTATATACTTATCTTCAAACTCAAGATGTATATATAAAATATGTGTACCTTTTTGTGTATCAGTCATACCTCAATAAAAATAGAATAAATTTTTTAATGGAAAAGTGACCTGATTTCACTTACAGTTCAACTGAATCATCTGAACTGAATGGGAAGAAGACTAGAAACAGGAAAACCAATGAGGAGGTTACTGGAAAAATCCAGGTGAGTGATGATGATGCCTTAGAATAAAGAATGGCAGTGCAGGTGGCAAGAGGAGTAGGTAGATTCTGGATAACAGCTCTGAATGCTTAGGACTTTATATGTTCATTTGCTACCTGTTGGGTTCTTGTGATCCCCCAGGTACTGTTCTATGTTCTAGGAATACACCAGTAAACAGCAGACAAGGGCCCTCTTATTAAATTCACATTTGAGTGAAAGACAAATAATAAGCAAGTAATCAAATTATTAATATAACTTCAGATATTAGAATGTGTTATAAAAAATGAAGCAGGGCTAGGGGAAAGAGATGGGTGAGGATGGGATAAGAGAGCCTTTTCAGTGAGGCTGCATACTCAGACCCTCTCCTTACCACCCACACTTTTAGAAACATCATGTTCAATTTTCATACTCCTGACTGGGGCTCAAAAACAACAGAATAGAAAATGTAGGAGAAGCTAGAAATGTAACTTCAGCAGGGGATATTAGTAGAGGGTCCTCCCAGACCTCACTACTCCATCTACATAATATCAGCTCAGGTCAAAGAGCTACCTTGAACCTACTCTATGTCAGGCACCATGGTAAATTCTGGAACTATGGAAAAATGAAGGCATGCACAATCTAGGAGTGAGAGACATCCCAAACATAGACAATATTTTAGCTAAGACATGTGTCAGAAGGTACCCTGTTGGTTGGCTGAGATTCAACCATGTCTACATATCAGATTTATCTTGGAAAATGACATGAGAAAGTCAGGAAGATGGCCTACCTTTCCTGTCTTCTTAGTTAGGAAAAATTATTCAAGAAGACCTCTAGTGGAGGAGGGCTGGAGAAATTTTCGTACAGCTATTTTCAAAAAGATAAGGAACTTTCCATTTTCTTAGGGTTGGGGGGGGATATCTGGCTTTGCCTCTGTTCCCATTATAAATATCCATTCCATTTGTGTCCCATTCTTCTGAAAAGGACAAAGATAATGATCCGGCACATCCTAATTCTTTCCACCTTTCTCACACCCTCCATCTTTATTCTCATTCTTTCAGGTAACATTAAGTAGCCAATTGGCATCCATTTAATGAATAGTGGCAAGAGGGAAAGATGGCCATGGACAATGTCACAGCAGTGTTTCAGTTTCTCCTTATTGGCATTTCTAACTATCCTCAATGGAGAGACACGTTTTTCACATTAGTGCTGATAATTTACCTCAGCACATTGTTGGGGAATGGATTTATGATCTTTCTTATTCACTTTGACCCCAACCTCCACAGTCCAATGTACTTCTTCCTTAGTAACCTGTCTTTCTTAGACCTTTGCTATGGAACAGCTTGCATGCCCCAGGCTTTGGTGCATTGTTTCTCTACCCATCCCTACCTCTCTTATCCCTGATGTTTGGCTCAAACGAGTGTCCCCTTGGCTTTGGCCACAGCAGATTGCCTCCTACTGGCTGCCATGGCCTGTGACCGTGTGGTTGCTATCAGCAATCCCCTGTGTTATTCAGTGGTTATGAATGGCCTAGTGTGTGTCTGCTTGGCTGCTACCTCATGGGGGACATCACTTGTGCTCACTGCCATGCTCATCCTATCCCTGAGGCTTCACTTCTGTGGGGCTAATGTCATCAACCATTTTGTCGGTGAGATTCTCTCCCTCATTAAGCTGGCCTGTTCTGATACCAGCCTCAATGAACTTACGATCCTCATCACCAGTATCTTCACCCTGCTGCTACCATTTGGGTTTGTTCTCCTCTCCTGCATAGGAATTGCTATGGCTGTCATAAGGATTCACTCACCCCAGGGCAGGCTCAAGGCCTTTACCACATGTGGCTCTCACCTGACCGTGGTGACAATCTTCTATGGGGCAGCCATCTCCATGTATATGAAACCTCAGTCCAAGTCCTCCCCTGACCAGGACAAGTTTATCTCAGTGTTTTATGGAGCTTTGACACCCATGTTGAACCCCCTGATATATAGCCTGAGAAACAAAGATGTTAAAGGGGCAATAAGGAAAGTTATGTTGAAAAGGACATGAGCCTTCTTTGCTTCTAAACATCTAAAATAACACATCGTCCCTGATGGAGAAAATGTTTTAAAGGATCTGACTTTATCTTTGGAAGTGATTGACATATGAGAAGCTTCAGGAAGTGCTCCCACCCCAAATATTATTCCTACTGAGACTTGAATTGCCATTAGAGGTATTATTTTTGCTCTTTCTTTACATAGAATATTGTTAGTGGCTACCCATTAGGTTACTCACCTTCAGGTAAATGAACGTATCAGAGTAATTTTCTCACTGACAGAAGAGACCTATATAGCAAGAGAATCTTCTAAAACTGTTGACAGCAGGTGAGGCATAACTGAAATTGGAAAATAAGACAAAGAATGGTATAATCAAAGGCCAGAAGACAAAAGTCAGAAACTTTACAACTTTACTGAGGGTAAGCCCTGTTATGTAAGCACAATCTTCTTGTTTCACTTAATCTTGGAATCATGAGAAAAATTATCATAGCTATTTCCTACATTTGTGTAGAGTGCTTTATTTTTGCTTTTTGTTTTTCAAAACATCTTTCTAATCTATTAGTCTATTTTATATTCCTAATTTTCCTATGGAGTTGGTAAGAACACCACCACAATTTCCCTCTGTATTAACAATGAGGAAACAGAGTAGACATTGAGACTCATCTAGTCATACATAATTGATAATGGAGTCAAAATTAGAATTTAGATCATATATATGCCACCTCTGAATTTGTAAAACTAAGTCTGTAAAATTATTTGGAATCATAGAATTATAAATGCAGCTACCATATATTGAGAACTTATGATATGCTAGGGGTTGAGCGAAGCTCTCTATATCTATTATCACATAGAATTCACACAGTGGTTCAATGCCATGGCAATATTTCCCATCCATATTTAGAAGTGGGGAAACTGAGTGATTTGCCCATGGCCACAGAGCCAGTACTTAAATCTACATCAGGTTGATTCCAGATCCCACTTACTATATCTAAAGGCATAAGAAACCCTAGAGATGACTAATGCAGTGATATTTTAATCCACTTTATCATGACATAATTTGTATACAATAAACTGTCCAATTACAGTGTGCAATTCTATGAGTTTTGACAGATGCTCACAGCATCACCACAACAATCAAGCTACCTAACAACTTCATCACCTACAGAAGTTCCTTTTGCCTTTTGGTAACCCATCCCTTCCTCCTACTACCCCCAATTCCAACCAGTGGACTGATTTCTTTCACTATATGTTAGTTTTTGTTTTTTTAAATATTGACTACAAATAAAATCATGCAGTCTGTACTCCCTTGTGTCTGGGTTCTCTCACTCAGCCTGCTTTTGAGATTCATCTATATTGTTGCATGTATCAGTAATTTGTTCCTTTTTATTGCTGAATAATATTTCATTGTACACATTTACCACATCTTAAAAACCCATTTTCTGTTGATGGACATAATGCAATGTTTTTCAAATCTTGATTTATATAGTTTTTAGGGACTCAATTGTGGTGCCTGGAGCCTGCTAATGGGGGGTCGTTTCCTGTGAGCTATTTCATTTGAAAAGGGAGTTCTAAAACTAAAAGGAAAGGTTTTGATAAACAATGATCTATTATAGATAACCGATTTTAGATGAGAAATCTGAGGCTCACTGAATGTGGAGTAAATTTCCCAAGATAATGAAACTCTTTGGAAGCAGATCTAGAACGAAGACCCAGATATCCTGTCTCCTGGTCTCACTTTACTTTGGGCCTCCACCACACATGGTGAAGTCATCTCCCAAGCAGCCTTTTCTACCTGTTTGTGAGGAACCAGACACAAACAGGTAGAAAAAAATAAAATGCACAGTACCTAGCACTACTGAGCAAACAGATACTCAGTGTGTTCCTCTTACCATGACTGCTGGGGGCTGATGTGACATTGTATGGTGTTGCAAAAGGGAGTACCATGGATACAAGGAGACTGTCTCACACGTTTACTAACTAAATGAAAAATAATTGAGGATGCATAAACCACTTATCAAAGCAGCTTAATTTCAAAACAAATGCAAGATTTATTCAAACTGTATACATTTTTAAAGGTACATGGTACTCTTCATCTCTGAAACAATGTTTTAATATCGAGAAAGAAAAAAATTCCGAAAAAGGCAAATGAATTCAATCTTTAGTTTATCCATTTAACAAACATTAGGTTTCTACTTTAAGGCAGGCACGGTGCTAGGTATTAGGGTAAGTCTCATGCTTTGTGCAAAATGTTCCTTACTATCAAGATAAACCTTTCGGGGTGGAGCCAAGATGGCCGAATAGGAACAGCTTTGCTCTACAGCTCCCAGCGTGAGCAGCACAGAAGACGGGTGATTTCTGCATTTTCGTTTGAGGTACTGGGTTCATCTCACTAGGGAGTGCCAAACAGTGGGTGCAGGACAGTTGGTGCAGTGCACTGTGCGCGAGCCGAAGCAGGGCGAGGCATTGCCTCACTCGGGAAGCGCAAGGGGTCAGGGAGTTCCCTTTCCTAGTCAAAGAAAGGGGTAACAGACGGCACCTGGAAAATCGGGTCAGTCCCACCCTAATACTGTGCTTTTCCAACGGGCTTGGAAAACGGCACACCAGGAGATTGTGTCCCGCACCTGGCTCGGAGGGTCCTATGCCCATGGAATCTCGCTGATTGCTAGCACAGCAGTCTGAGATCAAACTGCAAGGCGGCAGCAAGGCTGGGGGAGGGGCGCCCGCCATTGCCCAGGCTTGCTTAGGTAAACAAAGCAGCCAGGAAGCTCGAACTGGGTGGAGCCCCCCACAGCTCAACGAGGCCTGCCTGCCTCTGTAGGCTCCACCTCTGGGGGCAGGGCACAGACAAACAAAAATTCAGCAGGAACCTCTGCAGACTTAAATGTCTCTGTCTGACTGACAGCTTTGAAGAGAGTAGCGGTTCTCCCAGCACACAGCTGGAGATCTGAGAACGGACAGACTGCCTCCTAAAGTGGGTCCCTGACCCCCGAGCAGCCTAACTGGGAGGCACCCCCCAGTAGGGACAGACTGACACCTCACTCGGCCGGGTACTCCTCTGAGACAAAACTTCCAGAGGAACGATCAGGCAGCTGAATTTGTGGTCTCATGAAAATCCACTGTTCTGCAGCCAACACTGCTGACACCCAGCCAAACAGGGTCTGGAGTGGACCTCTAGCAAACTCCAACAGACCTGCAGCTGAGGGTCCTGTCTGGTAGAAGGAAAACTAACAAACAGAAAGGACATCCACACCAAAAACCCATCTGGACATCACCATCACCAAAGACAAAAAGTAGATAAAACCACAAAGATGGGGAAAAAACAGAGCAGAAAAACTGGAAACTCTAAAAAGCAGAGCACCTCTCCTCCTCCAAAGGAACGCAGTCCCTCACCAGCAACGGAACAAAGCTGGATGGAGAATGACTTTGACGAGTTGAGAGAAGAAGGCTTCAGACGATCAAACTACTCCGAGGTACGGGAGGAAATGCAAAACAATAGCAAAGAAGTTAAAAACTTTGAAAAAAAATTAGACAAACAGATAACTAGAATAACCAATGGAGAGAAGGGCTTAAAGGAGCTGATGGAGCTGAAAGCCAAGTTTCGAGAACTACGCGAAGATTGCCGAAGCCTCGGGAGCCAATGCAATCAACTGGAAGAAAGGGTATCAGTGATGGAAGATTAAATGAATGAAATGAAGAGAGAAGGGAAGTTTAGAGAAAAAAGAATAAAAAGAAACGAACAAAGCCTCCAAGAAATTTGGGACTATGTGAAAAGACCAAACCTACGTCTGATTGGTGTACCTGAAAATGACGGGGAGAATGGAACTAGGTTGGAAAACACTCTGCAAGATATTATCCAGGAGACCTTCCCCAGTCTAGCAAGGCAAGCCAACATTCAGATTCAGGAAATACAGAGAATGCCACAAAGATATTCCTCGAGAAGAGCAACTCCAAGACACATAATTGTCAGATTCACCAAAGTTGAAATGAAGGAAAAAATGTTAAGGGTGGCCAGAGAGAAAGGTCGGGTTACCCACAAAAGGAAGCCCATCAGACTAACAGCTGATCTCCTGGCAGAAACTCTACAAGCCAGAAGAGAGTGGGGGCCGATATTCAACATTCTTAAAGAAAAGAATTTTCAACCCAGAATTTCATATCCAGCCAAACAAGGCTTCATAAGTGAAGGAGAAATAAAATACTTTACAGACAAGCAAATGCTGAGTGATTTTGTCACCACCAGGCCTGCCCTAAAAGAGCTCCTGAAGGAAGCACTAAACATGGAAAGGAACAACCGGTACCAGCCACTGCAAAAACATGCCAAATTGTAAAGACCATGGAGGCTAGGAAGAAACTGCATCAACTAACGAGCAAAATAACCAACTAACATCATAATGACAGGATCAAATTCACACATAACAATATTAACTTTAAATGTAAATGGACTAAATGCTCCAATTAAAAGACACAGACTGGCAAATTGGATAAGGAGTCAAGACCCATCAGTGTGCTGTATACAGGAAACCCATCTCACGTGCAGAGACACACATAGACTCAAAATAAAGGGATGGAGGAAGATCTACCAAGCAAATGGAAAACCAAAAAAGGCAGGGGTTGCAATCCTAGTCTCTGATAAAATAGACTTTAAACCAACAGAGATCAAAAGAGACAAAGAAGGCCATTACGTAATGGTAAAGGGATCAATTCAACAAGAAGAGCTAACTATCCTAAATATATATGGGACTGTGGTGGGTTGGGGGAGCGGGGAGGGACAGCATTAGGAAATATACCTAATGCTAAATGACGAGTTAATGGGTGCAGCAAACCAACACGGCACATGTATACATATGTAACAAACCTGCACATTGTGCACATGTACCCTAAAACCTAAAGTATAATAATAAAATTTAAAAAAAGATAAACCTTTCAAGCAAACATTGTGAAATAAACATAAACTGGCACAATCAATGAAATATTGAAAGAATCAAAGAGTGCCTTCGCATAGAGGAAAATTCAGAAATTAGGTGGAATATTAAGTGTATAGGTTTTAATGATTCTGCCTTTGGAGGGAAAAATATTTCACTCTTTATTACAGTTGGTTTACAGCTTGAAATGAGATGCACATTTTCAGTAATGGTCCCTCTACTACAAAATAGTATAGCTATGTCACTAGGTTCTTTCTCCCTTTATTGACTTGTTGGTATGGGCACAGCCTACAGACAGAGTGACATAGTGGAGTCTGGAGATGAAGGTTGTGGAATTGATTCTGCTACTAACAAGCTGTGTAACCTTAGTTATATCTCTCTCTGGCCTTCAAACTTGCTTATCAATATAACAGGAAGATTGTGTTTAGCTACCTAAAGACCTCTCTAGTTCTAACATTCTGCATCCAGGTGTTATTTTATATAGGGCTTTCTCTTATTTTCTTAAAAAAATGCAAGCATATCATCAATTTACTCTGTAACTTGCTTTTTCACACTTGACAATATATCATCAACGTTCCTCCAGATCAATATATATAGATCTATCTCTCTGACTTTAAATGTTAGCTTTGACTGAAAAAGAAGGCAAACACGGCAGCTAGTTAACACAGCTCTGGCCCTTCCAGCATTAACATTCAGTTTCTAGGCACTAACTCTAGAGGCTATCTAATTTTACATTGATATTAATTTATTTTAAAGATAAAAATGAACTCTGTGAGGGTGTTGTGAAATGAAATCAATGCTGGGCTTTTGAAAATTCCTGAGATTGAGTAGCGCTTCTCTGCCTGATCAATCACAAGGATCCCGTGAAACCTTCCACTGGACTCCTCCCTACTCCCCATCTCCAACGGCTGAGTAGTGAAGCTTACCTTGCTTCACCCTGGGAAGAAAGATGGAAAGACTGTGTTGAAACTAAGACTGTTCTGTCAAAAGTTGAGAAGAAAGTTTACAAACTGAAAAGCAGGCTCCAAATGATCATTTCCATTGAAATATTCATGGAGATTTCAGAAAAAGATACAGTGCCCCATTCATAGGATTTGGGTTTTCAGTTGAAGAGAGGCAGTGGAGTATAACTATTTAGAGCACAGGCCCTGGGGCAAAACTTGTTAGATTCAGTCCTTCCTTCTGCCACTTCTTCACTCAAGTTACCCTCTGCTTTGGTCTCTTCACCTGTAAAGTGTAGCACTCAGAGTTCAATCAGGCAAACAGAAACCACTCTATAGTTATTTCAGGAAGGGATTTAACACAGAGAACTAGGGGTCTACAAAGCCTTTGGAAGGGCTATGAGAGAAAGGGTAAGGGAACTGCCAGCAAAATGAGACAGTTGTAGGAATTGCGGGAATCATGGGAAATTTTAGAGATTGTTAGGAAACTGCTGCTAATGACGTCACTGAAGCAGATGTTTCACAGGAGAATGCTCAGAAATCACTTAAATCTTTTCTGATCAAGCCCACACACCTAAACAAGATGCCAGGAAGAGTGGTGATGGTGTCTACTTCCCTTCTGTTTGCGAAGTTTCCTTCAAGTACCTCTCATGGGTGGAATCCAAAACTGAACTTGACTGACAAATAAGTGTGGGAAATGTAGCTTCCAAACTTAACAATACAGGTGAGAGCTGGAAAAAGCAGGGACGGTGTTGAATATGACTTCATAGGTTGGTTATAAGAATATATATATGATTCAATTTATGTAAAATAAAACACTTAGAACAATGTTAGCTATCACTATGGTGTCCAGATTATCTGCACCTAAGATGCCAGGAATTGAAGTGCCTACTTGCTTTCTAAATAGTGCATCCTGAGGCTGCTCCTTCAATTGTCCATTCAAGCATTCATACATATAGCATCCATTGAATACATATTTATCAACTGTCTACCAGATAGTGGGTACTATGCTCATCACTAGGGATGCAGTGGTGAAGGAAGGATATTTGTTCCCTTCCCTCAAAGAGTTCACCTCAAAGGTAGAGAGACAGACATGTACACAGGCAACATTATTTTGTAAAGCTATATCTTCCTAATTCTTATGTTGGTAAAGCGCTTTACAAACTTTACGGTTTATTTTATTCTTGAACACGTATTACCTCCTATCATCCTCAAAATAATTTAATGAGATAAGAAGATCAGATATTGCTATAAATATTATTAACTGTCATTTACAGATGACAAAAAATTTAGAGAGGCAATAATATTATCAAGGTCAACAGTTAGTAACAGGATTGGGGTTGGAATACAATTCTCCTGATACCTAGATTAATGATCTTTCTGATGAGAGCCTGATGCGTTCATAGAGTCCTTGAAGAGGGGTAGGAAGAAGGCAAGATTGTTGCTGAGCAGAGAGAGGAAGACACTGTAGGTTCAGATTGTCTAGGTTCAAAATAGCTAGGTTCTGACACTTACTAGCTATACGACCTTGGGCAGCTTTCTGCCTCAGTTTCGTCATCTATAACACGAAGACAATTATAGGACTGACCCTTGTAGGGTTGTTAAGAAGATTAAATCAGTTAACTTATCTAAAATGCTGAGAACTGTGGCTGGGACATAGTAAGCCCTCAATAAACGTTAACTATTTTTATCATTATTATTGAAGTTGTTGTTATTATTGAATTCCCAAATGACGCAAAAGTAGTTGACCCCCATCTCACTGAGCACATTCTCCCTCTCCTCTTTTTCTCCACTAGTAATGTGCATAGTAACTGTTTCTGGTTAAGTGTGAACAGCAGGTCAAACACTTTTACAGTGCAACATCATGAGAGACTGGGAAAAAAACATGCTCAGGCGTCAGGAAGTCTGGATTCTAGTCTGGGTTCTGCCATTAATGAGCTATGGAACTCTGAGTGTATCACTTAACCTCTCTGGACTGCATCTGTCATACAGGGGAAAATATATTCCTTAACCTACCTCACAGAATGGTTGAAAGATCAAATGAGATCATAGATGTTAGATGTTAAAAAGTTAAAAGCATATTACAAATGCTGCATGATGGAATTATCATTATTCTCAGAGTTAATCTCTCCATCTCCTTCTCACTTACCCTTGACAACCACTCACTCACTGAATTTTATTGAGTTTTGTTCTGAAATATTTCCCCAACCCACCCCCTCTTCTCTGTCCTCAATGCATCTGTCCTAGTTCACTGCTTTATCAATGCTTACCAGGATGACTGTAACACACTCCTAACTATTTCTCTCTAGTCCAGTGTTACTTCCTTCTAAACTAGCCATCCAATCACTGTCTCCAGAGTGATTTTGCTAAAGGGAAAATCTCATCAATCTCATCATGTCACTTCACCCCCTCTATAATCTCACTCCCAGATTAGAAATTTCCAGTGGCTCCCTATTGCCTACAGGATGTGTGACATTAATTGAAGCCCCTGCTAGTCTCTCCATCCTCATTATCCACCTCATCGCCACAGACCCCATGCTCCAGGAAGACAATACTTTCTTTCCCTGAACCTTTTATGTAACAGTGCTGCTATACACACTGTTCTCTCTGCCTGCAGAACCCTCTCCACTTTCTATGCCTGGTAAAATCTCAGTCCCCCTTCAAGAACCAAATCAAATGTCATTTTCTCAGTGAAGCCCTCCTCAAAGCTCATTCTACCTTGTTTAAGCCTAGCTGCATTATGTAATTCCATTTCCTTTGCTTAATAGCATTTTGCTTGACTCGCAATTTGATACATTTCGTGCCGTTTTATAATAATGCTTGTTTTGGAGTGTTTATCCTTAATTAGATCATAAGCTCACTGAGAGCAGGAATTTTGTTTTGTTCATCTCTGTCTCCTTAGCATAGTTCCTGGCACAGAGTGCATGCATAATAAGAATTAATTAAATGTAAGTGCTCACAAATGTTGCTCAAACTATTTGTGGTAAAGGACAGTTTTTTAAAAAAATTTCCAAGCTGTTGCAGGCTGATATTTGATAAAATATGATAAAAATGTCACAGCAATATCAAATCACTTTGATAGTTACTAAATGTTTACTCTCAATTCTGTCCTTATCTCACTGCAAACATTTTGAGTAGCACTCAGGTAGACTTTTTGCAAAGATGCCTTGCTTCTGCCCCCTAAAATCTGAATAACTAATTTGGGAATTTTAACAAGCATACACATAAAAATAATAAACAAGTGTATCATATATTCAGAGCACAAACTGGGCAAGAAATCAATAAATAAAACTATTGTAATTAGATATATGTATAGATGTAATAAATTAACGGGGCAGTGAATGAAAGGGTGCAGGAATATATTTAGACAGTGACAGTTTGCATGGTACCGCAAAACTAATCTAGGAAAGCTTTAGGAAAAATTGGGATTTCCAGAACCTACTCAAATCAAAGATGGCTGAGATGGAGTGGGGGAAGTTGGGGAAAAGTGAAGAGAAAGAGGAGACCTCCAGTAAACACTGTTTGCAGAATTTTATTTACCTAAATGCTTAATTGAAAGTTTTCATAGAGTCTCAATAGATAGTGGCCACTACACCCACCCCATTCATTTATTACCTTCTTTTTAATTATTATTTTACTTTATGTTCTAGGATACATGTGCAGAATGTGCAGGTTTGTTACATAGGTATACATGTGCTATGGTGGACTGCTGCACCTATCAACCCATCATCTAGGTTTTAAGCCCCACATGCATTAGGTATTTGTCCTAATGCTCTCCCTCCCCTTGCCCCCCACCCCCCCGACAGGCCCCGGTGTATGTTGTTCCCTTTCCTGTGTCCGTGTGTTCTCATTGTTCAACTCCCACTTATGAGTGAGAACATGCGGTGTTTGGTTTTCTGTTCCTGTGTTAATTTGCTGAGAACACTCATTATCTTCTTGAGCCATGTTGAGAACCCTCTCAAGAAACAGGGGACTCAGTAATTATCCTGGGAATGGCCCTACTCCTTGGTAACTCAAGAACACAAATGGAGTTAACAATGTTAGTCAAAAGTTTCATCATAGAGTCAGTACTGAAGCCTTGGAATTAGTGAGCAAAAGCTACATGTAATTTAATGACATAAAAATAACACTCCCAAATGAATATACACCTTCAACCCAGTAGTGGGAATTAGTTGCCTTTTAGGGACCTGGTGCCTGAAGTCTCTTCAGTGAAACTGCTTCATTGAAGCCACAATATATAAACTCAGAAGGTAGCATCAAAAAATGTTTAAGATTGTCCTCTCCTTCTATTGTTCATATTTTGGACCCATTGGTTCCTCAAATGCTGAGCAAAATCAAGACACAATTCACTGTAAAAGCAAGTGAAGAATCGTATGCCCTGGCAAGGAGGAAAGAAGCCATATTTGTCTCTTGGAACAAATCAGCATGAATATGTGGAATGGTCAGTCTTGACATGAATCTCCCACGATGCAACTGCAATTCACTCCCCTTGAAAGACTCTAACACCTCAGTGAGCTGACGATGTTGCAATATACAAAGGGGTATATTAACACAACTCTTAGAGAGCTTAGTAGATATCGTCATATTTATTTATTTATTTATTTTGCTTTTTGCTATTCAGTTGAGTAAATACATTCAATTCCAAAAATATTTGGTGACTTCCTGCTATGTGTCAGGAAGTGAGCCGCATACTAGAGTTATAGAAATAAATAAAATGTAGGTTCTGCTTTCAGAGGGCTTATAATATAATCTGACCATAGTGCCTTGTTTGTATCCTCATTTATTCTTCTTTCTGCCCTCCAGAAAAGAAAGATAACCATGGTGTTCACTTTCTCATGAGTGATACTTCCTGAGTGGGGCCTCATTTTAATATAATAGTAGATAATACATATATAGCACTAAAATTCTATGATATATATACTGCAATTATCCCAATTTTACAACTGAGGAAACTGAGGTATAAACAAGTGAAACAAGCTACCAATGTCACAGAGTGTATCAGTGATGGATCCAGGATTCAAACACGGCTGCAGAATCCATTTTCTTAACCACCACTCTATACTGCATGATATGGATAATAGAAATTCCTGCCTGTAAGCACTATCCCTTTCATAAAGTATAGTTTGTGCTTATGGGAGCTTTCTGAGGAGCTCAGGGAAAAAGAATGATACTCCACATGTCCCTTAATTTTAATATTGAAAATGAAATGAATCCTCCTAGGAAGCACACTCTTGTCTTGCATGGTAGATGGGACGAGGAAAGCCTGTTTTGAGAAAACTGTGTGAAGAAAAGCCATGAAGTGTACCCAAAATATTTCTAAAATTTAAAAAGCTGTGAATTTATGTGTGGGTATCTCTACATATGTCTAGTTAGTTTAGAAAGATTCTGGCTCTCACAGTGCTAAAACACTGAATTATTCAATAAAAAAAATATATGGTTAGTCTGGTGAGATGCATTTAAATCATATAAATACAAAAATGTGTTATTTTCCCGCTACTTATGCTGGCGTTTGTTTAGTTCGATCTTTAGGACTATAAGATGGTGAGGACTGTAAGCCAAACTAAGGCTTTATGATTAAATATGTCGTCATTCTAGTACGAAACTTTAGTACCCCTTGAAAAAGTATGTACCCTGAAAGTCCCATTCTTGTAACACTATTTGGAAACCAGGGTTGTGGTGTCTAATGCACAAAGGCCAGATAAGCTGACTTCTGACTCAGTTTCAGTCTAATAACTCTATTTCAAGAACCATTTTCCCTTCATATTTATTCTGTTTTCTGATTCCAAATCTGGGAATATCTACAGAACAAAAAGGAGCATTGTACTTCTCATTAAAGGAAGCCAAGGATCTCCTTGTAGGATGACTCTGTAACGAGTAGAAACAACTTTAGTTAGAAGTTGCACAGCAGTTAAGTATTTTTTTTTCAGATTGTCTGGCCTTGGTTCTGATGCCTATTCAGAGTCTCCTTGCTCTGCATCAAATTTTATTGAGTATCCTGTTATAATCTATTACTTTACTTCCTGAATTACTTGTCCATAAAGGTCTTCTGCCTTCTGAGACTTGGCGTATGTCTTGAGTAGAGAATCCAAAAAGATTATCTATGCCATTAACCTGGATGATACTTCCTGCTGCCCAGCTCCTAAGACAAACCTTTCCATCCAGAGCCTGCTCTCACCAAAACCTGATACTTGCCTCATGAGTCTCTGTAACTATATACCATAAAGACCCAATATTCTGATTTGTAACTAGAACTTGATGGATGATTACAGAATATCCAGGAAAAAAAATCTTGACTTTAATAATGAACTGTTCTGTGATAGGATTCATTTTTTTTTTTTTTTTGGAGACTGAGACGGAAGCCTTTTCTGTCCCCCAGGCTGGAGTGCGGTGGCGCAATCTCGGCTCACCGCAACCTCCACCTCCTGGGTTCACGCCATTCTCCTGCCTCAGCCTCCCGAGTAGCTGGGACCACAGGCACCCGCCAACACGCCCGGCTAATTTTTTTGTATTTTTTAGTAGAGACGGGGTTTCACCGTGTTAGCCAGGATGGTCTCGATCTCCTGACCTCGTGATCCACCCGCCTCGGCCTCCCAAAGTGCTGGGATTACAGGCTTGAGCCACCGCGCCCGGCCACGATTCATATTTAATAAAACCAGACCAAAGTAAATAAAAATTTGGATGGATGAACAGGTGTAAAGACACTTTGTTTCTGGCCGGGTGCAGTGGCTCACATCTGTAATCCCAGCACTTTGGAAGGCCAAGGTGGGCGGATCAACTGAGGTCAGGAGTTCAAGACCAGCCTGGCCAACATGTCTCTACTAAAAATACAAAAATTAGCCATGCATGGTGGCGCATGCCTGTAATCCCAGCTACGTGGGAGGCTGAGGCAGGAGAATTGCTTGAACTGGGGAGGCGGAGGTTGCAGTGAGCTGAGATAGTGCCACTGCACTCCAGCCTGGATGACAAAGTGAGACTCCATTTCAAAAAAAAAAACAAAAAAAACACTTTGTTTCTGTTTCTAAAATAATCTTCATTTCCTCACTTCACTATACCACCTTCCCTCCATGCAAAGGGCAAATTGTAGGATTTTAAAAAGGCAAAGCATTGAAGTTTATTTCTGAGCTACAAGGCATTCATAAGACTGAAAAACATGAGATACTGTTTCTTATCATAGACTTTTCACCCTCAAACATTTATTTTCTCCAGCCAATTTAATGCACTTCCAGTCAAATCAATTTCTTGACATTAGGTAAGACAGAAGAGCCAAATAACTGGCACTGATTCATTCAACAAACATGTATTAAGCCCATATTCTGTGCCAGGCACTGTGTGAGGTGATGAAAATAAGCCAGTGCACAGGACAGTCGGGGCTTCTTCTGTCCCAAAGTTTATAATTTAGTAAGAATACAGAAATTAAATGTTACATCAATACATAAATACAAACAGTGATAAGGGCCATGCAGGAAAAGTTCAGGGTGCGATTAACAATTGTAACAAAAAGATCTGATTTTGATTTCAAAGAAGGGGTGGTGTTAAAGAAGACTTTTCTTAAAAACTTCATTTTCAATAGAAAACCAAACGCTGCATGTTCTCACTCATAAGTGGGAGTTGAACAATGAAAACACATGGACACAGGGAGGGGAACAACACACACTGGGGCCTGTCGGAGTGTGGGGTTGAGGGGAGGGAGAGCATCAGGACAAATAGCTAATGTGTGCGGGGCTTGAAACATTATCAAACCATGACGGGTTGACAAGTACAGACGTATACCTATGTAACAAACCTGCACGTTCTGCACATGTATCCCGGAACTTAAAGTTTAAAAAAAAAAAGCCCCTTTTAAGCTGAGATATAATATCAAGGATTATTAAGAGTTCACAAAGCAAAAAAAAGAGTAGGAAGAATATTTCCGGCACAGAGAACACAATGTGCAAAAGTCCTGAAATGTGAACAAGCTTGGAGTGCCTCACACAGACAGTATGGCTGGAACACTATGAGCCCAAGAAAAGACAGTTTAAGATAAGGTTGAGGTCAGATCACTTAGAGTCTTGTAGGTTTTGGTAATAAGTTAGATTTTATTCTAAGTACAATTAGAAGCCCTCAAGTAGGTTTTAAGCATAGACAGGATATGGTCGTAATTGTGTTTATTTGTTAAAGTTGATTCTGGCTGCTCTGTGGAAAATAGACTATAGAGAGGCACGAATGGAAGTAGGGAGACCTATTAGGCAACTCATGTATTAGTACAGATAAGAGATAATGGTGGCTCTGACTACATAAGCATTATAGGTAGATTTGAAATATACATAGGAGGAAGAGCCAATCGGACTTGGTGATTGATTGGGTATTCAGGGTAAGGAAGAAGTGAGAGTGAACTGGGCACACATTTTATGTCATGGATGTGAATCAGCTAAAGACAAATATCCATAGTGGGAAAGGATAATTAGCAATTCTGTGATTCGGGAATCTGATTACATCTGAACAATAAGATAGCACATTTTCTTTAAGAGGAGTGTTCAAAAGTAAAGTCCAACCTCCCTCATTTTAAAGATGAAGAAATTAAGACTCACAATGGATTGTGCTACTTAGCAAATTAATCTTATGCTGTATATGAATGTTTTATCTCCCAAATTAAAACATAAAGATCCAAATGAACATTACTTGTTTTGTAGACATCTCTTCCTAATAGCACCCAATATAGAGATTGAGGATATAGCAAATACTAAATAATTACCTCTCAAATTAAAATGAATTGAATTCCTTCTTCTTTCTCTGCAGATAGAACAAAATGGATATTCTGGTTATTGATAATGGCAGTGAAGTGACAGAGTTCATCCTGGTGGGTTTGTCCAACCATCCAAGATTTCAGATTGCCTTTTATTGCACCATGGTAGTGGTCCACCTGATCACATTTGTTGGTAACAGTCTCATTATTGTTGTGGTTAGAGTTGATGGGCGGCTTCACTCTCCTATGTATTTTTTCCTGAGCGACCTGCCCTTCCTTGATATCTGCTACTCCAGCAATTCAGTACCTTTTTTGTTGTTCAGTGGCTTAAGAGACTACCCCACCATTTCCTATAATAGCTGTTATGCCCAGATGACCAGTGCTTTTTTTCTGGGGATGACAGGGTGTCTTCTCCTTGCTGTCATGGCTTATGAGAGATTTGTTGTGATCTCCAATCCCCTGCACTACATCATCATTATGAACAATAAGGTCTGCATACAGTTGGTCATGGTGACCTGGGCCAGTGCCTTCCTTATGTCATTAATACCAATCATTGCAATTCCTGCCCATTTTTGCGGACACAATGTCATCAACCATTTTACCTGTAAGGTGCAGGAATTGTTGAAGCTTGTCTGCTCGGACATCCCAGGCAGCCTCATCCTCGGTCTAGTCATCGGCATATTCACCTTGCCCCTGCCCTTCACCTTCATCCTCTTCTCCTATGCTCACATTGTGGTTGCTGTGCTGAGGATCAACTCTGCAGAGGCCAGACTCAAAGCTTTCTCCACCTGTGGATCCCATCTGACTGTGATCATCACATTTTATGGGACAGCCACCTACATGTACTTGAAACCTCAGTCAAGGGAATCCCAAGATGAGGGTAAAGTCATCTCTGTATTTTTTTTGAAAGTATTTTTTATTATACTTTAAGTTCTGGGGTACATGTGCAGAACGTGTAGTTTTGTTACATAGGTATACACGTGCCAGAGAAGCAACATCAAAATGATAGCATCTCTGTATTTTATGGTGTTGTGACCCCTATGTTGAACCCCCTCATTTACACCTTGAGAGACAAGGATGTGAGAAATGCTCTAAGAAAAATAATTAGGAAGAAAGAGTCCTAAAAGAATGTGAATATCGCATGGAGGCTCATCTAACCAACAGTTTAATATTGACTTGTAAAAATAACAAGGTAGAAATACTAAACAACATTTTATAAGATAATTAAAGTGTTTTCTCTATTTCCAACAGGCATGTAAAATCTTTCCACTGAGAAAAAAAATGTTAAACTTTTATAGTACCACCATTTAAGTAGTACACAGGGCAGCCTTGAAGGAGAGTTTTAAAATAAAATAATAATTCGTACATTTTAATCCTGAGCAGTTTGATCTTATTTTACTAAATTGGAAATATTATATTATAATATAATAATAATATGAGGAGATTCCCTTTTTTAGGTGAAAAAGAGCAAAGTTGCAAAATCTACAATTCTTATCTCAATGCTTTTGGTGTAAA
>NW_026652282.1:112076497-112087967 GCF_009828535.3 Hylobates moloch
TATGATATTGGCTGTGGGTTTGTCATAGATAGCTCTTATTATTTTGAGATACGTCCCATCAATACCTAATTTATTGAGAGTTTTTAGCATGAAGAGATGTTGAATTTTGTCAAAGGCCTTTTCTGCATCTATTGAGATAATCATGTGGTTTTTGTCTTTGGTTCTGTTTATATGCTGGATTACATTTATTGATTTGCGTATGTTGAACCAGCCTTGCATCCCAGGGATGAAGCCCACTTGATTATGGTGGATAAGCTTTTTGATGTGCTGCTGGATTCGGTTTGCCAGTATTTTATTGAGGATTTTTGCATCAATGTTCATCAAGGATATTGGTCTGAAATTCTCTTTTTTGGTTATGTCTCTGCCAGGTTTTGGTATCAGGATGATGCTGGCTTCATAAAATGTGTTAGGGAGGATTCCCTCTTTTTCTATTGATTGGAATAGTTTCAGAAGGAATGGTACCAAGAACTGAACATGTTTAAGGAACAGGAAGAAGACAAGTAAGTGTAAGTTATGTGAGCAAGGGGGTGGGTAGGTGGTATGTCATCCATTCCTTCATTCATCCATTCAACAAAAATAACAACTAAACACAAACACACAAATAACATGTGTGCATGCACACATGCACTCACATAGTACACAGAGACAGAAACAGAAGCCACTACGTGTGCCAAGCACTGTTCTTGGCTTTGGGAATACCTCAACAAATAAAAATGTCTCCAGACTAATGAAGTGGTATTTTGTTGAGAAAGGGACTTAAACTATAAATATAAACCATATAGTATTTTTTAAAATAAAAGCAATGGTAAGATATATAAGGAGAAATAGGTTAGGAGCTTCCAGTTTAATTAGGATAATTTAAAATTTCTTACACATGTGAATATGTAGGAAAATAATATTCCAGGCAAAGGCACTAAGACAGAAGAATGAGAAATGTATTTGAAGAACACCAGGGAAGCCAGTGTGATTGGAGAGGAGGGAGCAAAATAGAAGAAAGCATCAGATGAGCTGAGAGAGGAATGGGGACCAGATTGTTCAGGTACTTCTAGACCATTGTAGTGTACATCGTGCAGTTACTTCTAGACCATTGTAAGGATTTTAGTTTGTTTTATTTTTAAAAAAAAAAAGCTTCATTGAGATATAATTCACATACAATAAAATTCAGCATTTTAAACTGTACAGTTTAGTGACATTTAGAACATTCACAAAGATGTGCAACCATGTTATAAATATTATTTGTCTATTCTTCAGTTGCTTGTCCCTATATTTTCAGATATAATAAGCTTTAGGATATAAATACAGATGTGTTTGCAAAACTAGAAAAATAGAGGAATTCACGCCACAGCAATATATGTAGTTTCCAATTTCTTCACATCCTAGCCAATGTTTATTATTGTTTGTCAAGTTTATTAGAGCCATCTTAGTGAGTGAAAAGTGGTATCTCGTAGTTTTGATGAGCATTTTCCTAACACTAATGGAGTTGCATATATTTTCATGTGCTTATTTGCCATTTGTACATCTTTTTGGAGAAATGTCTTTGCATATCATTTGCCCATGTTTAATTGGGTTATTTTTCTTTTTATTATTGAGTTGTAAGAGCTATTTACATCCTCCAAATATAAATTCCTTCTGGGATATATTATTTGCAAACATTTTGTTCCACTTCATGGGTTGTCTTTTCAATTTTTTGGTAATGTCTTTTGAAGCACAAAGTTTTTAAATTTGATGATGTCCAGTTTGTCTACCACTTCCTTTTGTGGCTTATAATTACGTTGTCATATCTAAAAACCATTGCCTAGTCTGATGTCACAAATATTTATCTCTATATTTTCTTTTAAGAGTTACAAAATTTTAGCTCTTACAGTTAGGTCTTTGATCCATTTTGAATTAACTTTTGTATATGATGTGAGGTAAGGTTCAAACCTCATCCCCTTGCATGAGGGAATGATGCAGTTCTCCCAGTATCATCTGTTGAAAAACTATTATTTCCCCCATCTACTTGTTTTGGCACCTTGTCATACCATATGTGCATATTTATTTTTGGATATTCAACTCTACTTCACTCACTAATATGTCTGTCTTTAGGCCAGTACCACACAGCTGTGATTACTGTATTCTTTTACGAAGTTTTGGAGTAGGGGATTATGACTCCTCCAACTTTATTCTTATTTTTCAAGATAGTTTTGGCAGCTTTAGATCCCTTGCATTTTATATGAATTTTTGGTTTCTTGCATTTCTATATGAATGTTATGGGTTCTGTAAAATTCCAGCAGGGAAATAGAGACTGTGTGGAGTCTGGGGATCAATTTGGTAAGTATTGCTATCTTAACAATATTAAGTCTTCTAAGCCATGAAAATGGAAAGTTTTTCCATTTACTTAGGTCTTCTTTACTTTCTTTCAACAATTTTTTGCAGTTTTCATTGTATGTATCTTTCACTTCATGTGTTAATTTTATTCCTAAGTATTTTATCCTTTTTGACACGATTATAAATGAAATTGTTTTCTTAGTTTCATTTTCTGGTTGTTTATTGCTAGTGTATAGAAATAACACTGATTATGTATATTGATCTTGTATCCCACAACCTTGTTGAATTTATTAATTCTAATAGTTTCTCTGGACTCTTTATGATATTCTATATACAGGATCATGACATCTGTGAATAGACATAATTGTACTTCTTCCTTTCCAATCTGGATTCTTTATTTCTTTTTCTTGCCTAATTGCTCTGGCAAAAATTGTAGTACAATGTCAAAAAAAAGTGGCAAAAGTAGAAATGCTGGTCTTCTTGATCTAGAGGGAAAGTCTTCAGTCTTTCACCACTAAGTTGATGTCAGCTGTGTGTTTGTCTATAATAAAAATGTTTATCTTAAAGTCTATTTCATCTAATATTAGTTTAGTTCCACCAGCTCTGTTGTGGGTACTTTCTACATACTATATATTTTTCCAAACTTTTATTCTCAATCTATTTGGGTGTGTGAATCTAAAGTGAGTTTCTTGCAGATAGTATATAGTTTGATCATGTTTTAATATTTTTTAATCCCTTTGGTCAATTTCTGTCCTTTTATGTAATTATTAATGATAGGATTTAAATATGCCATTTTGTCCTTTCTTTTCGGTATGCTTCATATCTCACTTTTTCCTGTATTTCTCCATTACTGTTTTCTTTTGTGTTAGAGAGAAATTTTCCAGTATTTCATTTTAATTCCATTATTGTTTATTTTACGATATTTTTGAGCTATATACTCAGTGGTTGCATTAGAGATTACAATTAACATCTTAACATATCACAATCTACTTTGGATAAGTAACACTTAAATTCCAATAGTTGTATATAAACTTAGCTCTTATATTAGTTTCTTCCTCATTCCTTTTTTATAATGATGTCAGACGGATTTTATAAACCCATTAACACAGATTTGTAATGATTTCTTTAGGAAATTGTCTTTTAAATCAGGAAAGAGAAGAAAGTAGTTAAAAAATCATTTATACATTTTTATTCTATATTTACTTATGTAGTCATTTTAACAGTGATTTTTATCTCTTCACATGGATTTGAGTTACTGTCTAGTGTTCTTTTATTTCAGCATGAAAGACACCCTTTAACATTTCTTGTAAGTCAGGGTTGCTGGCAACAAATTCTGTCAGTTTCTGATTATCTGGAAAATTTTTTATTTTCTCCTTCATTTTCCATCTAGCAAAGGATAGCTTTGCTAGATATAGAATTCTTCATTGACAGCATCTCTTCTGTATATTTTAAATATGTTAATCTGCTGCCTTCTGGGCTACATGATTTCTGATGGGAATTCACTTGTTAATCTTACTGAGAAACTTTTGTACATGATGAGTCACTCTTCCTCTTGCTGCTATTAAAATTCTCTCTTTGCTTTGGCTTTTGACATGTTGATTATGATTTATCTAGGTGTGGATCTCTTTGAATTTATCCTACTTAGGAAATGTTGAGCTTGTTAGATGTATAGATTAATGTATTTGGTCTTATCTGGAGAGTTTTCAGCCATTATTTCTTTAAATATATTTTTTCCTTTTAACTCTTCTTCTGGAACTTCCATTATGCATATATTGGTATGCCTGATGATGTCTCACAGGTCTCTGAGTTTCTGTTCATTTTTTTTTTGTTATTTCTTCCTGTTTCTCAGACAGTATACTCTCAATTAGCATATATTCAAGTTCATTTATTCTGTCACCTGCTTTCTCAAATGTGCTATTGAGTCTCTCTGATAAATTTTCTATTTTAGTTATTTTATTTTCAACTCCAAAACCCCTATATGGTTATTTTTAAATTTTCTATCTTGTTATTAATATTGGCTATTGGGCGAGATATTGTTCTTACATTTTTCTTAATTCTTTAGACTTTTTTAAAATTTCTTTGAACATATTTGCAATAGCTAATTTGTAGTATTATCTGGTAAGTCTAACATCCGGGCCTCCTTTGAAACATTTCCTGTTGATTGCTTTTGTTTGTGTGTATAGAACACACTTTCTTATTTTGGGGGGGCTCATAATTTTTTGTTGAAATATGTACATTTTAAGTGATATAATGTAAAACTCTGGAATTCAAATTCCTCTCATTCACCAGGATTTGTTATTGCTGTCTATTGCTTTTGTTCTTGTAGCTATTTTATTGTTAGTGACTTTCATGGGTTATTTAAAGTCTGTATTATTTGTGCTGTTCAACTACTGAATTGTCTGCTTCGTTAGCTTAGTAGTCAGTTAATGATTGGACAGAGATTTAATTAAATGTCTTGAACTAATAAGTCTCCTAGCCGTGACAGAGGAGCTCTGTTTGTATATTGTGGCACACATTCAATGCTCTCTCAGGCAGTTTACAATTCCGGCTTAACCTTTATACCCTGCTCACACAGAGCTTCAAAGTGAATGACAGGCAAGAAATAGGATCTTCTCAGGGCTTTCCTGGACATTCACATAGTCTACATGTATCTATGTGTGGCTTTCTAGATCCTATGAGTGTGCTAAAACTTTTCAAAGCTCTTTATGGCCATCTCGTCCACCTGTTTTTCTTTTTAAGTATTTTAGTCAGTCTTTTGTTAGTATCAGCTGGTAACAACACCTCAAGTAGCTGCCCTGTTAAACAGCTTCCACTGATTCTTTTGGCAAATGTCCTGGGAAAAGGGTTATTTACGCAGTGACTTATTAGTCAGCTCAAATAAAAAGAACCCCAGAGAATGTGCTTTTCAACAATCTATTAGACAAGTCAAATCATGGCAATTCTGTGGGGATGTGGTTTTGGGGAAAATTCAAACCTGTTATACCCTCTCCCATGGTGGCTAAGCTTCTGGTTTTCATGGCTATCATTGTGAGGCTGTTGATTTTCAAAGCTATCATGGATTTAGGGAGAACAAATGGGATTCGGGCAAATTAAAACACCACGAAGGCCACTTCTCATAAAGATAATGTTTTCTTTCTTGAATAAGTGCTTCTTAGATTATTGTAAATTTTTGATTAATTTCCAGAGTTCTAAAAAAAATTTGCTTTGACAACTGTTGTCAGTGTTTCTATTACTTTTATAGAGAAGGAGATTTTTGGAGTTACTTACGTCACCATTTTGGAGGTTCTTCTCAAAGACTTTAACTTTTACTTTGAAGGAAATGGTAGGTTTTTAAAGGTATTTGAGAAGTGGAGTATCCTGATTCAACTTACATTTTAAAAGGGTTACTCTGACTATTGTGTGAAGAATCAACTTTAATGGGTAAAGGGCAGAAGCATATAGACTACTTAGAAGAATATTTCAACAGCTTAAGTGGAAGTTGATGGTGGCCTAGAACAAGGTGGTAATAAAAAGTGGTGGGAAGTGACAGGATTTTGAAAATAATTTGAAGGAAGAGTCACTAAGATTTAATGATGGATTGGATCAGAGTTGTGAAAAAAAGAGTCAAAGATGACTCAAATGTTTGGGTTCTAAATAACTGGAATAGAGAATGGATATAATGAAGATGGGGCTATCAGAAAATATTTTGGAGAGAGGAGGTACGAAGAGAGAGTGAGAGTTAAATTTTTCACATTAATTTTGAGATATCCATTAAACCAAAAAAGAAGCAATATCAGTTAAGAATTTGATTATTTGAGTCTGCATTTCAGGGGAGAGATGTGAATTGGAAATATGAATATGAAAATTGTCAACATATAGAGTATATTTAAAGCCAGAGGACTGGATGAGGTCACTAAGGGATAAGTAGCTAGAAAAGACAAAAAGTCCAAGAACTGAGGCCTGAGGAATTCCAATCTTAGGAGGTTATGGAGAAAAAAACAACCTTAAAAGAATACTGAAATGGAGGGGCTAGTTAGCTAGTAGGTAAATCAGGAGAGTGTATTGTTCTGAAAAACAAAGGGTATGAAGAAGAGTGATCAGATCTCTCAAATGCTGCCATTAGGCCAAGAACAGACAATTGACCAGATAAACTAGCACTTCCTATGAAGTAAAATAGGCATAAACATCATATTGCGTTTTGTTAACAGATTACTGAGAGGCTAAGTGAGATTACATGGCTGTCCCCCATCCTGAGGTAGTTATATAATATGCGGGGAGCTGCAGATAACTTTGACATCTTCTATTTTTGCTTGTAAACACATCTGCACATTTTATTCTGTGAGATGTGTCATGAAAAGTTTATTTTTTTCTCTTTCGAATGTTTTTTTAAAAAAGAACCAATTTGAGGTCTGGCAATGGCAGAGTGGCTTGTTTTGGGCAATCATCTCACAGATTTACAAAACTCTGTACAAAATATTAAAAATGAGCTACAGTCAAGTGCTGCATACCAATGTTTCGGTCAACCTGACTGAATATATAATTGTTGTCCTATAAGATTATAGTGACACTGAAAAATGTCAGTGATATCAGAGCTGTCATGATGTAGTGCAACAGATTACTCACATAGTCATGGTGAGGTATAAACAAACCTTCTGCACTAACAGTCATAAAAGTCAAGCACATACAATTATTTATAGTACATAATACTTGTTAATAATAATAAATGACTGTTACTGATTTATGTATTTACTATGCTATGCTTAATTATCATTATTTTACAGTGTACTCCTATTTATCTTTGTAAGTTAACTGTAAAACAGCCTCAGGCAGATACTTCAGGAGGTATTCCAGAAGACATTATTTTCATAAGACATGACAACTTCATGCATGGTATTGCCTCTGAAGACCTTCCAGTGGTCCAGCGGGACAAGATGTGGAAGTGAAGATGGTGATATTGATGTTCCTAACCCTGTATAGGCCTAAGCTAATGTGTGTTTGTTTGTATCTTATTTTTTTAACAACAAAGTTTAAAGAGTTTTTTTAAAAATTAGGTAGAAAAAACTCATAAAATAAAAATATAAAGAAAATATTTTGTACTGTTGCACAGTGTGTTTGTATTTTAAGCTGTGTTATGAGTCAAAAAATCTAAAACATTTGAAAAGTTTATAAAGTAAAAAAGTTACACCAAATTAAGTTTCATTTACTACTGAAGAAATAAATTTTAAATAAATTTAGTATACTCTAAGTGTACAGTGTCTATAAAGTCTACAGTAGTAAACAGTAATACCCTAGGCCTTCACATTCACTCAACACTCAGTCACAGACTCACCCAGAGCAATTTCCGGTCCTACAAGCTCCATTTATGGTAAGTGCCCTATACAAATATACCATTTTTAAACTTTTATGCCATATTTTACTGTACCATGTCTATGTTTAGATATGTTCATATGATTACCATTGTGTTACAATTGCCTACAGTATTCAGTACAGTAACATCCTGTACAGGTTTGTAGCCTAGGAACAATAGGCAGTATCACATAGCCTAGGTGTGTAGTAGGCTATACCATCTAGGTTTGTGTAAGTACACTCTATGATGTTGGCACAACAAAAAAATCGCCTAATGATGCATTTCTCAAAATATACCCCCAATGTTAAGTGACCTATGATTGTATTTGAAGGTACTGGAGAGCACCCGAAAGCAGGCAGAAACTAGACTGCATTCAACTGCTAATAGAAAGAAACCACACTGAATAAGGTCCATATCTATGTAGTTTTCTCCTAAGGGCACTACCCAGGAAATTTGATGTGAGGTAGCTAGAATGCAAGGAGAAATCTCAAGTCATATTGGTTTGAGGTATTAGAAAATGGGGTTGGGACTTGCCAGAGCAGCTAAAAATTGAAGAGGAAAATCCCAGAAAGGGGAGTGTCACAGAGAAGTGAGTTCTAATTTTTATGTAAAATACCCTAACACAAATATGTACAGAAAAAAAACAATAAGAAAGCTTACAGAAAGCAACAGAAATAAGGCAAAAAAAAAAACTGGAACAGATATTTCAGTGTTTGCTCACCATAGGGAGACAGAGCCTAGTGGTTGAATTCCATTAATTTAGGAGACCTTGATAAATATCTTAATTGAAACAGGGTCTTGCTCTGTCACCCAGTCTGGAGTGCAGTGGTGTAGTCAGAGCTCACTGCCGTCTCAAACTTCCAGGCTCAAGTGATCCTCGCACTTCAGCCTCCTGAGTAGCTGGGACCACAGGCAAGTGCCACCATGCCTGACTAATTTTTGTATTTTTTGTAGAGATGGGATTTTGCCATGTTGCCCAGGTTGGTCTCCAACTCCTGGACCAAAGGGATCCTCCTGCCTTTGCCTCCCAAAGTGCAGGGATTAAACAGGCATAAGCCACTGCGCCCAGCCTATAAATATCTTAGGCTTTCTGTTAAAATTCTGGAAAGATTATACCTTAAGAATAAGGACTATATCCAAAGGTTAAGGATCCACTCTAAGCAAAACTAGTCAGATCCAGACTAACAAAGTATAAAATGAAGCCTCCAAAAGTTTAAGATAATCAGCCTATAATTTAAAAGTCAGCTGGCGTGAAAATCAAAATACTTTTAGAAGAAAATATAGGAATCAATAATCTCTAAAAAATACTATCCATAGTTTCCACTATGTGACCAAATATCACTAGAGATGAATTTTCAAAAACATAAAATCATAAGAAAAAAGTTAATACAATGAATCTGTAATAATCCAGATGTTAAATTAGCAGGTGACATTTTAAAAGTTATTATAAATATGTTCAAGAACTTTAAAAAGATAAGGTGGTCAAAACAGGTGGACAAATGGGTATACCAACACAGAAATCAAAATTATAAAAAAGACCAAATGGAAATTCTAGGACTACAACCTATGATATTTAACATGAAAATTTACTGGCTGGCAGATAACAGGGGGAAAAAATTGGTAATAAATTTGGAGACAAAGTGATACAAATTATCCTATATGGGAAAAAAGTAAAGAAGATTTTTTACAACATAATTAACCACATTGACTGAATTCACATTTGTAAAACACTACTGCATCATAAAATATGTCTTAAAAATTTCAAATATTGAAATCTAAATAATGTTTTCTGGCCACAAAGGAAATAAAATTAGAAATGAACAGCAGTAGAACATCTCAAAAAAACCCACATATTTGGAATTTAAATCACATACTAATGAGTAACACATGAAGAACTCACAAGAAAGGTTGGAGAATATTTCAAACAATGAAAATGAAAATACAATACAAAAATTTGTAGGATACAGCTAAAACAGTGCCTCAAAGAATATTTATCACTTTAAATGCTCATGTTTAAGAAGAAGAAAGGTTTGAAATCAATTATCTACATTTCAACTGTAGAAAAGTAGGAAAAGACAAGCAGATTAAACCCAGTGTGAAGAGAAGGGAAGAAATAATCTAAATAAGAACAGATACACATAAACAAGAAAACAGAAAATGAATAAAGTCAAAAGTGTGTTCTTTTAACATATTTATTAAATGGTTAAATCACAAGCAAATCTGATTAGGGGAAAAAGAGAGAGAGAGATGACTTTCACTTTCGGTAATAGCTGAGTAAGATCTTACTAGACCAACACTCCTGCAAGTAACAGCTACAAATTCCAGACATAATACAAAATATAGCCAACTGGAGACACTGGGGAGGAAATAGAAAAGAACAGAATCTGATGAAGAGGCTATACTTGGAAGAAAGGAGTTGCACAAAATGAGTTTCCATTTTCATGGTTTTAGCTTAAGGCTATGTGTAGGTAGCAAGGTGGGCAGAGTGGTAGTGGTTGGGGGAAGGCAGTCTTTCTCTTCTGGGGATACAGAAAACTGAATCTGGAGAAACAACAGTGCTGTAGAAAGAGGGAATATCCCACAAGGAAAATACCAAGGGAATGAATCCCTAAATTCTGTCTGACCATATGTTTGGGTGACCCCGAACTACCCAGCAGGTTTAAAGAAGCTCAGTTAAATATAAAAGATATGAAATAAGACTGAAGCTTCCACCCAAAAAGCAGAGTTTGCAGTCTGAATATAACTGACATAATTGCCAGTTAAAACAAAAGAAACGCTCATCAGAAAAAAGTAACAGAATTTATATCCTCTACAATTTAACATTTATCATGTCTGTGATGCAATCGAAAATCATTCAAAGTATAAAGAAACAGGAAAATGTTATACATTCTCAATACAAAAGAAAATCAACTAAGACTCATCACTAGCTGACACAAATGACAGAATTGGCAGACATGTATTTTAAAGCATTTTTCTAGCTATTCTTAGTGAAGTAAAAAAAAAATACAGTCATACATCGCATAACGACATTTCAGAAAACAACAAACTGCATACATGATGGTGGTCCCATAAGATTATAATGGAGCTATATAATGGGGTAGGCTATACCATCTAGGTTTGTGTAGGTACACTCTGATGTTTGCACAACAAAGAAATGCCTGACAACACATTTGTCAGAATGTATCTCCATCGTAAATGGCGTAGGACTATATTTGAAATGAATGTAAAGACAGAAAATCTCAGCCAAGAAAAAAAAAAAGAAACAAAGAAAAAAAAGCCTAAATGGAAATATATAACTGAAAATACAATCTCTGAAATTAAATACACTGGACTTACTTAAAAGCAGAATGGAGATAACAGAGGAAAGATTAATTTAACTTGATGACTGACCAATGGAAACAACACAGAAAAAAAAAAAATCACTGGTTAAAGAATGTATAAAGCCTCAGTAACCAGTTAGAGAACACGCAACGGTCTAACATAAGTGTAACTGTAATCCCAAAATAATAAAAGACAGAAAATGGGAGAGAAAAATAGTTGAAGATAAAGTGGCTGAAATTTCCCAAATTGAAACAAAAGCATAAATTTTACAAATTTAAGATGTCCAAATCATCAAGTAAAATAAGCATGAAAAAGGCCATTCCAAGGCAAATCATAGTCAAATTATCGTAATCCAAGGATAAAGACCAAATCTCAAGAGCAGTAAGAGAAAAGCAACATTATATGTATGTGTGTGTGTATATGTATACATATATGAAATAATTATACTAATTCTCATCAGAAAATATAGAGGCAAAAATTGAGTAGAAGAATATCTTTTTTTTTTTTTTTTTTTTT
>NW_026652282.1:112088037-112096832 GCF_009828535.3 Hylobates moloch
TTTTTTTTTCTTTTTTATTATACTTTAGGGTTTTAGGGTACATGTGCACAATGTGACAATGTGCAGGTTTGTTACATATGTATCCATGTGCCATGTTGATTTCCTGCACCCATTAACTCGTCCTTTAGCATTAGGTGTATCTCCTAATGCTGTCCCTCCCCCCTGCCCCCACCCCACAAGATCTTTAAAGTACTGAAAGAATAAAGCAAACCATTAACCCAGACTTCCAGATGCAGTGAAAATATTCTTTAAGAATTAAAGAAAAATAGTGACATTTCAAGTAAAATGAAATAGAAGCTACAAAATTTGTCACTTGCAGAACGTCATTATAAGAAATGATGAAATGAGTTCTTTATGCTGAAAGGAAATTTTGACAGGTGAAAACTGAGATTTTCAGAATGGAATAAAAAGATTGAATATTATACATATCTGAATAAGTATCAAAACATTTTTTGCTCTTTTCACTGTAATTTTTTTGTAATTCATGCAATTGCTAAAGTAAAAAGTATGACATTGTCTTATGGGATTAATATCACATTTAGGTGTAATAAATGTAACAATAATAGTATAAAGCAGGGGTAGGCAAACTTATTGTATAAGGGACCAGATAATAAATATTTTAGGCTTTGCAAGTCACATGGTATCCCTGTCACATGTTCTTTGTTTTTGTGTTTATAATCCTTTAAAAATGTATAAACATTCTTAGCTCAAGAATTATACAAAAACTGGTTGCAAGATAGATTTGGCCTATGGGCCACAGTTTGCTAACCCCTGGAAGATACCCATATGGAAAACCAAAATGAACCTTTACTATTACCTCACATGATACTCAAAAATTAATTGAAGACAGATCATAAAGCAAAAGTATACGCTAAAACTACAAAGCTTCTAGAAGAAAATGTAGGAGAACATCTTTATGACACTGGCAATGACAAAGATTTCCTGGACAGAACACAAAATGCACTAATCATTTAAACATGGATAAACTAAACTTTATGAAATTTAAAAATGCCCTTCAAAAACACCATTCAAGAAATGAAAAGACAAATTAGTGACTGAAAAAAAATTCACGATGTTTATATTTGGCAGAATATTATATTTGGAATATGTAAAAACTCTTAAAAATCAATAACAAAAAGACAATCCAATAAAAATAGTCAAAGACGAGCATATACTCCACAGAGGAAGAAATATGAATTGACACTATACACTTGTACTCAGCATTATTTGTCATCAGGGAAGAGCAAAGTAAAACCACATTAGGAGGGAGGGTTGTTTGTTTGTTTGTTTGTTTTGAGATAGGGTCTGGCTCTGTCACCCAGGCTGGAGTGCAGTGGTGGGATCATAGCTCACTGTAACCTCAAACTCCTGGGCTCAAGCCATCCTCCCACCTCAGCCTCCTGGGTAGCTAGGCCTACAGGCTCATCCCACCATGACCACCTATTTTTTTTTTTTTTATTTTTGTAGAAACAAGTTATCACTCTGTGGCCCAGGCTGGAAGGGGGTGATCTTAAGATGAAAAGTGAATGAGAACTCTGTACTATCTTTAAAATTTTTATCTAAATCTAAAGTTGTTTCAAAATAGTTTTTAAAATTAGATTCTACCATATACTCACCAGAATACTGAAATAAAAAATACCAACAACACCAAATACTGGCAAGGACATGGAGCAAATGGAGCTCGACTTTCCTATGTCACAGCTGGGCATGTAAAATTGTACAAACCTCTTCAGAAAACATTTGAAAACTTCTTAAAAATTAAGTCTACGCCTACTCTCTGACCCAGCAGCTAGTTTCCTAGATATTCCCCACTAGGAACTAAAAACACTTGTCCACAAAATGACTTGCACATAAATGCTCATAACAACAATATTCAACATCGCCCCAAATAAAAAATAACCAATTGTGGCATATTCATACAATGAAATGTTACTCAGTAATAAGAAACAATAAATAACGAATACATACAATGACACAGATAAATCTCAAAAATGTTATGTTAAGTAAAAAAAAAAAGATAGGCACAAAAATGCATAGTGTATGCTTCCATGCATAAGAAGTGCAAGAACTGGCAAAACTAATCTGGGGGAATAGCAAACAGAACAGTGGTTGTTGATGGGTGTAGAGATTGACCACGAGAAAACACAAGATAACTTTTCAGAATTGTAGTCATGTTCTATATCTTTACTGAGGTTGTGGTTCTATAGTTGTATACATTTTTCAGAATTCGTGTATTTTACACTTAAGATATGTATATTTCACTATATGTAAATTTCACTTCAATATTAAAAAGAAAGAAAATATAATCTCAAGGAGGCAAAATAGATTCCTAACAGTTGTATTTTAAATCTATGCAGGTGCCTTGAGACCTAGATTCCACTGTCTCAACAAACACCTTTATACTGAATAACTGATACTCCAACAATAGAAATGAACAATTCCATACTCTTAGCACTTCAAGTTCAGTATCAAATGTATGAAATACCAACTCACTGTATCTTTCCATTTCTCTTCGTCTTTCTTCAGATGCAGATCTCAGATGTATTTTCAACTATGAATGGAATGTGAGTTCTTCATAGAACACTTCAACTTTGCTCTCCAACTTATCCAGGCCATATTCCCAATGGCAAGAATTATAAGTGCATTTCAACCACCTCATTGGGTTTATAACATTTGGAGGAAAGGCCAAATAGGGAACTGTCAAGCTTTTGCTGCAGAACCAAAACAGTAAGACAGGCACAAGATATTGTACCCCAGTGCTTAGCCTGTCGTGTTGTAACATAACTAGAAGCTATTTTTCACTTGCTTTGCTTTAATTACCAAGGGTTTTGCTGTTCTAAATTGCTACTGTCCAAGCATCCCCTGATATAGCTGTAGTCCAAGAAGTTGAAGGGGTCCTAAGGGAATTAAGGGAATACAGCTGCAGCCCCCGACAAATACCTCAAATCCTAAAATATGCAAACTCTACACAATGATTGATGGTATATTCTCAGTATTACTTCAAACTTCATAAAGTGCTTGCAAACACAATTACCACTTCAGCTACATCCTCCCTGCTTGTGAACTTGCTGAAAAAATCCACTTCTTAATAGTAGCAGCTACCCTTTCTTAAACACTTGAATCAAGCACTGCTGTGTGTTGTTTTATTTGATCCTCCCACAATAACCTTATTACATAAGCATTACTATAATCATATCCACTGCCAGATGAAAAAACTGAGTTACAGAGAAGTTAGAAGTCACACAATTAGCAAGTGTCAGAGCTGAGATTTCAACTGATTGCCTGACAGTGGCACCCTCACTCAAACACTAAGCTGTGCTGCTTTCTTGCTAAATCTTTATCATGCCCATAGCTTGGGTTGGCCTACAAAAAAAAGTTTGAGCCATGAATACAGCCCTTGACATTTTATTGACCATGATGGAGGAAAAAAGGTGGCACATGATCACACTTACAAAATTGTTTCAAGGAAAGAAAAAGTAGAGAATCACAAGGACAATCTAGTTATCAAAATATTTACCTGAATAGTCTCTGTAATCATTGTAGAGCAGGCAAGAGAAATAATAAGTTATTGTCCAGGGACTCCATCCTTTGAGCATTCAAAAAGGCAAGAACTCCTTCACAATTGAATCTATAGCCATTAAATGTTTTCATTGCAATGTTTGCTTTCTTATTCAAGTGACTGACTCCAGTTGGAAATATTTGGGGACCTTAAGATAAAGCCTTGATGGGAATGTGGCATGCCTTACAAAGTGTTACAGAAAGCAGGTCCAGGATATGAGACTTTATTTCTTCTTAGGCAATACACTGAGGTACCTCTGGTTCCAGCTCTTAAAAGCTAATGCTTCCGTTCTCAAGTAGGCAGTGGAGAAATTGTTTTCTCAGAATAAGAAGATACTTCTTTCAGTTTGTGTGACATTTGTGAAGAAGAACTTTTCAAGTTTTCCTGAACACTTTTCCATATTTGTTGCAATAATAGAAGACTATTCAAATTAACCTCATCCATTCAGGTATTTAACATCAATATATTCACATTCAGAGATAAAAGGAACTTTTCTATCTGGAGAGCTTCTTATTAACTGTTCTTATCTGGTCAAATTTCACTAGGCAGACCACAGGAAGTTGTAGATCCTAGCACTGCCCGGATATTGGACTTTCTCCCACATCTCTGCCTGGGAACTGCCAGCTGAGTTATTGCTGTCGGAGAAGTATGCAGTGTGTCTGGGCTTTGGGGTTATCTGATCAGCAGAGGCATCGGTGAGTAAAGTTTATTTTTTCCCCTAGCCAAAGAATTATAAACTCTGACTATTAGGCCCGGAATAACCTAAAAGGTCATCTTGTCCAACTTCTAGTCAATGTCTGCGTCACTTGAACAGCACATTTAGGCTCCTGGAATAATAATAGAGTAGAAATAAACTTGAGTGCTTACTGTATACCAGAGATGAGGTTTTATACATAAACTCATGTAATATTCATAATATCAATCTGAAGCAGAAATTATTTTGTAGATAAGAAAACTAAAGCTCTGAAATGTTAGACGTCTTGACCAAAGCCACATGGAAGTGGCAGGGCCAAGATTCAAACCCAGGTCTGTCTGCAGAGCCCACACTTTTAAACACCACATTGTTCCTCATAACTCAAATATCTGGGAAAACTCTGTCTAATATTCCATCGTGTTGTTTCTAAATTTGACTCATACTTGTCAGAATACTCATATCAGTGTCGGATTCAGAAAATTTAGTTACCATGCTTCTTCCTTCTTATTTAACCCCTTCCTCTCCCACCAATGGCAACAAATCTACTTTTATTTTTAATATTAGCCCTGTATTCCATGGTGAGAAAAAAAATGTTGGTTAGCAGAAACATAAACCTGGTCATCAAATCACGAAATTCAAAGACAAAATAAAAGCCTGTCTTGAAAGAAAACAGGAAATTAAGAACTAAAGATAAACCTGCAATAGCCATTAATAAGTAAGCAGCAGCTGGGCATGGTGACGTGCATTTATAATATCAGCTACTTGGGGGGCTGAGGTGGGAAGATCTCTTGAGCCCAGGAGCTCCAGGCTGCAGTGAGCTCTGATTGTGCCACTGTACTCCAGCCTGGGCAACAGAGTGACACCCTGTCTCTAAAGATAAATAACTAAATAAATAAAATAAGCTAGCCCCAAAAGTTCCACTGAGTTCCAATTTAAATAGACTAAAGATCCCCTGGTCAAAATGCATCTCTATTGTTCACTGGGTTCCATAACAGAGAGTGGCAAGAATTATTTGTCTGGCTTGTTTAAAGTTATTTGTCTTCAGGCCGGGCGCGGTGGCTCATGCCTGTAATCCCAGCACTTTGGGAGGCCGAGGCGGGCGGATCACGAGGTCAGAAGATCGAGACCATCCTGGCGAGCACTGTGAAATCCCATCTCTACTAAAAATACAAAAAAAAATTAGCCAGGAGTGGTGGCAGGCACCTGTAGTCCCAGCTACTTGGGAGGCTGAGGCAGGAGAATGGTATGAACCCAGGGGACGGAGCTTGCAGTGAGCGGAGATGGCGCCACTGCACTCCAGCCTGGGCGACAGAGCAAGACTCCATCGCAAAAAAAAAAAAAAAAAGTTATTTGTCTTCAGAGCTCATGTCCCCTTCTGCTTGTTAGATGGTGGCCTCTTCTAGGGCAGGAAGTACGTCTTTCATTTATCTCTGTTTCCTTTCAAGTATCTATATATTTCTCTTTCCAACATTTATTGTGCACCCTTATTGTTCTTAATACTGTACTGAGTACTGGATACACATGAAAAAACACAGTCTCTGACTCAGTCTGGTGGCAAAACGGATCTCTAAACCAATAGCTGCAATTTAATAAAGAGTGCTCTAATATCCAATAAAAGTACGCTCAGAGTGTTGTAAGAACATAGCAGATAGCACAGTGTCATGCACATTCCAGGTGCTTAATATCCATTTGTCCAATTTAATTTACTCAAAGAGAAGAAGAGCTTAGCTCAATAGAGGGGAACTATGACCTACGTGATAGATCAAGGCCACAACAAGTATCTAAAACCAACTATCTCTCAGTTCAAGCTCCTTTATGTCTCACACTTAATTCCCCAAATTAAGACCAGCATACACAGAGTGTTCCAGCTATTAAAATACAGAACCCAATTTTCTATCCTTAAATGTTTTTACTCCAGGATTTCACTCTGCAAGTGTAATATTGTATTATCATATGTCCCAGAAATAAGTTTTAAGTGGGTTGGAACTGACAACAGTAATAGAAGTGATGGAACCCAAACTTTCCTGTTAATACCGGTTAAAGTTTCAGAGTTAGAGAGGGTGTGGGTAGGGGATGTTTACCATGGGTAGATGAAAACTGACAAGCTAGAAGATATATGCAGTTAAGAGCCTCTGAAAACAGGGAATAGACAGTTGTATAATGCTGGCTGGCTGGAAATAGTAAGTAAATAACTGGTGTTGCCAGCACAAGTAAACAGCAAACAGGAATAAGTCATCAGTGAGCATTTGATGAAAACCAGTTATGGAAGTAGATTAGGGGTTGTTTTGAATAGTTATTAGGAAAAATGTCTGGGTGAGGTATCAATGGGAAAAGAAAAGATCTGGAATCACTGCAGGAAAAAAGAACTGGACACACATGTGATCTTTTTATCTCTGCTCTCTGCCTCCCTCTGTACCCCCTCTGTGCTCATGTTTCTTTATTGCCCTGATCCTTCTCTTTGCGTCATAATTTCCATCAAACAAGTATTTATTAGTGCCTCTTATGAACGGAACATTGTACCATATAAGGAGATAAATGATACAGGGTTCCTGCCCTCAAAGAACTAACAATCTAGAGAGGCAGATAAATATGTACCTTTTATATGGAATTAACTACAGTTTAATGATGAAAGTGGCATGTGCTCTAACAGAGGGGAAAAGAAAAACAAAATACTGTGAAAGAACATTGGCGAAAGATATTAATTCTGACTCGGGAGAAGGGCATCTTGAGGAGATTGAGCAAAGAATGGAATGGCTAGAATTTTAATAGAATAAAGGTAGTTTGTCATTCTTGTCAGAGGGATTTGAGAAAAGTCATAAAATGTGGCATGTTTGAGGAATGGTAGGAATGGAATATGTAGGGAGAACAATGCATCCTAGTTTTCCAGGGATTTCCCAGGTTTTAGCACTGAAAGTGCTGCATCCTGGAAAACTTCTTAGTCCTGTGCAAACAGGGATGATTGGTCACCCTAAATATGCATGGGACATTGGGCATATGCATCATAGGGAGTAAAAAAAATGAAGAGAAAACCAAGGGTCCGTGAAGACAACCCATAGAAAATTAGGTTGAAAACAGGACATGAAGAGTACCAAATGTCAGGCTAAGAAGTCATGACTTGTTTTTACAGGCAGTTGACAATGAAACAGAGGTTTTGGATAGGGGAGTAGTGTAATGAAAACATAAGATTACTCTGGCAAAAATGTCCAGGGAAGATGAAAGGGGTAAAAAACTAGTTTGGAGCCTATTTTGAAAATCCTTGCAAAAGACACACAGAAGACTTTGACAAGGAAAACTATAATGGGAATGGAGCAGAGGAGCCATAGTGAAGAGACAGTGCAGTGGCAAAAATCACTGAACCTTAGTGACTGATATGGGAAACTGTAGAAAGGAGGGATGATGACAGTGTTTTCCAACCTAGTATATTGGGAAAATTGAGGTGCCGTTAGCAGGAATAGGGAAGTAGCAATGACAGTTTCAAATGGAATGGTGACAAGTTTATTTTAACTTAGTTTCCAACAATCTGGGGTTGAGAAGCCAAATAAACATGTGACTCATCAGCTAAAGAAGATGTCTGACCTCTAGCTATATAAGCTTTGGGAGACATTAGTATAAGAATTAGACTCAGATATAAGTTTAATTATATATGAGAGGTCAGATATGACCATCTATGGAAAGAGTAAAGTTACAGAAATTAGTAAGAACTACATGGTGGTCATTAGAGCTTGTTACAGGTACTCCAGTTCTCACCTCCTTCCAGGTACATAACAACATTGCCATGTGATTGCTTTTGCCAACTAAATGTCAGTAAAAATGACTTATTCACATCCAGGCAAAAGTTTGAAGAAGCCATGCATAATTCACTGTGCTTCTTTTATCCTGCTTCAGCAATCATTAAAGCAGGTGTCAAGAAGAATCTCCCATTCAGTCTGGGTCCTTGGGTCACTTCAATGAGCGGAGACAAATGTCTGATTACTATGTAGCATGAGCAAGAATTAAACCTTTGTTGTTTCAAGCCCCTAAAAGTTTAGGGGCTGTTTGTTGCTATAGAGTAAGCTAGCTTATCTTGAATGCCACTGAAAACTTAGAAATACATACATTTAAAAGTTAGAAGAAAGAAGTAACTGACAAGGGACTCTTTCATGGGGATGGAGCAGAAGAGCCATACTGAAGAGAGAGTGCAGTAGCAAAAGTCATTGAACCTTGGTGATTTTACAGTAAAGTATAAAATTTACAGCAAAAGAATAAGCAGAGGTGAGAAGTACATAAAGCGAAAATGAATCTTAGAAGACAAAAGAAGAAAAATATTCAAGAAGGGAAGGTAGTAAGTAGTGTTAGATGAAATGAATCAAAGACCGAAAAAGAACACTGGATTTGGTCATTAGTAGTACACTGGGTTACTTTCTTTTTTTTATTATTATTGTACTTTAAGTTTTAGGGTACATGTGCACAACGTGCAGGTTTGTTACATATGTATCCATGTGCCATGTTGGTATGCTGCACCCATTAACTCGTCATTTAGCATTAGGTATATCTCCTAATGCT
>NW_026652282.1:112101832-112199842 GCF_009828535.3 Hylobates moloch
ATGCGGGCTCTTTTTTGGTTCCATATGAACTTTAAAGTAGTTTTTTCCAATTCTGTGAGGAAAGTCACTGGTAGCTTGATGGGGATGGCATTGAATCTATAAACTACCCTGGGCAGTATGGCCATTTTCACAATTTTGATTCTTCTAACCCATGAGCACGGAATGTTCTTCCATTTGTTTGTATCCTCTTTTATTTCATTGAGCAGTGGTTTGTAGTTCTCCTTGAAGAGGTCCTTCATGTCCCTTGTAAGCTGGATTTCTAGGTATTTTATTCTCTTTGAAGCAATTGTGAATGGTAGTTCACTCATGATTTGGCTCTCTGTTTGTCTGTTATTGGTGTATAAGAATGCTTATGATTTTTGTACATTGATTTTGTATCCTGAGACTTTGCTGAAGTTGCTTATCAGCTTAAGGAGATTTTAGGCTGAGACAATGGGGTTTTCTAGATATACAATCATGTCATCAGCAAACAGGGATAATTTGACTTTCTCTTTTCCCAATTGAATGCCCTTTATTTCCTTCTCCTGCCTGATTGCCCTGGCCAGAACTTCCAACACTATGTTGAATAGGAGTGGTGAGAGAGGGCATCCCTGTCTTGTGCCAGTTTTCAAAGGGAATGCTTCCAGTTTTTGCCCATTCAGTATGATATTGGCTGTGGGTTTGTCATAGATAGCTCTTATTATTTTGAGATACGTCCCATCAATACCTAATTTATTGAGAGTTTTAAGCATGAAGGGTTGTTGAATTTTGTCAAAGGCCTTTTCTGCATCTATTGAGATAATCATGTGGTTTCTGTCTTTGGTTCTGTTTATATGCTGGATTACATTTATTGATTTGGGTATGTTGAACCAGCCTTGCATCCCAGGGATGAAGCCCACTTGATCATGGTAGATAAGCTTTTTGATGTGCTGCTGGATTCGGTTTGCCAGTATTTTATTGAGGATTTTTGCATCAATGTTCATCAGGTATATTGGTCTAAAATTCTCTTTTTTGGTGGTATCTCTGCCAGGCTTTGGTATCAGGATGATGCTGGCCTCATAAAACGAGTTAGGGAGGAGTCCCTCTTTTTCTATTGATTGGAATAGTTTCAGAAGGAATGGTACCAGTTCCTCCTTGTATTTCTGGTAGAATTCGGCTGTGAATCCATCAGGTCCTGGACTCTTTTTGGTTGGTAAGCTATTGATTATTGCCACAATTTCAGAGCCTGTTATTGGTCTATTCAGAGATTCATCTTCTTCCTGGTTTAGTCTTGGGAGGGTGTATTTGTCGAGGAATTTACCCATTTCTTCTAGGTTTTCTAGTTTATTTGTGTAGAGGTGTTTGTAGTATTCTCTGATGGTAGTTTGTATTTCTGTGGGATCGGTGGTGATATCCCCTTTATCATTTTTTGTTGCATCTATTTGATTCTTCTCTCTTTTCTTCTTTATTAATCTTGCTAGCGGTCTATCAATTTTGTTGATCTTTTCAAAAAACAAGCTCCTGGATTCATTAATTTTTTGAAGGGTTTTTTGTGTCTCTATTTCCTTCAGTTCTACTCTGATTTTAGTTATTTCTTGCCTTCTGCTAGCTTTTGAATGTGTTTGCTCTTGCTTTTCTTTTCTATTTCTTTTAATTGTGATGTTAGGGTGTCAATTTTGGATCTTTTCTGCTTTCTCTTGTGGGCATTTAGTGCTATAAATTTCCCTGTACACACTGCTTTGCATGTGTCTACATTGGGTTACTTTCTAATAAGTTCAATTGTGTGACAGAAACAGAAGCAAGGGATTGAGAAGTTAACAGGGAGTGTGTAAATGGACTTGATTAATGAGGATAATCATTTTTAGAAATTTGGTAAAGACAGAAAATTCCTTAAGCAATGTCCTACCTTCTATTGGATAAGCATGATTTCTTCTCTCTCTTTCCATCTCTTTGCTTACTCTGCTTCCTCCATATTCTCCTGGTTCTCTTCTTCTTCTAGATCCGCCTCTTCTCTCTCCTGACTTCTCTATGCCCCTGTGTCTCTTTGCCTCTTCTTCCCTATGATGGCATGATAACTCTTACAGCTGAACAGAGTGGGCCCAGTTCAGCCTGTGGTGCAATACAGGAGACCCCTCTATTTAATCGCTGATCACACTGAAATTAAATGTTGCATCACTGAAGGAGTGAGCTCACTAATTCATGGAACTGCCTATCCCATAATTGTCAGATAAATCTAGCTATCTAGACAGAAAACTTGTCTCCTACTCAGCTGAACTCTGCCTCCCTTTAACTTTTTCTCAGTCCTAATTCTACCCTCCCTATACCACACCATAAATGTTACTCTCTTTTGTACCTTGTACTTGATACTCATGCTCTCTTTTCTCTTTGCCCATTCCTTATCCTCATCTTTCCATTGTCTCAGAGATGACCCTCAACTATAAAGAAAATATTAATTTTCTTATTAATAGCCTCAGTTTCATCAAGTGGTTAAATAAATGGGCCTTACTTCTAAAAATATACACAATTTAGATATAGATATATAGATATACCTTTATGCAGAACACTAAATTTGTAACATTGCAAACAACTTACGTTAAAGTGTATTTTAAACTATTCTGTGTGTGTGTGTGTGTGTGTGTGCAGTGAGTCATATAAAGAAGTGCTAGCCTTCTTGTTTTGAAAAAAGAAGAATTTTTAAGTTTACAAGGAAAGAGTTAGAATGAGCATTTTAAAATTATCCTGTTCTTCACAAACAAAACAATTAAAGTTTTTAAGGTTTTTTTTTTTACTTATATATGTCCACTGACTTATATGTTGGAGTTGGGTCAGTTATGCTCAGTAGTAAAAAGCTTCTTATACCTAATTTAGATAACTTCTAGAATGATAAATCCATATGGCTCAATTAAGAAAGTAAAGGAGCTTGGCGGACATCACTCAACCACGCACGCTCTTAAACTTTCCTCTGTATTTCTGTCCAACACTGAATCCTTAGCTTGAATAGGCTATTGCAGGGCTCTTATGAGGGCTTATTGTCAAGAATACAGAGATGGTGGGAAATCAGTTCCAACACTTAAAAACACTGTTTATAAAGCACTTCTCTGACTGAATATTTTTCCCAGCTTTAGAGAGTAAGGGAAGGTGTAAAAATGCAACTACTGAATTCCTAGGCTCCCTTACACCTTAAAGAGAGGCAACAAGCTTGACTTCGGTGGAATCTTGGTTGTATTCCTTCTTCCAGAAACAACAGTCTTGTGTTTGCATATCTTTATAATTTTCACAGCATTTCTCCAACCATTATCTTGTTGGAATTTCACAATTCTATGAAGTAAGAAAGGCAGGTAGTTTTCCTTATTCTATAGATTACGAAACTGCTGCTCCCTTGGGCCACATAGCAAGTAAATGGTTAATCCAAAACTAAAATGTCCTTACTCAGTAATCATTCCTATGAGTTACACTGGTTCTTTGAATAATAATTCAGTTCCATGATAGTATAGTTATGCTTGGCAAGGATTGCATGCGATTCCACAAAAAGCAAGACCCTTAGGTGGCACAGAGCTGCCCTTGGCACATCCCTGACTCCTCTTCCTGGTCACATCCCTTTCTAAGTTCCTTGAGTTTTATGACTAGATCTTTGGTTTCTGCTGTATCTCTTACCTTCTTGTGCCAAAGAAACTGTTCTCTAAAAACAGCAGATGCTCAAGACCTGAAGTACAACTGGAAGCAAAATAATTTTGATTTTGTTACCTAGGCAAAGACAAGGGAAATGTTCTGTTTAGAATTTGAGTTACTTGCCCTTGTACCTAACAGCTTATAACATCATTCTGGGCCAAGTAAATGCCTTGGCAAGTGTGGAAATTTCTTTGAAGAGCTCTACCTCACCTGAATCCTTTATTATCGATATGGAATCAGGTATAGCCATGCAAACAAATCTCGATTTTAAAATGCCCCTTTTAATACAAAGAGTCTGTGGGAGGGTATGGTCCTACCTTTTCAAGTATGACTATTATGAGTGAGACGAGGAGCTAAAAACAAGGTCTCTTTGACAATAAAGTTTTCCCTAACCACAACTATGAGAAGATTCAAAGGAATACAGTTAGACTAGCATAAAACATGTCTTCCTTTCCTGCCCTGGTGAAGTTCCCCCTTATCATTCAGCCCCAAACTTTCTCCAGTCCCATCTTAGGATTACATCACATTTGTCATACCTTTCCTTTTCTCTTTATAGAAACGATGATGATTTCCTCAGATGAAGAAAGTGATACAAATACGATGGAATTCATTCTGGTGGGACTCTCCAGACAGCCTGCATCTCAGCTACTCTTCTTTTAGGCAATATTGTTCATCTACTCTGTCGCCCTGGTTGGTAATATTCTCATCATTGTTATTACCCAGATTGATTCCCATCTTCAAACCCCCATGTACTTCTTTCTCATACAAGTATCCTTCTTAGATATCTGCTACTCTACAAGCTCCACACCCATGGTTCTGGTGAACTGCTAGAAGGACTTTCCAAGTGTATCCTATAGTGGCTGCTTATTCTAAATGACTATCTCTCTTTACTTAGGGGGTGACGGAGTGTGTTTTTTTTGCTCTGTTTTGTTTTGTTTTTTGAGTTGGAGTCTCACTCTGTCACTTAGGCTGGAGTGCAATGGCGCGATCTTGGCTCCCTGCAACCTCCACCTCCCGGGTTCAAACAGTTCGCCTGCCTCAGCCTCCCGAGTAGCTGGGATTACAGGTGCCAGCCACCACGACCAGCTAATTTTTGTATTTTTAGTAGAGACAGGGTTTCACCATATTGGTCAGGCTGGTCTTGAACTCCTGACCTCATGATACACCTGCTTTAGCCTCCCAAAGTGTTGGGATTACAGGTGTGAGCCACCGCGCCCAGCTGAGTGTTTTCTTATTGCTGTTATGGCCTATGAGAGGTTTGTTGCCATGTCAAAACTCTTGTGTTACCCATTCATTATCAATAGCAATGTTTGCATCTGGATAGTGGCAGGAGTTTGGGCCCATCCTGGTCACATCAATCCAATTCTGTGGCCACAATGTAGTCAACATTTTACATGTGAGTTCCAAGTAATTTTCAAACTCACTTGCTCTCCTATACTAGTCAAAGAGATCCTGATGTTTGCCAGTGATGTATTAGTACTATTCCTGCCTTTTAGGCTCACTGTGCTATCCTATTTCCATATTGCTGTGACCATTCTGAAGATCTACTCTGTAGAGGCCAGACTCAAGGCCTTTTCCACCTGTGGCTCCCACTTAAGTGTGGTCATCATTTACTATGGGACAGCAATCTTCATGTATATGCACCCACACTCCCAGTCTTTTCCCTTTGAATTGTTTAAGAAGTTGGATCAGCTCAATTTCATTTATTAGTGAAAATAAGGAGGATGAATTTAGCCACTGTCGCTTATCTCCCAATGGACAAAGTTTCATGCATTCACCCAGTGATTCATGATTCCAGGTTGTACATTACAGGCATTGTATCAACATTAAGTTAAGCTCGCCAGCAATCCCATCCCAGGAGCTGAGAGGCATACAATTAGGGCATAAGGTGAGATATTATCGGGGTACACTTACACAAAGTATGTTGAAACCCACACAGCCAATTGCCATAATGACCATTGAATTAGCACATAGGTAAAGCTGAGATGTGCAAACAGATACCTAATACATTCCAGCACCTGAAGATGGTCTTTTGTCCTTGTGCCAGATCCACCCAAATGTCTAGGTATTCTAAGTCTTTTCCTTTCATTGCTTCTATCTGACATCTTTAATGAGCCCATGTCAAGACATATCAAATATCTATATGTCATGGGGATGGCTGGTTACAAATGACAATAAGAAAAAACGTATGGAAAAATATTTCAACAGAGAGGAAAGGCGTATGAAAAAAAGCAAGTTGGAAACAGAAACTCAGGCCCTCCATACTGAGGTAGACCCACCTTTTTGGATGGTACCACTTTTTTGTCAAGGAGGTACTTGGCAGCCTGAAATAAGTAGCCCACTTTATAAGCCTGAATGACTTCCAGGATGTGGAGAACTGTAGAAAAGAGTTTTGCAAAGACAACTGTATAAGCTGGTGCTGGTAAAATTTTACTAGTTCATGTTGAAATGAAAAGAAATGAAGGTAAAGTAATGAACTGTTCATAGTTTAATTCAATCACAGAGAGTATTCTAAGGTAATTCAATGAAGCACTATTTGCAGTATCAAAAGGTTGGAAACAATGGAAATGCCTATTAATAAGTAACTGTTTAAATAAATTTGATATATCGGTACAACAAACTACTATATAGCTGTAAAAAGATTTAAAAAGCTCTTCAGGCACTGACATGAAATGCTTTTCAAGATAACCTTTTTGGAAAAAATGTGAACAGAATGCTACACACATACATACACCCCTCCACACAGACAGACTTATTTACTTATTTATACATAGAATATCTTTGGAAGAATGCCCAAGGAACAAATAACAGTGGCTGCCTACAGAAAGGGAAACTGGGTGTTGAAGGGGCAGGGTAAGAGGGAGCCTTTTAATTGTCAATTCTTTTTCTGTTTTTATTGATACATAATATTTGTAGATATTTATGGACTACATGTGATATTTTGGACATGCATACAATGTGTAATGGTCAAGTCAAGGTATTTAGGCTATCCATCACCTTGAATATTTATCATTACTATGTGTTGGGAATATTTCAAGTCCTCTCTTCTAACTATTCTTTTTGGTTTTGTACATTTTGAATTTTGATTAGGAATTGTTCTTTACTTCTAATTTGTTGCCTAATTTTTCCCTTAAAATAGTATTTTAAATGAAATCATAGGGTTAATACATTGTAGATAGTTTGTTATTTCATTTTTAATTCTGCATATATTTACATAGCAAACTGAAAAGTTGGTGTATCAGTCTACTCTCACACTGCTAATAAAGACATACCCAAGACTGGGTAATTTATAAAAGAAAGAGGTTTAATGGACTCAAAATTCCACATGGCTGGGGAGACCTCACAATCATGGTGAAAGACAAAGGAGGAGCAAAGGCATGTCTTACATGGTGGCAGGCAAAGAGACCATGTGCAGGGGAACTCCTCTTCATAAAACCACTAGATCTCATGAGACTTATTCACAATCATGAGAACAGCATGGGAGAAACCCACCCCCATGATTCAATTGCCTCCCACTGAGTCCCTCCCACAACACATGGAAATTATGGGAGCTACAATTCAAGATGAAATTTGGGTGGGAACACAGCCAAACTATGTCAATTGACAAACTCACTTAAAAAAATAGGTACACGTATATAAAATCCAAAATGTTGGAACCACTGCTTTAAGGTCCCTTCTCTGGAATTCAACAACCGGTCTGTCTCATTGCTGTTCCCCTCTGACCTTGTGTCCCAGTCCTGAACCAGTGTCTCTGCCTTAGACACCTGCTTAGTAGCCCACTCCCTCAAGGAATCAGACCTCACTATGCTTTTGTCACTCAATGTCCTTCACCATCACCACCACCCATGGATTAGCATCCTATCCCTGAAATGGGAAAATGTGATGGGGGCCCTTCTACCTGCTGCTGGACCTCCCTGCTGGACACAACTTGATTCATTTGCTGGAGTGGAATGCTAAGAACAGATTGTATCCCTGCCAAATTCATGTTAAAGCCCAAATCTCCAATGGGATGGTATTTGGAGGTGGAGCCTTGGAAGGTAATTAGGTTTAGATGAGGTCATGTGGGTGAGGGCTCCCTTATGGGATTAATGACCTTATACAAAGAGAAAGAGACATGAGAGTTCCATCTGTATGTGTGCATCCACCAAGGAAGGCCAAGTGAAGACACAACCAGGAATAAGGCCTTCACCAGCACACAATCATACTGGCACTTACATCCTGAACTTCCAGCTTCCGGCACAGCAGGAATTAAATTTCTGTCGTTTAAGACACCCAGTCTAGGATATTTTTTATAACAGCCTGAGTTAAGATAGTTTACTTTCTTTTTATGTTTAAGGAAGTAGAATTTTCTGTTTTTGTATGTCTTTTCCCACCCAGGTTTATTGAGGTATAATTGACAAATAAAAATATACATATTAGGGTGTACAAAGTGATGTTTTGATATATGTGTATACTGTGAAATGGTTACCATATCAAGCTAATTAACATATCCATCACCTTATATGGTTACTTTTTTTGTGGTGAGAGCACTTGAGATCTACTCCCTTGGCAAACTTTAAGTATACAATACAGTGTTATTAACTATAGTTACCATGATGTACATTAGATCCCCCAAAATTACTCATTTCACAACTGAAGGTTTATACCGTTTGACCAACAACACCCCTCTTCCCCACCTCTTAGATCCTGGTAACCACCATTCTACTCTCCATTTCTATCACTTCAACTATTTTCAAGATGGCGCATATAAGTGAGATCATGCAGTATTTGCCTTTCTGTGTCTGGCTTAGTTCACTTAGCATAATGTCCTTCAAGCTCATCCATATTGTCACAAATGGCAGTATTTCCTCCTTTTTGAAGGCTGAATAATACTCCATTGTGTAAAGATATATATATACGTGTATGTATATATATACACACATATGGACAGATATATATCTGTGTGTGTGTATATATATATATATAGTGTGTATATATACATATACACACAAACACCGCATTTTCTTTTTCCATTCGTCTGTTGATGGACACTTAGGTTGTTTCTATATATTGATTACTGTGAATAGTGCTGCAGTATGCTTGGGAATGCAGATAATTCTTCAGATAATGATTTTATTTCCTTTGGATATATACTAAGTAGTGGAATTGCTGGATAATATAGTAGTTCTATTTTGAATTTTTTAAGGAATCTCCATACTGTTTTCCATAATGGCTGTGCCACTTTACATTCTCACTAACTTTGTACAAGTGTTGCCTTTTCTCCACATCCTTGCCAATACTTGTTATCTTTTGGCTTTTTGATAATAGCTATCCTAGCAGGTGTCAGGTGACATCTCATTGTGATTTTGAATTGTATTTCTTTGATAATTAGTAATCTTGAGCACCTTTTCATATACCTCTTGTCCATTTGTATATCTTCTTTGGAAAACTTTCTACTCAGATCTTTTGTCCATTTTTAAATTGAGTTGTTTCCTTGCTATTGAGTTGTATGAGTTCCTTATATAATTTGAATATTAACCCCTTTCAGATATATGTCTTACTAATATTTTCTTCCATTCTGTAGGATGCCTCTTCATTTTGTTAATCAACAAAATTTTTTCTTTTACAACTTTTATTTTGGATTTGGGGGTACATGTGCAGATTTGTTATAAAGGTATATTTCATGATGCTGAGGTTTGGGATTTGACTGAACCCATCACCCAGATAGTGAGCATAGTACCCAATAGGTACTTTTTTCAGCCCTTGCCCCTATTCTTCTCTCCCACCTCTAATAGCCCCCAGTGTCTATTGTTCCCATCTTTATGTCCATGTGTATCCAATGTTTAGTTCCCACTTACAAGTGAGAACATGCACTATCTGGTTTTTTGTTTCTGTGTCAATTCACTTAAGATAATGGCCTCCAGCTGCATCTATGTTGCTGCAAAGAACATGATTTCATGTTTTTTATGGCTGCATAGTATTCCATTGTGTTTTTCTTTATCCAACCTACCATTGATGAATACCTGGGTTGATTATTTGTCTTTGCTATTGTGAATAGTGCTGCGAGAAGCATACAGGTGCATATGTCCTTTTGATAGAACAATTTATTGTCCTTTGGGTATATATTAGTCTGTTTTCATACTGCTATAAGGAACTACCTGAGACTGAGTAATTTATAAAGAAAAGAGTTGTAATTGACTCACAGTTCTGCATAGCTAGGGAAGCCTCAGGAAACTCACAGTCATGGTGGAAGGTAAAGGAGAAGCAAGCACCTTCTTCACAAGGTGGCAGAATAGAGATAGTGTTCAGGGGAAGCTGCCACCTATAAACCATCAGATCTCATGAGAACTCCCTCACTATCGTAAAAACACATGGTGGAGACTGTCTCCATGATCCAATCACCTCCCACTAAGTCCCTCCCTTGACATGTGGAGATTTCAATTCAAGATGAGATTTGGATGGGGTCACAGGACCAAACCTTATCAAGGTATATACCCAGTAACATTACTGGGTACTCGTGCTGGGATTGCTTGGTCAAATGATAGTTCACCACTTAGTTCTTTGATAAATCACCAAACTGCTCTCCATAGTGGCTGAACTAATTTATATTCCCACCAACAGTGTGTAAGTGTCCCCTTTTTTCCAAAACCTCACCAACATCTGTTACTTTTTTGCTTTTAAATAGTAACCATTCTAACTGGTGTGAGTTGCTATCTCACTGTGGTTTTGATGTGAATTTCTCTGACGATCAGTGATGATGAGCATTTTTTCATACATTTGATAGCGACTTATATTTCTTCTTTTGAGAAGTACCTATTCACATCCTTTACACACTTTTTAATGGGGTTATTTGTTTTTTGTTCATTGATTTAGGTTTCCTATATATTCTGGATATTAGACCTTTGTCAGATACCTAATTTGTAAATATTTTCTTTCATTCTATATGTTGTCTGTTTATTCGTTTGATAGTTTTTTCTTGCTGTACACAAACTCTTCAGTTTAATTAGGTCCCACTTATCAATTTTTGTTTTTGTTCCAGTTGCAATTGCTTTTAAGGACTTAGTCATAAATTATTTCCTAAGGCTGATGTCCAGAATGTTATTTCCCAGTTTTTTTTCTAGGATTTTTATAGTTTGAGGTTTACATTTAAGTTATCAATCCATCTCAAGTTAATTTTTGCTTGTGGTGCTAGGTAGGGGTCCAGGTTCATTCTTCTGCATATGGATAGCCAATTATCCCAGCACCATTTATTGAATAAGGAATCATTGCCTCATTGCTTATTTTTGTCAAGTTTGTCAAAGATCAGGTGGTTGTGGATGTATGGCTTTATTTCTGGGTTCTCTATTCTGTTCCATTGGTCTATGTGTCAGTTTTTCCCCCAGCACCATTCTGTTTTAGTTACTATAGCCTTGTCATATAGTTTGAAGTTGGGAAATAGCTATTTGGGGTCTTTTGGGGTTACATAAATTTTAGCATTTTTTTTTTTGAAGATGGAGTCTCGCTTTGTTGCCCAGGCTAGAGTGCAGTGGCATGATCTCGGCTCCCTGCAAACTCCACTTTCCGGGTTCAAGTGATTCACCTGTCTAAGCCTCCAGAGTAACTGGGATTATAGGTGCCTGCCACTGTGCCTGGCTAATTTTTGTATTTTTAGTAGAGACGGGGTTTCACCATATTGGCCAGGCTGATCTCGAATTCCTGACATCATGATCCACCCACCTCGACCTCCCAAAGTGCTGGGATTACAGGTGTGAGCCACCATGCCTGGCCAGCATTTTTATATTTCTATGAAAAATTCTATTGGAATCTTGACAAGAATATTAATTTTTTCAATCTGTGAACACAGAATAGCTTTCCATTTATTTTGGGTCTCCTGCAATTGCTTTAATCTATTTTTTTTAGTTTTCATCTTCACTCCATGGTTACATTTATTCCTAAGTATTTTATTGTTCTTGATGCTATTGTAAGTGGGATCATTTTTGGATAGTTTGTTGTTAGTGTATAGAAACACAGTTGATTGTTGCATGTTAACAAAATTCAATATCCTTTCATGATAAAAAAATAAAATAAAACTCTTGACAAAGTGAGTATAAAAGGAATGTACCTAAACATAAGAGCCATCTATGGCAAGCCTGCAGCTAACATGCTGAATGGTGAAAAGCTAAAAGCTTTTCTTCTAAGAACAGAAGCAAAACAAGGATGCCCATTCCTACCCCATCTATTAAACACAGAACTGGAAGTCCTAGACAGATCAACTTTGCAAAATAAAAGGAATAAAAGCCATCCAAACCAGAAATGAAGAAGTAAAATTGGCACTGTAGCCAGGGTGACAGAGAGAGACCCTGTCTCTAAAAATATTTTTAATAAATAAAAAAAATAAAAATAAAGTTGTACAAGCATCTCCATCATTTTGAAAAAGGAAGTGAAACTGTCTCTGTTTGCAAATAACATAATCTTATATATAGAAAACTCTAAAGATTCCACCCCAAAACTAATAAATTCAGTAAAGTTATGGAATACAAAATTAACATACTTTCTTTCTTCCAGCTTTATTTATTTATTTATTTATTTATTTATTTATTTACTTTTTGAGAGGGAGTCTCGCTCTGTTGCCCAGACTGGAGTGCAGTGGCACGATCTTGGCTCACTGCAAGCTCCGTCTCCTGGGTTCACGCCATTCTCCTGCCTCAGCCTCCTGAGTAGCTGGGACTACAGGTGCCCGCCACCATGCCAGGCTAATTTTTTGTATTTTTAGTAGAGACGAGGTTTCACCGTGTTAGCCAAGATGGTCTCGATCTCCTGACCTCGTGTCCGCCCGCCTCAGCCTCCCAAAGTGCTGGGATTACAGGCATGAGCCACCATGCCCGGCCTCTTCCAGCTTTATTGAAGTATAATTGGTAAACAAAGACTGCACATAATGAGTGTATACAACTGATTGAGTTTATATATGAAGGGGTGGCCTGCCCCTCCACACCTGTGGGTGCTTCTCGTTAGGTGGGACGAAAGACTTGAGAAAAGGAATAAGACACAGAGACAAAGTGTAGAGAAAGAAAAGCGGGGCCCAGGGGACCGGTGCTGTGCTTACAGAGGACCCACACCGGCCCCGGCCTCTGAGTTCCCTTAGTATTTATTGATAATTATATTTACCATCAAAAAGATAAGGGAGTGACTGGACAATAGGATCATTGTAGGGAGGAAATCAGCAGTAAGACATATGAACAAAAAATCCTTGTAACATCAATAAGTTTAAAAGAAAATGCTGTGCCTTGAGATGCATATGCGAACATCTCCATAAACCTTTTAGCAGTATTGCTCCAGCAAGCCCCACCTTATTCCTAAAGGCGGTTTTCTCCTTACTCAGTAAACAAAGCACACAAAGGGTTTTACCTGGAGATGTTCCATCGCCCAGGGACGGGCAGGAGACAAATGTTTTTCTTTTTCTCTAGATTTAAGAGAATGGTGATGACCTTTAACCATAAGCAGATTTTAGGCACTTGTTTAACAAAGCACATTCTGCACCGCCCAAAATCCTTTTAACCTTAAGTCACCACAGCACATGTCTCTTAAAGGACAAGTTTGGGGGTAGGGTCACAGATTAACAGCATCTCAAATACAGAACTAAATGGAGTCTCTTATGTCTACTTCCTTCTATATAGACACAGTAACAGGCTGATCTCTCTTTCTTTTCCCCACATTTCCTCCTTTTCTTTTCAACAAAACTACCATTGTCATCACGTTACCGAGATTACATACTTCACAAGGTAATAGAATATCACAAAGCAAGTGGAGGCAGGATGAGTTCCTAACCCCTTCAATATGTATATATATATACATATACACACATAAACATATACATATACATATACATATATTCATGTTATCATCACTACAATCAAGGCAATAAACATATCTTTACCTCCAAAAGTTTCCTTCTGTTCCCTTTTTGTTGTTACTTGTTTTTGTTAAGAACATTTCACATGAGATCTCCCCTATTCACAAAATATCAAGTGCACAATATCTTATTGTTAATTATAGGCACTATATTGTACAGCAGATCTCTGGAACTTATTCTGTATAACTGAAACTTTACGCCCATGAAAAAACAGCTCTCAGGCTGGATGCGATGGCTTACAACTGCAATCTCAGTGCTTTGGGAGGCTGAGGAGAGAGAATCACCTGAGGTCAGGGTTCAAGACCAGCCTGGCCAACATGGCAAAACCCCGTCTCTACTAAAAATACAAAAATTAGCCGGGCATGGTGGCACATGACTGTAATCCCAGCTACTTGGGAGGCTGAGGCATGAGAATCACTTGAACCTGGGAGGTATACGTTGCAGTGAGCTGAGATTGTGCCACTGCACTCCAGCCTGGGCAAGAGAGCAAGAACTTGTCTCAAAAAAACAACAAACAAACAAACAAACAGAAACTTCCCTCTGTTCCCTTTCTGCCTTGCCTGGTAACCACCATTCTACTGTCTACTTTTACCTGTTTGACTATTTTAGATGCCTTATATAAGAGAAATCTTGCAGTATTTGTCCTTCTGTGACTGACTCATTTCGCTTAGCATCATGTCTTCCAGGTTCATATATGTTGTTTGAAATGGTAGAATTTCCTTCATTTTTTTTTTTTTTATGCGGTAAAATGAATTTTTAATTGATTTAGTGTTTTTGCATAACATAGGATTTGCATTTAAAATACACAGATAAAAATAAAAAACAAAACACACAAGTCCTGTAATTAAGGAACTTATATTCTTATTGCAGAGAAAAATTATTTTCAGGTATTGATCAAATAATAGTTTATAATAATGCATTAAATAATTGATAAAGACTGGAAAATGCTTCAGGAATTTTGAAATATTACTTAACCAAAGAATTCTCTCTTTGAAACATTCAGACAAAAAAGCAAGGCGGGAATTTCCTTCATTTTTAAGGCTAAATAGTGTTCCACCATATATATATATATATATATACACACACACACATATATACATATATGCATATATATACACACATATATATACATATATACACACATACACACACATATACACATATATAACACACACTATATATACACACATATATAACATTTTCTTTATATGTTGTATATATAAAGAAAATGCAATAAAATATTATACTATATGTAAAGAAAATATAATACTTTATTACATTTTCTTTTTCGAAAAAATTTTACTTTAAGTTCTGGGATACATGTGCTGAACCTGCAGGTTTTTAACATAGGTATACATGCCACGGTAGTTTGCTGCACCTATGAACCCATCATCTAGGTTTTAAGCCCTGCATGTATTAGGTATTTGTCCTGATCCTCTCCCTCCCCTTTCCCTCTACTGCCTGACAGGCCCTGGGGTGTGATGTTCCCCTCCTTGTGTCTATGTGTTCTCATTGTTCCCCAATATTCTACATTTTCTTTATCTATTTATCTGTTGATGGACATTTGGGCTGTTTCCATATCTTGACTGTTGTGAATAATGCTGCAATAAATATGAGAATGTAGATATCTCTTTGCAATCCTGTTATCAGTTCTTTTAAATATATACCCAGAAGTGGGATTCCTGGATCATAAATACAGTAGTTCTATTTTTAATTTCTTGAGGAACTTCTATACTGCTTTCCATAACAGCTGCACCATTTTACATTCCTACCAACAGTGTGCAAGGGTTCACTTTTATTCATATCCTCACCAACACTTACTATCTTTTGTTTTCTTTTCTAATAGCCATTCTAACAGATGTGAGATGATATTGTGAAGTTGATTTGCTTTTTCCCGATGATTAGCAATGTCAAGCATATTTTCATATACTGTCAGTCAGGTACTGGCACAAAAATAGGCATATAAACCAACGAAACAGAATGGAGAGCCTGGAAATAAGCACACACATATAAGGACAACTAATCTTTGACAAGAGTACTAAGTATATGCAATAGGGAAAATTTGTGTCTTTTCAAAAAATGGTGTTGGGTAAAGTCGCTATCCCATTCAAAAAACAAAATTGGTCTCTTATTTTATACCATACACAAAAATTAGCTCAAAATGGATTAAAGACTTAAGTGTAAGATATTTTAACTCTAAAATAGTTAGAAGAAAACATAGGGAAAAAGCTTCTTGACGTTGGTCTTGTCTATAGTTTCTTAGATATGACACCAAAAGCAGAGACAACGAAGACAAAAATAGACAAGTGGAACTACATCAAACTAAAAAGCTTCTTTACTGGGAAGAAAACAATGAACACAATGAAAGGCAACCTATGGTATGGAAGAAGTATTTACAAACCATGTATCTGATAAGGGTTTAATTTCCAAAATATATAAGGAACTTCTACAATGCAATAGCTAAAAAACCAAAATAACTTGATTTTTTAAACGTCTGAGAGATTTCAACAGACGTTTCTCCAAAGAGAGTTTACTTTCTAAAGTTTACTTATTCCTGCATTTTTCTTTACTTTTCTGTAAGTACCTGTGAAGTTTTCCTTGCCAACTCATACTTATTTGGTCTCTCTGATGTCCAGGGTTTGCATTAGAAAACTCCCCTTAAAATATCATATTCTGCTTGCCAGATTGGAAGTCAGCCCAAGGATCTTCAAGACGCTTCTTCTTTTCAGCTCTTCTTTACACCAAATGGCCCGTATTGAGATTATGTCCTGTGGCAGAGATTGCTTGTTATCTACCCCATTATCCATTTTCTCAATCTTCTTTGGTAACAAATCACTGAATTTTATTCAGGTGGTAACATATCTAGCTAAAAGAATACTATTTTCAGCCTCTCTTGAGGCTAGGTGTGTTCAGTGACTAAATTAGTATTAAAATATAAGTCAAAATATTGTGAGAAATTTCTAGAATGTCTTAAATAGAAGCAAGTCAGTCCCCCTCACCCACCCCTTATCTTCCGCTTTCTCTATCCTGATGCCTAGAATGCAAATGCAAAAAGGACATGTATCTATCTGAAATGTTCATAGAAAACATATCTGGAACTCTACCATCCTTCTTGTTCTATGAGAATAAGGGCAGAATAGTTAACTGGAAATAATGTGAGTCCGTGAATATCAGAGAATTATCATAGCTGTTCTACACTTCTCATCTTTAGTTAAGTGATGTACAAAAATCATCCATCTTGTTTAAGCAACAATTATACTAGGTTTTCTGTCCCTTACAGCTGAACTTGATTCTAACTGATATATCTTACCTGTTATGTTTCCATGTCCCATTGAAGGTGACTAAGCCATGCCCCACAGTGTTTCAACACCTGACATACCTGAGTAATAACACCTCCCTACATATGTAAGGGACATCAGTATGAATAGAATTTTAAACCCTGCTCCTACTGTTGATTCTTTTGCTGCCTACATACCAATTTATTGTTATTATTTTGTATACTTGGTGATGATTGCTTTACAGTTGATTTAATTCTCACTCCAAACCATGAGGGGAGAGAAAGTCCCATGGCATGAGGGAGACATGCTGCTTTAAGACAATCAAAAGAGAAGACGTTGGACATGCCGAGTTCAAACTCATGAAACTGTCAAATCTTATTTAGAGTAATGACAACCAAAGTTCTATCTACAGCTCAGACATCTCTTCTGAGTTCCAATTACATGTGTTTGTGTAAAAATGACATATGTCTATCTGAAATGTTCATAGAAAACATAAATTGAGATATTCCGAAACAGAAAGCTTCATCTTCACCCTAAAATCTCCTCTTCCTCCTATTTATTGCATCAAATGGAGCCACCATCCACCTTGAAGACATCTCCTAATCCTCTTGTTCCCTCACTGCAACTTCCAATCATCCTCCAGGCTTTGCCTATCCTATTTCTCTGATAAATCTCATCCATCCCTAGACTCTCATCCCACTATCTTTCCCTTAGCTCTGGCCCTCATCATTTCTTGCTCTGACCACTGCAGTGACTTGAGATCTGGTATCCTTAGCAACACAGTCTAACACAGGCTTCACATTACGGTGCCACTCACTTTTCTGAGACATGTCAGAGCTTGTCACTCCCTTGTTTAAAAGTTCTTCATGATGTCTGGTCATGAAGGCAAAAAGTTCAACTCTTCAATGTGACATTTAAGACCTTCCGAGATCTGGACCCAGCCCATATGGTTTTTCTGACTCTTGCTGATTCAGCAATACAAACTTATTAACATTCCCATTAACATCTCCTTCATTTCCAATTCTGAGCACAGGATTGATGTGGTGTCTGTAAAATGCATGTGGTTCTCAACTAGTTAATCCAACCCAGGAAACCCAACAAGAATGTTTCTCCTAATATGAGCCTCCTTCGACCACCTTTTATCTCTGGGCCTAAAGAGTAAGTCCCCCTTTATCAATGTCCCCCTGCACAAGTTTATATGTGCCTCCTTTGTACATCCCTTATACTTTGTACATGGCTGTACAATGTAATATTTCATGCAGCTAAACATCTTAGAAAGCAAGTGAGAGTGGCATCCATCTGGAACAGCACTAGGGTATATCGATGCTGCTGTGTGAATTTCTCCACATGTTTGCATAGATGTAGCACCTTCAGAGGTCAACAGACCTGCTACCATCAAAAAGAATTCAACCTTTATGCTCATGCTCCTTTCATTCTACTAACTTCAGGGATGTTCTACATCCCCAAAACCCCAGCAACCCCTTTGTCTCCTCTTCACGCCTGATATCACCCAAGCTTTGTGCCTAGACTTTCTAGCAGGACCCAGGTTGTTCTTTCTGGAAGTCCCTCTAAACCAGTGACTTTGTCTCTGAAGATATAAAATGAGTTTGAGCAGCCAGGCCCCTCAACATAACTGACCCTTCCCAACCACTGAGGATACTCTGTCCACCTTTGCGTGGCCCGAATACTCTCATGTAGCTAGAACCTACTCATTGTCGCTAAATTCAAGATATCAGAGGAAATATTATCTGGAATTTCTTATCTTCTTTTTTTTAATTTTAGAAAATATAATATCTCTGTCTGTAGCCCTGCTTCCCTCAAAGCTTAGAGTGAAGTGAAATAAATGCAGGGAAGTGGTCCTATATTCTGTACACTTAAGAAATGGGAAATTCAATATTTGTTTACAATAACGGCAAAGTTAAAATAGCTCATGCTACATTGCCAAATGAAGAATAGCAGAGACATAAACACTGTCCTTAAAAAGATTCTTTTAGAAGAAAAGTATGAATCGAATCATTTACTGAAGTACTGTTTGAACAGATGGTGTGATTAACAGCTAACATGTAAGCCATCTTGGGAGTTTATGGAAAAGTAAACAAGTGCAGCTAAAAAGAAATAACTTTATTCCCCAAAAGGTTCTTTCATTCATTTTACTAAGTAAATTGGAAAGCCTGGGTTTTGAAGGCTGCATTTCCTTGGGGGATGCTAGGAAGGAGCAGAGGAGAGTCTCTTCAGAGCAAGACCATGTCGATGCAGGGTCGAGCTCCAAACTCGCCTCCTGAGGGATGAGATGATCTGAGGAGCTGGCCCCTCCCGTCAGCTGGCCCTTGCCAACCACTGAAGACGCTCTGTTCAGCTTGCTCATCTCCAGTGGCCTCACGTGCCTGAGAGGAGGGGAAAGGAGTTAAGGTTTGGGAATCAGTTCCTGGCCCTCTGCTGGGCACTTTGCATGGACTGTTTCCTCTAAGGCTAACATCCCTGGCGGTCACATGTTATAAGGCCAACTTACCCAATAGGGAAAATGGGGTTTAAAAAGGAGGAAGTGGCCTGCCAAGGCTGTATAGAAACTTCCTTCATGGAGCTGCCATTGAAACCCTGGCCTGCTGAGTTCCAGAGCTCTTAGGTGAGGCAGTGGGTTGTCAAGGAAAGAGCGTGGAACAGGTATCAGGAGACATGGGTGTGAAAGTCTGCTCTACTAGCGTGTGCCTTGGGGACAACTGCTGTTCCCTTATGCACCACAGCTTCTACATCTTTAATATGTGGGTGCCATACCGGATGGCCTTGAAGGTCCTCATTTGGATACGGAAATGGCATCGGGATATTAAGTTGGCTTCCAGCCCCATTCCTGATCATCCTCAACTGACATTAGGAATATATCCTTGGACACTTCTGTAGCTGAAGCCATGGTGCCACCTACTTAGGCAAACCTCTGAGGGATTGGCTGATCCTTGGCAGAGCTTTCTTGCCACTGCCCGCACCACAGCACACCCCAATTGGAAATGGCTCATCCCCAAATTGCCCCGGTGTTCATTTATTCTCCTAGTATTTATTGAGTGTGCACTAACACTCCAGGCAAGGAAGTGTGGAAACACGGTGAGCAAGAGGGATTTGGTGTCTCTCCTTCCAAAATTAGATCCAGTAAGGAGACACAGAAGTGAACAGATAATTGAAATACAGACAGATAAATACGAGTATAAGAAAAGGGAACTTGAGCTCTACCTGTGGAATCAAGGTATGCTACCTTGTTGATGGTAGTGATGTTGACACCAAACCAATTTTTTAGTGGATTTTTTCTTTTCCCCTTCTTTTTCTTAGATCTACCTCATTTGTCATATACCAAACTAAACAATTATCAAACATCTAGATATTTAGAATGATCCAGTTGACTGTTATAGATTTGCTTGCCTTTCATTCTGATATTGGTACTACTTAGATGCACATGTTGGTTTCCCAGGCTATTTAGAGTCAAAAGTTGCCAGGAAGGCAATGAAATCACTTATGTTTCCAAAGATAGAGTGGCTTAATTAAAGAGGAAAGCAATCTTCATGTTAATAATCTAGAAATAAAGCCCTTCTCTTGGACACGTCCCTGTAAATGCTTCTGAGCTCTTTCATGTGAAGGGCCTTCTAATTGCTTCTCTGGGACTTAGTCCTGGAAGCTTTGAAAGGGTTTCCCATTGCAATATTAGAACCATTGATACTGTGGCCCCTAGCAGGTGTGATTCCACTTCCTTTTGTGTGCATGTGTGTGTGTTATTATTATTATTATTTACAAAATCAACTTTGAGAATATTCTCCCCATTTAGTAAAGGGAATGCACCTTTTGAGTTACATTTGAATTTCACTCCAGGTCTCTACTAAATGGAATGAAAAAGCCTATTGTGCATTCTGTGCTGATATGTGACAGTCTTCAGAGAAAGGACTCCTTTCTTAGATGGCATGACCCATTAAACATTGCTCCAGGTCAACAGAAGAAGGAAATTTCTGTCCCACCTCAGGTACCCATCTACTATAACCCTTGGCCCTTTGCACCTCACTTTATAGCCACTTGAGTCTAAGTGTCATCCTCACCACTCCTATCCTACCGTATGTTCCTGCAGGTAACAATAGTGTCTTGGGCTTCCTGAGATGCCACTTGCCAAAGGCCAATGCCTTATACTTAGTAGGTGCTCATTCCATATTTGGCCAACGTCAAAACTTTCAACATTGCTTTATTGAGCTCTCAATATTGTTTTATTGGCATGTAAAGCCTGTCATAATTCTTCTTCAAAGGCAGTCATCTTCATTCCTTTCCACATGGCACCAATGTCGTTTCATTAATTTACCAGGTGGTAAAAAACATACTCTAAACCATTCATTCTGAGGATCTTTTCTATTTTTAAATCTTTACATTTGTTCACCTCCAATAATACATCAGGAAAACTAACTTCTGGCCTTACAGACCATATGCTACTCCTAGGGCAGAGAAAAATGGCAAAATAAGTCCTTCAATTCACCATGTTGGACTTTTCTTTGGACAATAATCTAATAAAAGAACAACAAATGTCAATAAAGGATTGTAATATTTTTTGTAAGTCTATAATTATTTACTTGCACAGTTGTTATATTTCATTTTCACTGAAAGCTTTATCTTAAATTGTTTATTTCTTAAAAAAATAAAATATTGTTCACCATGAGTTTTGATAGTCTCTGTATATTGACCATGGGAAACCAAACATACTTGAAATCATAGAGCTTAGAAGAGTCATTAAAGATTTTCTGTTGCCATGGAAAAACGCTTGAGTGGGAAAGCAGGTCACAGCATTCTCTATAAAGTGACATAATGACTGCAGAAATAAGCATAAGAATGGGAAAAGAACCCAAATATTGTTTATGGTCATGGCTAACCAGTGGCATTCTGTTTGGCTTCGCTTCCGTTACTAACAGTTTCCCGTAGCTTCCATGTTTTATTTTTGATTGAAAAAAACAACCATACACTTAAAATAGTAATTGTCTGGTGAGATTTATTTGCTTTATAGATAAGAAAACAAAAGTCCGGAGTGTGTGGGAAAACGAGGAGTGGAAATCTTGCCTCAGGACTTTAAGACTAACTTGTACTCTGAATTCTGATTTGGGAGAGACATTGATTTATAATTTCATTTGTGAATTCATCCAAAAGTTTGGGTACAATAAGAATCCTATGCATTTTAAAACCTGGCACACATTCTAAAGTTAAGAGGGAAACTATGGTTGTACATGAACAAGGGATGTGTTGACTAAGTTTCTTCTTTCTTTGAGATGGAGTAGCCATTTGGACTCATCGTCTTGTGGAAATGCCCCTTGCCCTACTCCCTAGTGCCTCCTCTCAGTCATCTCCTCTTCCCAAGTGCACATTGCCAATAGTAGCTTCAGTCATCCAGAAATGCTCATAACCTCTGGTGCAAAAGGAAATTAGACTGCTCTGGCAAATGGCTGTCAGTGTGTCTGAGTATGAGTTGTTTTCACTAAAGGAAACCTGAACTTTTTGGTGCTAATTCCTGCTAATTGCTGACACCTCATAATTAAATTGACAGAAATTTCACTCCAGGGTCATGGCGTATAAAAACTGGCAGGCTTCTTTAAAGACGGCTTTCTCAAAGGACTCTGAGACTGGGGACTGTGGGATCAACAGAATGTTTCCAGGACTTCATTCTATGAAGAATTCAATGGGCACAGAGGGTCACAAGGGAATGCTATTTAAGGTAGGACGTAAGACTTGTGGATACCTAAGGAACTAGTGTTCATAGCGGCCAGTAGGGCATGGGTGGTCTCCAATTAGTATAACGCGAAATGCAAATACAAAGTGGTATTCAGGCTAGGGCATATGATTTCGAGAATGATCACCATCCCTTCTAGATCAGCATTTGACAAACTACAACATGAAGGCCAAATCCAGCCCCCCACTGCCTGTTTTTACAGATAAAGTTTTATTAGAGTACAGCCATGCCCATTCATTTACATGATCTTTATGGCTGTTTTTGTACTACAAGAGCAGAGTTCAGTAGTTGCAACAAAAATCAATGGCCTGCAAGAGCAAAAATATTCCTGAATACAGAAAAACTTAGCTTACCCCGTCCTAGATCATAAAAGAGAAAAGTTAGAAGAAATAATCCTAAAAGGAAACAAGTATAAAAGAAGAGTTAAAGAGACTCCCAATCTATAGTGTGGAAGCTTAGTAATGAAAGAGCTTGAAATAGAGATGAACGGATGGGAAAAAACTGTATTCCTGGAATAAAATATGCATGTGTGTGGACAGTTCTTTAAGGGCGGTTATGAATCATCTAAAGCTGGTGTTGGCAAACTACAGCGTCCTGGTCAAGACTGGCCCACCATGTGTTTTTATAAATGACATTTTATGGGAATACAATTACACCCATTTGTTTATGTATCTTCTATGGCTGTAGCGTTACTACAAAAGCCTTTAATAATAGAATGAGGCTTTTAACTCTTATGGCCTCAAGTGCCCTCCTCTTGGTCTTCCCCAACTTGCAAGACCTCTGAATCAGCTTTGCAGGCTCTTTTTCTTTCTCTAAGATTTGCTTATTGTTCTCCACCCATTCTGGTCACATTTCCAGTCTTATTACCCATTATCTGCAGAAGCAAATGGGAGAAACTTTACCTGGAGGCAGTATTTTGGCCCATGATTACATGTCATATCCCAAATCATGGGTAAAACAATAAACTTGGAATTCTAGGACTTGGTATCTGCTTAAATAAATTTCTCCTAACATATTGATTAATGGATCAATGTTATGTTGGAAGAATGTCTCCAGTGACATACCCAGGGCCCTGTTCTGTTTAACATTTTTATCAAATGACTTAGATAAAAAGCCAGGAGGCAAATTTATCAAATTTTTGTTAACACAAAGAAAGCAAGAAGCAATAAGTAAAGTTTGAGATACCAGAATTAACATTCAAAAAGACCTCAGTGGACTGAACAAGATGAAGCATTGCTTGGCAAATGGTAAAGCTGAGCCTTGAGGTTAAAAGAAAATCAATTGTGCAGTTACAGGAAGTGAACTAAATGGTTTGAGAGTAGTTTGTGTGCAAAATTCAGTGTCAGTGGCCTTACTTCCCTGCTAAGTATAATACTATTAAAAATAGCTGATTATCCTAAATGGCTTAGTACAGGAGTACCGCCACAGTCTGTCTCAGGAGCAGAACTGGGTTTGTGGTTGAGATCTTGGAACTATATCATCTAAAATGAGATGGAAAGACTATAGCATTCTTAGCATAGAGAAACATACTCTGAATCTGAGGTTAATTTTATTCATGAGTTTCAGTGGTAATCCCAAATCACATGCAAGGATTGCAAGGTTTCCCCTTACACATGACTTACGATGCTAACACTAGGAAAGTCCTGGACAAACTAGGACATTTGGTCACACTACATTATGCTTCAGCCACACTTAACTCCTATCTATTCAGCAAACAGTTTCAACTTGTTCTTGCCTTGGGGTCCGAGCACTTGCTGTTCCCTCTGCCTGGGAATATCTTTCCCTAGATTTTCACATGGCTGTTGGGACATTTTGGTCCCAACTGAAATGTCACCTCCCTTGAAACCTCACATTTATAATAACGATTTTGTTTCACCACGATCTTTCAAATTGCCCTGTTTTGTTTTCTTCATAACAGTTTTTACTATCTGAAATTATTTTATTTGTTACTTATCTTTCTCACCACATTAGAATATAGGTTAAAAAGAAAAGTTTTACCTCTTTTGCTCATTGCTCTACCCTCAGCAACTAAACCAGAACTGAACGCATAATAAGAACTCAATAAATATTTGTTGAATGGATAAATGAAAGTGAATGATTCTGCATGGTATATATTCTGCATATATATACCAAAGTGCTCTGAAAAAAAAAACCATAGGATAAGTCAAATCCAGAGAGCTGGCAAACTTTCAGATGAGGTCGCACAGGTCAGTATGCTATGGGGATGAGTCTAGTGTACTTTGATTACAAGCTGTGAAAGCTGATGTCAATTGGGACTTACGAGATTGCTACGTAAGTACTGTCTACACCCAGGAGAACAAAGTCTGGGCCGTTTGCATACTCTGTGCTGTGGTCTTGAAGTGAAAAAGGTCTATTTTCATCTTAAATTTCTTGAGACTCTCTAGCTCTGGTCAAATTATCATCAGAGTTTTAAGAAACTTCAAATTAGAATATTGAGAGAAAAATATCTATGGCTTCACAGCCAATTTTCCTTTTAGAAATATTGGCCATACAGTTTCTTTCTATTATGAACTCCCAGATGATGTGGTTTTTTTCTCCCAACATTCCAGTCCATTCCATCATAATTAGGTCCATAGCATCATTTCCCCTCAATGCTTCTTTAACCTTCTGAGAAATGAAATTGTCAGCAAGGCAATCCCAAATTTATCAGACTCTCTGCTTTTAACAGAACGAGACTTCCATCAGATGCCTGGACAGCTAAATCCTTCCATTCCTGATGTAGCTTGCCTCTATGCCAGTTCTGTAATCTTCATTACGGAAGCATCAACCATGTCCTCTGTGAAATATTTCCTTGATTGCACTGCAATTTCTCCATATTTGTATGCTCCTGCAAATGTTCACCATCTTATTCCCCTTTACATTTTGTGTGAATTTTCATGGAGGTTTAATAGGTTTTTAACATACAGGATGAGATGGTCCCTAGGACAGAACCAGAAAGAAAGGGCAAATCTTACTACCAACCCTCTATGGACAGATAAAAGGAGTGACTCACAAAAGTCCAATGTGAACTAACTATCTGGCTGAAAGTTCTCTTCTGCTGTCTTTCAACAGACCATTGCTCTATCAGTCAACATTTTTTGTACTAAAGAACTGAAGATTTTAAATTTCAGAAAAAAAATGTTATTCAGAGTCCAGTAGTCAAAAACAGTATGATTGAATGTAGCATAAAACTACTTGAATGGAAGTATCCACTTAGTCAAAGTGACATCAAGAGGATTTATTTCAGCAAGCATCTTTTAAGAGTTTCTTTTGTGCAAGGTAGAATACCAGAGAAAACAGATGACTTAGATTTGTTTGCAAAAATCAGGGGCTTACAGCCCCCAAAGTGTACACCCAGCTTTAAGCTTAGTTATATGGGGTCTAAAGTCCCTAAAGTTAATAAACAACTAAATAAAAATTTAAAGATGTCCAATCTCTGTTGGACTCACAATCATACTTGGGAGAAAACTTGACTGATCAACATAGCATATCATTCAGAGGGCCCAGCAGACACAAACATTGTCACACAGTCCTACTGTGATATATACCTTGGCCTTCAGAATTCCTCAATATTAAATCTTCATAGTACTACTTGAACATTTAACTTGCAAGAAGAAAAAAAAAAAATGAAAGAATGAAGAACTGCCCAGACAGAATGAAGTCTCGCTTTCTTCACCACAACCATATTTACTGACCAGAATCATTGCTATCAGGAACATTCACTGAAATTCTCATTAACCAATTTGGAAGGAAAATGAACTTTATTTTAATGAGCTAAACATAGCAGATGTCTCCTCCTTCTTTGTTTTCTCTCTCTGTGTTTATATTGGGAGAGTTAATTGCAAAGCAGGGACATCCTATAAGTCCCCAAAGTGGAAACTTTTCTTCAAGACTGAGGTTATCAATTCTTAAACCACCACATGATTATCTACATTTCTAAACATTATCTTACTCTTGCATTTGAATCCTGGCTTCTTTTAATGCTGCTTAAGTATTTTTGGTCTTGTACTTAGACTATACTTTGGCAAACACCAACATTTTTAAAAGATTTCAGTGTATTCAGAAAGGATATCTCCTCAATTTATTTTTCTGTAGCTGGGAACAAAGTAACAGAATTTAGAACACTAGAAGAAGAAATATCATTTTAATATTTGTAGAGGCAAAGAAAAACTGCATGTCATGAACTGGCATCTATATTAATATTATATATGTGAGAAAATGAATTTTTTATTGTTTCTTGGACACCAACCTATCATGGTCGCCTTATTACATGCCACCTCTGTGTAAATAAAAGAAAAGGATATTTAAACAAGTAGAAATAATTGTGCATGATTCACCAGCACAGTTAACTTAAGATTTTCCAGCCTTATAACCACAACTGATAGGAAGATTTATTACCACAGCTGCTTGTATTAAACTTCTTTTCCTTGCAGTTGAAGGAATCAAATTTCTTCTTGGAGATTAGTCATTTGTGGGGGTGTCACCAACTGCAAAATGCTTCTGTTATGAATGAGGTGCACTTCTCTGTTGCTGCCCTCCAGCCCTAAGTCAGTGAGTAATTTTCATCTCTTTATGTGTCTTTCCCGCCTACTATCAGGAACAAATTTTAATGACTTACACAGTCAAACTTTCTTTAGTTGTTGTTCAAACCTAAAACTTCAGATTGTATTGTTTCTGGTAATGTGATAACCTCACGAGGAAAGGTAGGATGGAATGACATTTTGGCACATGTTTACAAAATGAAATACAAACTGTAGGGAAGGTCTGCAAGGGGCATGAAAGCAGGAGTTAAGGTATCTTGGGTGGCTATAAATGTGCCGGGCACATTTATTTATTTATTTATTTATTTATTTATTTATTTATTTATAGAAATTGTCTTATCTAATTCTTGGAACAATCCTGCAAGAGGCTGGGTGGTATTCCCATTTCACATATGAGAAAAATGACTTTCTCAAGACTGTGCAGGTTTTAGTGGCTAAACCAAAAGGTAAGCTTAGATCCAGCTGGCTCCCTTGCTTTCTTTCTGTATGTGAACAGTTTGCCTTTTAGTTATAAAGTTATAAAGAATTACACAATTATATACAGCAATAATATAACTATACAGTATGGTGAGATTGACGCTGTATCTAAATACGAAAATTCTAAAGCCAACAGACACTTCAGTTGGTCACATCTTTCACTCCCTACTAAAACCATGTAAAACTGAAAAGGCTCTGTCTTTTCTTTTTGAAAAATCCTGGAAACATGCATTCAAAACTTGCCTTGTCCCTTTTCACAGTTGCTAGTGACTGTTGTCTGCATGAAATCCTTTTATCTATTAAGATTTCCCCATCACCCTTTAAGCTCTTGTTCGAAACTATATGGAGATGATAGGATCTGCACATAGTAAGCTTCTGTCAGTCGAAGATAGATGTCAGAACAATTGAGCAAAGAGTGAGATTTCAGTAAATCCACCGATTTCTTGGTTTATTGCATGTCAATTTGGCTACTGGTGTTTTTCCACTGAATTGACTAGATGGTTTAGCTACATATGCGCTTTCTAATTCACCATATATAGGTGGTTCTAATATGACATATAAGGGGAAAAGAGGGTTGAAAAGTAAAGAAGTATTTCAAGCATTCAAAACTGTATCCTTGAGTTTAAATTAAAAATTATTATTAAATAGGTGAATCAACTTAAATAAAGCTGGAAAACATTTTTGTTGGGCAGATGTAGCTTATTTGCCCTTTTTTTGGTCAAGGGTAAAATCAATCATGTAGCTAAACCCCTTTATGAGAGTAATAATTCTACTTGACTCAATGTCAATGTAAGTACCTCTATTTGGGTTTTAACAGTCCATACAACTAAATCAGTCTGTCCTAGGTCATGTAAGTTTCTATAAGACAGAAAAGCAAAGAGAACATATATTTCCACCACTGGATACTTAAACAGTTGAACCTAACCCAGTAAAATAAATGACATACAGTAATTAATTAGAGCTCCAGAACATGAACTATAATAGGCTACTGAGATGCTCTTCCTCTTCTTTCTTCATGTAGATGACATTGTTTTGTCTCTTTTCCCAACACTTGAGACAAGTAAATGGGCGGTCTAAAAAGAGACAATGCCTCTGAGATGACCGAACTCATCCTTGTTGGATTTGCCCAACACCCTGAAATCCAGACTGCCTTATTCTTGGAACTGCTGTTTTTCTACTGGTCACAGCGTTTGAGAACATCCTTATCGTTGCTGTAGTGAGATGAGATTCTCGACTTCATACTCCTATGGGTTTTTTTTTTTCCTTGGTAACTTATCCTCCCTTGAAATGTGTTACTCCACCAGCTGGGAGTTGTAAGTCTTGGCTCAATGCATCAAGGACTTCCCCACCATCTCCTATAACAGCTGTTCTGTTCAGATGATCACACACCTCTTTCTGGGGATGACAGTGTCTCCTCCTTGCTGGCATGGCTTACAACAGGTTTGTTGGAATCCCTTATCTCCTCCGTTACACTATTATTATGAACAGTCAGGTCTGTATACGGTTGGCCTTGGGAATCTGGACCCATGCCTTCTTAGTAGCAGTCACACTAATCATCGCAATTCCTGCTAGTTATTATGGACACAATGTCATCAACCATTTTACCTTGAGATCCAGGCCCTGCTGAAGCTCGTCTGCTCAGACACCCTTGTCAGCCTGATTCAGGGTCTGGTTATCAGTGTGTTCACACTGCCCCTGCCCTTCACCTTCATCCTCATCTCCTAATTTTGCATTGTTGTTGTGCTGTGGAGGCTAGGCATGAAGCTTTCTCCACCTGTGGATCTCATCTGACTGGAGTCACCATATTTTATGGGGCAGCCATCTACATGTGCTTGAAACCTCAGTCAAAGGAAGAGGATAAAGTTGTCTCAAAACTTTATGGAGCAGTTACTTCCATGTTCAATCCCCCAATTTACATTCAGAGAAATAAGGATATAAAAGGTGCACTTAGAAAGTTGCCAAAGGAAATGAAAAATCCTAACAGTTCTCTTTAAACTTCTCCAAAGCGCAGGAAAAACAGTGAAAACTTGGCCTATTATTTCAATTTATGTTTCTTTAAAACAAGCAACAAAATTTTAGTGAGCATTCTTTCCATGGTCCCCACTAGGCACTCATTAACAATTTACCATAAATATTACTAGGCACTCATTAACAATTTACCATAAATATTACCATAAAATTTACCAAAAATATTAACACTTTGTCAAGCCCCACATTAAGACCTAAGGCCATGAATGTGCCCAAAGTAGTTCACAGAGAGAATAATGGTAGTAGGTATGTGGAGGCAGGCGCAACAGCCATAGTAGCCTATCAGGGAGAGCCCTTTCTCTTGGGTATAAGCCATAAGATTTTTGTAACTAAACATCTTTGTACTTGCCACACAAAGTGGGAAAAATTCATATACAAGACAGTGGTTACACAACCACAATACAGCATTTGCCTCTCATAACACATTTTATAGGTGTGTGCACCAATTTGAACCTAATGGACAAATGGACCCTCAATTCTCCCATTTAGGTGATAACATTCTATGGCAAAAAGTGTCTTTTGTATGTAAAGCACTTTATCTTTTAATAAGTGCTTTTAAATTATATTTATAATTTCTTATTTTAAAGTAATCTTCTCTCAACCAACATTGTTTCTACAAATATTAAATTTCCATCATATCAATTTCTTATAAAAATGTCTATACTGAAGTTGTTATTCTCTCGCCTTCTCCTGTTTCTCTGTCTCCTCTTCCATGATATGCTTTAGCGACCCTCTGGCCATTTCAACCCCGATTTCTCATACACATTTATGAGCTTTAGTATTTCTGCTCTTCCCAAGAGTCTTCATGACCAAGATTGTGATTATTTTTCTCCTTTTTCTCCATTTAATAAGATGCTATATGCACTTTCTGTTATAGGCAGCCAACATTTATTATATACTTTGTCATAATAACTTGTTATTCTTTTTCTCATCTTAACTTTGACCAACTGACTCTAAAATTCTGCCATAGCACATTCAGAAGTTGGATATATATGTCTTCTTACTTCTAAAATCTCCTTTCCTCCCATGACTTTTCTTGGGTTGATGGCTTTCTGGTCACAATATTTTCTATCCTTGGCTTTTTTATTTACTTTCTTTCTGAGGATTGATCCTTTCTGGGTTCTTAAAAATACTTTGCAAAATTGTCTCTTCCCATAAGTTTTCTGCCATTATTGTGAGCAAATGGAGTGTGATGCTTACTCCTTGATTGCTATGATTTGCTGCCAGAGATCAAGAGGCAAATTCATTGGGAAGAACAATTCTCCATTGATTCTGCCTGACCCTCCTTCATTAGGGATTTTCTTCTGAATCAGTTTTTCTAGGTTTTAAGAGGGCCAGGAAAAAGTCCCTGTCAGTTCCACACTGCACTTTGTTTGTGGTACCATGTATATATAATCAGAATATATATGCTTGGATGGTGGGCAAAGGAATCAGAAAACTTGAGTTTGAATTCGGGCTCTACATTTACTAGCTGTTCCATTACAGCTTAGGTAAATTACTTAACTGCTCTGTGAATCACTTTCCCCATCCACAAAATAGAAATAGTAATAGTATTCCTCTTATAGTGTTGTTGGAAGGATTAAATTTATGGTTCATGTAAGGCCCTTATAACAGCTCTTGGCACAGGGTAATCATTCAATAAATGTTAGATACAATTGCTATTTTCTATATTTCATCCAAATGCTCCCGTTCTTTTTTTTTCTAAAGTCTATTTCCTTTATGAATCTTTCCCTCCAGACTTCCCAATGAGGAGCTTTGCTGGCCCATTCTCTAATTTTAGAAACACTGTAATATCATATTTCCCTTTGGCTTTCATTTTTATGGCTTTGCTCTTAATCTGGGTGACTCCTATTCCAGTTCCTCTGACCTATGCTTGATATATTTTAAGTAGAGACAGCCCCAAACTTAGGAATGAGTTATATCCAAAAGCTAACTCATAAGTCATCAGCTTGGAACTCAGAGCACGTTTTCTCTACTGAGATAGGGTGGCTACATTCCAAGGGCAGCTCACCAACACCTATTTAGGTCATCATTTTATCACTAATAATACTAAAAGTCCTAGGACCATACTTTTTAAAGTATGTTTATTGGAAGACAGGTGTTGAGTCCCCGTGTAGAATTCCAAAAACACTGACACTGTTAGATGGGATTTCTGATCCCCAGAAAATATTCCATGAGGGTCTCTGCCACCACACTCATGTCCTAGCGGGTGTATGAGGAATTCTCACAGCAAGGTATAAGAGTGGGACTTAGAGAGCTTCTCTAGAGACTATGAAAATAATAACTCACTTCTGTGTATAAGTCATTCACAAGTCAGAGGACTTCTGATCCTCTCTTCATTTCTTTTTATGCTATTTATTACTGGTTTGGGATGACTTGATAACACTCTACCTCGGGCCAATCATTCCACAAACATTTACTACGTGTCTACTGTGTGTTAGGGATGCAAATCCAAATAAGACATTTTTTACCTTCGAGAGGATCACATTGGAGCTGGGGAGCAAATATGCACCAGTGAAGAACTACAGATACTGTGATCCACATTATTTATGAGGTACAGGCACCAGCTATAACTGGGCCAGTCAAGAAATATTTAATATTTTAGCAGTCTTGAGAGAGAGTTTGCCAGTTGGATAAGGGAGGACAATTTTAGTGGACATAATGTGAACAAGTACAGAGGTACGAAACCCAGCTTGGTGTACTTCCAGATACTGCCAACAATTCAACATTACTGCAGCAGAAGGTGTGGGAAGTGTTTCTGGCAATATGTACGACCTGAGAAAAAATCAGTAAGCCAAATTAGGGGGAGACTTGTTATTCTCTGTTAAAGAGCTTGTACTTTCTTTATCCTAGAGATCAACAAATTACAGCCTGAAGGGCCAAATCCAGCCCTTGGCTTATACAGCCCACGAGCTAAGAATGGTTTGCAAATTTTTAATGGATGTAAAAAAGGCAAAGAAAAATGTTTTTACAAAGACTGTATGTGTCATACAAAGCCAAAAATCTTTACTATCTGGCCCTTTACAGAAAAAAAAAATGCAGACTCATGCAATAAGTAAGTGGTGGGTAATCACGGAAGGTTTTGAGCAAGTCAGTCGAATGTTCAGAATTGTGCTTTAGAAAGATCACTTTCACAACAAATGTGAGCAATTGATTGAAGAGATATAAGACTGGACATAGGGTAATATGATTCGAGCAATAATCTGAGAGCTGATGTGGACCTGAACTGGGCTATAGCAATAGAGATTTGGAAAAGACCTGTATCATAGAGTACCCTTTCCTTTTTTATTTTTACATGCAATTTCATGCACATTCCAGATACGTTTTCTCAAAAGCAGCACAGTTATAATAAGGGGCTTCACGGATAAGGCAATCTCACCTTCAAAATCACTCATTTCTTCCCTAAAACTAAACGAGCACAGAGAGATATGGAGGGGGATAGGGTCTAAAGGCACATAGTTGTGTTTTATTCACATACTTCAGCTCCTTTTCTATTCCAGAATAGCTCTGCATGAGTTATAAAATTGCATTTGGTTAAAATAGAGTGTTTTTGCTGAAAGATAATAAATATCCTCTGGCTTCTTACATAATCTCTGAAGTTCACTGATCACCTGTCACTCCTTTAGACATCGTTTAGATGCGTTTCATGCATCATGAATCATGCCACTATGAGTCTTTAATAGGAAGATTTCTAAAAGCGTTGTTTAGAAATGTCAGTGACTTTCCGTTTCTAAGTTTTTCTTTTCTCAAACATCACTCTCTCTCCTTGTTTTATCACATTGGTCATTTACTTCTTATCCCATATACCAGAGAAACCCACAGATAAATGTTTGCTCAGCCTACCCCAAAAAGTCTTGGAATAATAATATCTAAATGTTGTTCAAGATATTTGCATAAATGTTATCTCATTTGAGCTTCATAAAAACGTGACGTCTCTTTACAGATGAGTAATTTAAGAATCTGGAAGCTAAAAACATTTGTCCAGAGTCACATGGCTGTTTACGTAGTAGAAGCGGGACTAAAAGTCACCTCTGACCACAAAGCTGGTAGATTTATCACAGTGCTGCATCTATAAGGGTTGCAGATCCAGATTTTCTCATCAACACCTTGTTCACGATGTTCACTCACATTTTGAGCTGTGAAATCTGTTGCTGAGTCATTCCTTGATTTTCTGCATGGTTTTGCGTACCCCAGTATTAGCCTACATCCTTTCCTGTATTACAGCTCCATAAAGAACTCTCATAAATGACTTGAAGTCACCTTAACCTAACTGTCTAAAATCTCTCAAACACATGACAACTTTCTTCTCTTCCTGAACATGAGAAAATGTCAGTAGCCATCCTTGCCTTTACTGCTTCCCACTGTTACCTTGACTCTTTCAGTCTACTGCAGATATTTGTCATTTGCCCTTTGATTTTCCCCACTTGGTTTTAATTTATTTATTTATTTTTTTACTGTGCTCTCCATCAGTTTGTTCTGAAATTGAAAAATATCTATTTTTCTCTTCAAAGTATTTGGCTTCATTTCTTTCCTTGAGAGCTTTCCTCGAATTTTTTTCTCATCTGTACCAATCCTCTCTGACAGCTTGGAATGAAAGCTGGGCTTCTCTCCTTGACCATTCCTCATCATTTTCAAAGCCTTCTCTTAGTTATATGAATTTGCTCATCCTCCATTTACTTCTGCCAAATTTCCAAGCTTTTAAGAAATTAATTTCAGCTAGTACCATTGCATGATCAGAAAAAGTGCTTTCATTTCATATGTTGGACCTCTACTCTCTCTTGCATACAAATCCTGTCAGCCCTAATGGATCACTTCTTTTTTTATGTAAGCATATTACAAACTGTTAGTATGCACTTCCAAATAATCTTCTTTCAAGTCTACATTTTTGCACACAATTTTCTAAATATTCAGCTTCACTGGTCAATTTCCAATTATCTCTGGCTCTATCCCCTTTTCTGAGATGTAATTGAAATGTCTCTACTCCAACATAAAATAGAGTGGTTTACTCTATTTTATGAAGAATGAAAAAACCACATCCTTAATTTACAAATCTGAGCTGTTCTCTTCCCTAATTGTCATCCTTGATCATGTCTTCCAGTTGAGATCTCCTATCTGTCGTCAGACCTTTGCATGATAATGTTTAACCCAAAATCTTACCCCATTGTTGTACTCTCTTCCTCCTTTTCAATAACAAGAAACTTAAACTTAGACATTTCATTTGAATAACCGGCAAGTAGTATAAGCAAGCACTCTATGTTGTAAACATAAAGGAAATAGATAAATTATTTGTAGGTAGGAAGAAATGTGGAAGACTTCTTTGAAATAGAAGAACTGGAGCAAGGTTAATGGAATATTTCTTTTAAGAGAGAAGAACTTGAGCACAGGTAGGATTATAATAATCAAAATGTAGTATGGGATATGATTCATTCCAAGTGGCAGGAAAAAAATGTGCACAAGTTTAGGGGCATGCCATGGGGTGCATTTTCATAATGGCTAGCTCCTGTTGGCTGAAAGATAGCCTGCAAGTGATATACATTGGGAAAGATAAGGTGGGGGCATGTTGTAGAGCATATTGCTAGCCAAAGTCGTTTAGACTTTATTCTATAATAAAGAGTAAGCCATTGGAAAGTTTAAAAACAAAAATAACATAGTAGACTCCAGAATCTTTACTGAAGGAGTAGGTGGATTAGTCAAAGATAAATCCAAAATGTTTCATTTGGGTGACTAGGAAGAGAGCAACACTCTAAACAAAGAAGGAAAGGAGGGGGCTTGCTGGTTTTGGTCAAAAGAAAATGGGTTCAGCTTTGGATATAACTGAACATAAGGTGTTAAAAAGCCATTCAAGTTGAGATAGTAATCAAATACATGGATATGCAGGTCTGAGAATTTAGATACACAGATAAATTTTGGAAGTCAACCACATAGAGGGGATAAGAAATGTTGTAGGGGTATGTAAAATCACCATGCCTGAAGTCAGAGACAAGATCAGAAGGAGTGTCCATGGAGAATACCCATGCTTACAGGGTGGGAAGGGAAAGGGGCAATTTAAAGAGAAGAAGTGGTTGTACGGAAGTTAGTGGAAGAATCCAAAGACTGAGCCAAAGGAAGAGAGAATTTAAAGAAGGAGGAGGGAGATTACCAATGTCAAATATTTCCAATATATGGAGGAGGAAAAGTTCTGAAAAGCATTCAATTTGACAATTAGAAAGTCATTAGAAACTGTCAAACAAGATGTGTGAATAAACTGGAAGGTTCAAAAGCTAGAAAGTAGGCATGAGAAAGCATAGGCAACAATGTAAACTACTTTTTAGTAAAGTTTGATGATAAAAGAAGGTGAGAAATGAGATAGCTCATGAATTTATCAGGATTAAGAAATGCATACTTTTAGAATTGAAGAATCATCTGTATGATTGCAGGCATAAGGAAAGGAGCTTGGTACAAAGTAGGAAATACATACATTTATGTATATATGTATATATTTTTTCATTAGAAAGGGAGGCAGGGAAGGGAAGGGAAGGGAAGGGAAGGGAAGGGAAGGGAAGGGAAGGGAAGGGAAATATAGGGTAAAATATTTGTAGCATAGAAAACAAGGACAACTACTGAAGCAAGACCCTGAAAAAGCAACAGGTGGAATTAGCTAACCATGCACATGCTATGGGTAGCTCTGGCAAGAAGGGAGGTGGGGGCTTCTTTCTCAGAAGCAGAAGGAAAGGACACGTCCAGATACAGAAAAGAGTTAAAGTTGAAAGGAGAGAAAGGACCAAACGGATTTTATTCATCTCTGATCAATCTAAATTTCTATTACGCACGTTTCTATTCCTCCAACTTCTGTGACTGGGACTCCACCTTCAGGAAGCCTGTAGCATTTGTTTCCTTGCGTGTGTCTCTTTTATTCCTGTTCTGCAGATGTTTTCTGTAGCAAGCCTACATCACCATTTCTTTCAGTAGCCATTAGTTTACCCCAGCTCTTTCTTGCTGCCCTCGCAGTTTTATTATATTCCTTTATTCCTTTCTCTACCCCTACCTAACATCTATTTTTATTCTTCTCTGTCACGTAAATCCCTCATCCACACATTTTACTGCCTGAATCTCTTAACTCCTCATATAGACCCTTCCTGACTAGTAAATACTATAGCTAGTAATGACTACATTTTTCAGGAGGTTGAACTGTGATAGGAAATGATAGCCAGAGAAGGGATAGCATAGTGGGGGGAAAAAACCTTGAACAAGTTTACAGAATAAAGAAAAGGAGTCAGTAGAAAAAAAAAAGGGAGATGTTAAAAACAAAATAAAGGAAATAATTTGATTCCAGAGCAGGTAGGAAGAAATGGAATCCAGAGCACAGGTAAAATGATAATCTTAGGCATAGAGCTACTCCTGCTGAGGCGGGAAAGAGGAAGTAATAATGGGTCAAGTGCATACACATTTGTAGGAGGAGACATGAACTTTAAGAATTCCAACCTAATGACTTCTATTTCCTGGAGTAGTAGGGAGGCCAAGTACTGAGAATTAAAGTGGAAGTGATGGAGTAGTGATGGGAGGAGGCTCATGAAAGTTTCAACATGCTTTTGTGGAAAATGGAGGAGAGAGTAGTCTAGGAAAAATTGAGATTATCAAACAACATAGAGGATCCAAGCAAAATTGGAAGCAATAAATATGTAGAGGCATAAATCCACATGGATGTGAGACTGTTATCTTAGTAATACTTAGCAGTCTACATGTAGGGAAATATGGCCCAAAGAAGATCTACATAGAGGAAAAGAGTTGAATTAATGTAGGTGAAATTGAAATAAGAATGGATTCCAATGTCCCAAGGGAGCATGCCATGCTTGAAAAACTAAGGTAGTTTGCTATAGCTGGAAGCATAGTATATAAGACTAAAAATTAATCAAGGACCCAACAAATGATGTTTTTATATGCTTTGGCAATGGAAATCCACTGAAGGGTTTTGAACTGGGGAATGACTTGATCGCATCTGTGTTTTGAAAGCATTACTAGAAAATATCTATAGAGGGGGGAGTACAAGGAATCGACAAATGGCAAAGAGGCCATTTAAGAGGTTATTTCAACAGTATAGATGGGAAGGCTTGAACAAGCGCACAGAGGTGGGCATGAAAGGAAGAAATGGATTAGAGAGACCTACAGAGATGACTAGTTGAGGATAGGTTTGAGAAAACTTGGTGACTAAGTGGGATTTTAGGTTATTTGAATTTCATTTCTTCCTCACAGATTCTTCTTCCTTACTCCCCTCTGCAGATGATCCTTCCTTTGACAGAAGCCAAAAAAACTAGTACTAATTGCATACAAAACTCATAAAGTATTATTGAAAGCTGAACAGTATAATTGGAAGAGCATGGACTTAGGAGTTTCATGTTCTAAGCCCTACTCCACCACTTAATATCTTCATGATTTGGCACAGTTAACCTCACTGAGCTTCAGTTCCTTCGTCTGTAAAATGAGGATCATATCTATTTTCCAGAGCTACTGTAAGGTTTAATGAAATACTGCAAACATGTATAGAAAGTGGTTTGCTTGAATGCTTCCTGGTACGTAATAGATGTTCAAATGGTAGTTAGTTCTGTTTCCATTATTTTTATTACTCTTAGTATCTTTGTTATTATCTCAGTGTCCATGGAGTGCTTTTTCCAGATTCTGCTGTCCCCTCCAAGGCTGGTTTCATCGTGTTTCATCCTGCCCCTGCCTTCTCCTCACTGAAGTCATACCAAGTCACATTGTAGATAGGTGACCCCCTAAATATTGCCCAACAAGCCACATAGTGTCAGGGACCCTCCCTAACTCCAGTCCAATCATTGAGCCAGCTGGCCCTAGGTTCACACCAATGGCACAGGCTGTCCCTCAAATCAGGCCGTATTTGGCTGGACAAGGAAACCAACCACACAAAGATGGCCTCTCAGATCATTCGTTTAACTATTGCCATAAATGGACACAGAAACCTCCTACCATTGCATCTGTCATAAGTGAATATATTATATTCTCATATGCTGTGTTCTCATACATTATATTCTCCCAGGCATGCCTCATGTCCAACTACCTCAAAACATGCCAACCGGAAGAAGCCCCTCAAATCTCAACACATAAGGAGTGCAAAAAAACAAAAACAAAATCTTAGCAGCCAAGGCCCCTCTGACTGAATCATGGCCAGCTGTCTTTAAAATAACGTATGCCAATTTTATGACTGCCTACAGAGATTGCCCTGCAAATAATCTTGGGTAGGTGGTTGTGCCTCTAATTATACCCCATAAGTGACAGAAATCATGCTGCATCATGACTCTCTTCAAATTGCAGAAAAACAGACCTAATTAAAAGAGTTTCCTGATGGCCGGGTGCAGTGGCTCACGCCTGTAATCCCAGAACTTTGGGAGGCCAAGGTGGGTGGATCACCTAGGGTCAAGAGTTTGACACCAGCCTGACCAACATGGAGAAACCCCATCTCTACTAAAAATACAAAATTAGCCAGGCATGGTGGTGCATGCCTGTAATCTCAGCTACTTGGGAGGCTGAGGCAAGAGAATCGCTTGAACCCGGGAGGTGGAGGTTGCAGTGAGCCCAGATCACACCACTGCACTCCAGCCTGAGCAACAAGAGTGAAACTCTGTCTCAAAAAATAATAATAATAAAATAAAATAAATTTTAAAAAAACAGTTTCTTGTTTTCCTCTGAATAAGTCCAGTACGGTCCTTTTAACAGAAGCAGCATGTTCGAGGTTCTCTCCTCAAGAATCTACCAAGTTGTTGTTCAAAAGGATTATTTTCCCAGAACTAAGGATCAACTTTGAGTGATAACCTGACATGGAGGTACAAAACAAATCGTGCACAAAAGGAGACCAAAATGTCAGGCATTTTCCAGAATTTCCCTTTGGCATCAGCCCTATGGTCTTAAATTGATAAGAGCTCTAGTAAGACCTATTTGGGTACTCTTTACCCTACAATCTTCCCTTGCCCAAGCTAGAACTAGGGTCAGTGGCATTCTCTATGCTCACATTTTCCTAATTATACTGTAGAACCACTACCAAATTGCTAGAATTGGGACCAAGTGGAATAGTGAGAAGAGGGGAGAAAAGTGGTCTATTTAACTTCATCTCACCCTTCCAGAATCCACAAGGCTTCTCTCATGGACAAAGATTTCGCATAATGGGGACCTTTACAAAGTGTGAGGAGTCTGCTTGGCTATGATAGGAGCAAAGAGTTTTAAGCAACAGATTACGAATTCACATTTGGGTAAAAGCAGGCAGAACCTCTGTTAGCCTGGAGACTTCAAGGACGTTGATGACAGCAGTACACATGCCTCTTACTATTTGAGAGGGAGCCAAATGTCTACGGAATGTAGTATTAAAAGAAACTATTTAGTAATTTTAATACATCTCTGTAAACAAACATAATTCCACAAGGCTACTCTCAGAGGCAAGGACGGGAAGCCGTAGCAAGGAATGTCTCTGTTCTAGTCCTAAGAAGATTTGTGTCGCTTTCCCATAACCTCAAGCGTTTGCTTGCTCTTGTAACAAATCAGGCCTAGACTATCACTGCCTAACAATTTTCCAGTACGCGTCACTTTCATTTCAGCTCCTGCTAGTGTGCCATGCAAAGCACCTGGGCATAGTAATTAATTTTAAGCATTTATGCATGCTAGTAAACAATTCTAGCACAACTTTGTGGTTGTGTTTCACTATTAAAAGAGCCCTTTTGGTTTTGCTGAAGTCCACATGTGTGTTTATGTATGCATGTGTTTACATGTATCTGTGTAAACAATAACTAACAAGCAAAAAGAAGCCAGTGTCCTACAGGAACGAGAGCAGTGAGTTTTTTACTATGTGTACCTGTTTACCCTCACTCCAGGCTGAATTGTGTGCCCCTGTGTTTTAAAGTTAAATAACCATAACTACCTATGAAATCACATAGCACTTCCACTTTAGGATTATCAAACGTCTGCTAGCATTTTCTTAATACATTCGATTCAGTAGCTGGATCCCAGGAATTCACCTATGAACACTGAAAGATTACTTCTGATGGCAGACGTGAAATTAGTTGCTCCAATTTTTGAACTAGATGGAACCTACTGGAATAGACTACAGGGTGAGAATACACATGTGAGTTTGAGTGAATATGTCATTTAAACCTAATTTTTGTCTCATTTTCAGGCGGTTATATAGAATGTCACTTAAGAAATACTGGAATATAACTGGGACCTTGAAGAAACTAAAGGGTATGACAGCATAATTGAAATGGCAAAGTCTGCTTTCATCTTTAGTTTCTCTAGTGAAAGAAGTGACTCTATGTCTCCCTGAAAGCCCAAATTGGAGAACAAGTAGGTCCCCCAGAACTGGTCCAGAAAATTAGGGATAAAGAAGTGCCATTTTTCAGTCCTACATCACCATTAGTCAATTTCTAGTGGTTAGACAAAGTGTACCCAGCATGGAATTTTGAAAGGCAGGCAGATGAGCCTCCTCCACAGCTTTTTGTTGGTCTACCTCTCGTCTTCTAAAGAACAGTGTGCTGGGGGAAGTAGCTAAAAATGAAAACCATTGAACAAAGGGTCACAAGTTACAATTGTATGAAAGACTTTGAGTCAAATAAGGCCACCTTGAGTCAGATAAGGCCAAGTACTAGCTGGAAACAAAGAAAGTAAGAGACTGACAACATGAGCAGTTTACCATGACCTTCTACTTAGACTCTGGGATAAGGTCTCTGTGACGGGTACTCACCGAAAATTGAGAGACAAAGAAGTAAACAGTTACAATTCGGGGTGGAAAATGCTGTGAAGGAGGTAAATGCAGGATTCTACAGGATTACATTGACACCTACCACCAACTTAAAGAATAACGGCAAGCAGGGAGGGATGCTTGTAAGATATGACATCTGAAATGAGTTTCTAAAGACGAATAGGATTTTTCCTGATGAAGCAGTCATTGCAGGCATTACACCTGGAGAGAAAATATTCTGTCCAAAGGCATGAAGGCATGAAAGAGGAGAAGCATGTGCTAACTGCAAGTAGCTCTGTTTGGCTGGACTGTAAGGTCTGAAGTGGTGAGAAAGAGATGGAAAGATAGGGAGGAGAGTGAATAGGAAGGTAACAGGCTGCAGCAGTGAGCCCGAGCCGGATCATGAAATCCCTTCTGTGACACTATACTGGAAGCTGCGTATAGGCCATGACTCTTAATAGCTAAGCTTCATGGGAACAGAAACTATGTATATTTCATTTGTGGGTTCATCCCCAATTTCTCTAACATTGTACATAGCACAAAACAGATGCCCCAATAGCAGCATGAATGAATTCCATGCCAAAGCATTTAAACATTATCCTGAAGGCTAAGAAGATCATTCAATCGTTTCAAGAATCTAGGGACATCGCTAGATCTCAATTTTATATAGGCTCTGGTTGAAGGGTGGAGAATAAACGGGAGGGGTTAACACTGGATGTGAGAAGCAGGTCTATAAGGCTATTGTAGTAATCCAGGTAAGAGAAGATGGTGGGCAGGGATGGGGGATTTGGAAAATTGGGTAAATTTAGGAGGCATTTAGCAAATTGCATTAACAGGACAGGGTAACCGATGAGAAAGAAGATGGAAAGAAGAACGTGTCAAAGATGATACTACCGGTTTGATGATTTGAACAACAAGGTGGTACTATTTACTGAAATTGGGAATATTGGGAAATGAATGAGTTTGTGAGGCAGAGAAGGGTATCATTGGTGGGGCTATGGCATCGGAAAGGGGTGTGAGAAAATTGGAGGCAAGGAGAGTAAGGAAAATATCAGTTCCATTTTGGAAACATTGAGTTTAAGGCATCTGAAGGATATTCAGGGGACTGTATATTCAGTACCCAGTTGACTATATATCTGAGGCTCAGAAGAAAAATCTGGAAATATAGATATGGGAGTTGCATATAGATAGCAGTAGAAAGTATATGTCCCTTTTGGTTGGCTCCTTTTGTTGTTGTTGTTGTTGTTTGTTTTGAGAAGAAGTCTCACTCTGTCACCCATGCTGGAGTGCAGTGGAGCGATCTTGGTTCACTGCATCCTCCGCCTCCCAGGTTCAAGTGATTCTCCTGCCTCAGCCCTCCAAGTAGCTGGGATTACAGGCGCGCACCACTACGCTCGGTTAATTTTTGTATTTTTAGTAGAGACGAAGTTTCACCATTTTAGCCAGGTTGGTCTCAAACTCCTGTCCTCCTCCCAAAGTGCTCAGATTACAGGGGTGAGCCACTGCGCCTGGCCTGGTTGGCTCCCTTAATGACTCCTCTTACACCCCTGGCCCAGTGAGCTCTGACTAAAAGCTAATTCACCACAACTTGAATTCCTAATGAGTATTTAATCTTCTTCCTAATGTCTTGTAACCCAGCCCAGGCCCCAGCGGTACCATCTAATAAATCCCTCAGGAAACTGAGCAAGATTCCACATCCTAAAGTTAGTGCGCTTGTAGCCACAGCTCTCAGCTTCTAACAGCACAAGGGTGCTCTCTAGTGTTCAGCATGATGCATACAGGGGCACAGAGAACTCTGAATTGTGAACCTCGCCTTTCAACCAGGATCACTGCCCTGCCACCTTCACATGTGGGGAAATTCACTAGCCACATACGACCTCAAATTTGGAGGGACTCTAAGTACTTCAGATTCTAGCAGGGCATGAGGAGAGTCAGGCAAGCCGTACTCTCTTAAGGCAATGTATTTTTTCAGTTGCCCATCACAGTTAGGGAGTAGCCTGTAGTGTCATCTCTTGAGTAGAACCGTCTAGGTTCTCAGTAAGCCTCAGGGGGAAAACTACAAGACAGATTGGTCAGAGTTATACTATTATTTCAGAAATAATAAGCCACAGAGTGTAGATACATATGTGTCTACAAAGCTAGAGAAACACAAGGACCCATGCCACAGGCCTCCTGGTTGCACTAGTCTCAATATATCCTAGAGCAGGGTTAACCACTTTGTGCACAGGTGCCACTCCCATCACTAGAAACTTTTGTATACTAACCAGCGAGCCAGGATGAAAGTGGAAAGATCATCTTTTACCCTTACCTACAAAGGGCTGTGGGAAGGGCAGTACATCATAAGGAATTCTGGGTGGTACACTCACCTTTACACTAGTGAAGAGATCCCCTTGTACATATAGCAAATTAGGAGGAATAGAGATCCTCCTATAGGATCGGTGTGCTCATGAGATAACATGGAATAGGAATCAGCGTGTTCATGAGATGAGATAACATGCAACAAAACCCCAATATTACTACTGTGTTACTGCTTCTACTCAACCCTCTACAGAGTGGAGATCGAAGTGCCTACCTCACTATAGCCTAAGAAAACCTATGCTCTAAAAAAGAACAAAATCATGTCCTTTGCAGCAACATGGATGCAGCTGGAGGCCATCATCCTAAGTGAATTAACGTGGGAACAGAAAACCAAATACCGCATGTTCTCACTTATAAGTGGGAGCTAAGCATTGGCTATACATGGACCCAAAGATGGGAACAATAGATACTGGGGATTCCAAGGGGGAGAAGGGAGGAGGTCAGGGGTTTGAAAAACTACCTATTGGGTGCTATGTTCACTACTTGGGTGAAGGGATCATTAGAAGCCCAAACCTCAGCATCAAGCAGTATACCCATGTAACAAACCTGCACATGTACCTCCTGAATCTAAAATAAAATGTTTTTAGAAAAGAAAAGAAAAGAAAACCTATGCTCTTCATCTTATTTTGCAATTCTGCCTTAAGTTCTAATATGGCCCTCCACCATCTGTCATTTCCTTACCTAGGATTCCAAACAAATATGCCAATTACCAGAAGACATTTTCAGAACTGAAGGCAGAACTGAAAGTATGATTAACCTGAATATGATGTCAAGCACTTGAATTGTTTCGCTAAGGCTAAGGTCAAGTCCTTTCAACAACATGTAGATAATAACTATGGCAAACGTACATCATGTCCCAGTAATAGACATATTTATGAAATGTCTGCCTATTCCAGTCATTACCTCAGCATCACAACAAGAAGACTTTGCCCATACCTATTGACTCAGGGCCTCCCGGATCATCTTGGCAAACCATAACTTTGTTTTTAATCATTTTTGGAGTTTGTTTGCATATAATAACATTTACCCATTTTGAATGCACTTTATAATGAGCATTGACAAATTTGTATACCTCCTGGAAATAACAACTGCCATACTCAAAATACAAAACACTGTCATCACCTCCTCCCAAAATTCACTTCTGCCCATCCCAGTCACCCAGAGACCCACTTCAAGCCTAAGGCAAGCAGTATTTTTGATTTTGTCACCTAGAATAGATTTGTCATTCCTGAAGTTTCATATAAACGGAAGCATACATGATATCCTCTTTTGTGTCTAAATTTAACAAAATGTTCTTGAATTTCATGTTCAAGTTAAAGTTATGTCCCACTGTGGTTTTAATTTGAATTTCCCAAATGACTGATGACGTTGAGCATCTTCTCATGCTCTCATTGCACATTTCTATTTTTTTTTTTTTTAGGAAATTTTGAACCATTGTTTTTTATGAAATGGATTTGTCTATAGCATGAATGAGTGATGTGGAAGATGGTAGCTCACATGTGCCACAAGCAATTTTTTTTGCTGTTTGTCTTATTCAGTACCCTATATATTTTCAGAAACAGGTGAATTAGATCCCATATGACCTCATCATGAAATCCTTTTTTTTTTTTTTTTTTTGAGACGGAGTTGCTCTCGTCACCCAGGCTGGAATGCAATGGCGCGATCTTGGCTCACTGCAACCTCCACCTCCTGGATTCAAGCAATTCTCCTGCCTCAGCCCCCCAAGTAGCTGGGATTACAGGTGCCCGCCACCACACCCGGCTAGTTTTTGTATTTTCAGTAGAGACGGGGTTTCACCGTGTTGGCCAGGCTGGTCACAAACTCCTGACTTCAGGTGATCCACCCACCTCGGCCTCCCAAAGTGCTGCGATTACAGGCGTGAACCACTGTGCCCGGCCAATGATATCCTATATTCTATTCCTGATAATAAGATTACAGAGTTTCCTGGCCACTTGATGTAGCACCACTTTTGGAATAACCCTGCAAAAGGCCTACTTAAAAGTTGAAAGATAGAATTATTGGACCATGTTCTATATATTCCATATGATGAAGGCACATAATTGTCTATTATGCATCAATCACATTAAACTTAGGAACACTCCAGGTAAATGAAGTTTGTCCTGAGATTTCTGGCATTTATCAGGTTCTACCCACAGTTCATTCCTTATGTTATTTTTCTAGTTAGCCTGATAACTGATTTCAAGAAAGGGACAGAATTTGTTTCATTGGCAATTTTACTTACTGGGCTGTAGGTTTGTGAAATAGTGATCCTCTCAGCCCTTAGAACGGCCATGAAGACCTATGGCATCCAGAGCATGGGGGGAGTTGCCTTCAACTTTGAATAATCTTGTCCATTTCCTTAGTATGCCATGTACATACCATTTTCTATGAGTGTTAAAAAATGAAATTTTGGGGAGCACTAGTTTAGTCCTCTGTCATGGATGTAGCCATCCAGCACATGAAGGTACTATTTTCTACCCTAATTCTCTCTCCTACACCTAATCCTCCTCCCTGGCCCTAAAACCAGCCTACTCCAACCTGGCAAACTCTTTATTTATTTAGGTGTTTTTACTATTATACTTTTTAAGTTCTGGGATATATGTGCAGAACGTGCAGGTTTGTTACATCGCTATACATGTGCTGTGGTGGTTTGCTTCACCCATCAACCCATCATCTACATTAGATATTTCTCCTAATGCTATCCCTCCCCTTGCCCCCACCCCCCGATAGGCCCCAGTGTGTGACGTTCCCCTCCCTGTGCCCATATGTTCTCATTGTTCAACTCCCACTTACGAGTGAGAACATGCAGTGTTCGGTTTTCTGTTCCTGTGTTAGTTTGCTGAGAATGATGGTTTCCGGCGTCATCCATGTCCCTGCAAAGGACATAGACACGTTCTTTTTTATGGCTACATAGTATTCCATAACGTATATGTGACACATTTTCTTTATCCAATATAATATTGATAGGCATTTGAGTTGGTTCCAAGTCTTTGCTATTGTGAATAGTGCTGCAATAAATATATGTGTACATGTGTCTTTATAGTAGAATGATTTATAATCCTCCAGGTATATATGCAGTAATGGGATTGCTGGGTCAAATGGTACTTCTAGTTCTAGATTTTTTTTTTTTTTTTTTTTGAGATGGAGTCTCGTTCTGTCACCAGGCTGGAGTGCAGTGGCAGATCTCTGCTCACTGCAACCTCCGCCACCCAGGTTCAAGTGATTCTCCTGCCTCAGCCTCCCGAGTAGCTGGGACTACAGGTATGCGCCACCATGCCCAGCTAAATTTTGTATTTTTAGTAGAGATGAGGTTTCACCATGTTAGCCAGGATGGTCTCTTGACCTTGTAATCCACCCGCCTCAGCCTCCCAAAGTGCTGGGATTACAGGCATGAGCCACCATGCCTTGTCTGTTTCCTGACATTTTAATGATGGCCATTTTAACTGGCATAAGAGGGTATCTCACTGTGATTTTGATTTGCATTTCTCTAATGACCAGTGATGATGAGCTTTTTTTCATATGTTTGTTGGCTGCATAAATGTCTTCTTTTGAAAAGTGTCTGTTCATGTCCTTTGCTCACTTTTTGATGGGGTTGTTTGGTTTTTTCTTGTAAATTTGTTTAAGTTCCTTGTAGAGTCTGGATATTAGCCCTTTGTCAGATGGATAGATTGCAAAAATTTTCTCCCATTCTGTAGGCTGCCTGTTCACTCTAATTTTAGTTTCTTTTGCTGTGCAGAAGCTCTTTAGTTTAATTAGATCCCATTTGTCAATTTTGGCTTTTGTTGCCATTGCTTTTGGTGTTTTAGTCATGAAGTCTTTGCCCATGCCTATGTCCTGAATGGTAATGCCTAGGTTTTCTTCTAGGGTTTTTGTGGTTTTAGGTCTTATGTTTAAATCTTCAATCCATCTTGAGTTAATTTTTGTATAAGGTGTAAGGAAGGGATCCAGTTTCAGTTTTCTGCATATGACTATCCTGTTTTCCCAATACCATTTATTAAATAGGGAATCTTTTCCCCATTGCTTGTTTTTGTCAGGTTTGTCAAAGATCAGTTGCCAACCTGGCAAATTCTTATACTGTGATGAAAAATGTCTCCAACTACATAGTGATGACCATCGTATCCTCAGAAAACCCCTGATTTGGGGAACATCCACCTAAACACCTATTTGTTTAAGAAGTTAGCAAGACATAAAGTCAACCACATTTTATGGGAATGAGAATATTCACCACCAAGGCCTTCTTTGGGACTTAGAGGTGATACTTCACTCAGAACTCCATAGCTAAGGACAGCTAAGGCAGACCCAGAAGCTCCGTTTGTACCAGCTATTCATTCTAGAAGTATTACTAAGTGCTTAGTGTGTATCAGGCACTGATGCAGTGCTTGATAGACCACATTCACCGAATTTTTTGATCTTACTAGGCTGCCCAAATCACCAGGTCTTGAGGGCAGATTATCTCCTTTAGCAAGCCTGCCCTGGCAGATTATCCAAACTATGAACTTTAAGGCCATCTATTTCCAACTATAATTAATCAGAATAATCTGGCAGAGGAAGTAGGCAAACACACAGGCATACTGATTCCAGACTGAAAGTCAAATATACCCAGAAACGATAATGTAAAGTACAGAATAACAGGCTGACTCCCATTTAGGGAGGCCTGACCTTAAATACTGTGCCTATGCAAAGACATTTATGTCTGGTGATTATTCAAGATATTGATTAAACTCTACAGAGACTTTTGAAGGATTCATATTTATTACTGCATCCTCCAATATAATAGCATCTAGAAAACCTGTAGTTAGGACGAGAAATACCTTTAGCAATTCAGAGAAATAATACACCACTCACTGTCCCTATATGTGTCTCTAGGATTCCACAACATTAAAATGTATCTTTAACTTGCTCCATTTCCACTGCCATAACTTCAACCTGGTGATTATGTAATTATTCACTAAAATGGCACATTTTATCCATATGCTGGTTCTTTATCCATTGACATTAACATAATACTATAACTGAAATTAGTGAGCTATTTTGTTTCCAGAAACTCTGATGTTTTCAACTATGACACCAAGATTGAAGAATAATATTGAAGGCCTTTTGTAATTGCATCTACTATACGTGGCTAAATGCAGCACAACCAGTTTTTTGAGGAATACTTCTGTTCTGCTTACAGACAACTCAATAGTTCAACCTACTTCGTAGAGTTTGGCTGCAACATAAAACATTCACATGAAACATCCTCTTCAAAGAAACCATTGTTATACTAGAAAAGAAAAAGAATCTCAGGAAAACAGAAATGGACAGGAACTTCCTTAACTTGCCAAACAATATCTTTGAAACATACAGGTCATATTATTCTTAATATTGAAAGACTGAATGTTTGTTCCTAAAAGCAACCTCAAGAGAAGGATAACTATTCTTGCCACACCTATTCAGCATAATATTGAAATTTTTAGCTAGTGAAATAAAGCAAGGCTAGAAAATAAAATTTATGCATAGGAGAAAGAAAGAAACAAAACTGTCCTTGTTTGCAGATAATATGATTGTCTACACAGAAAATACCAAGGAAACCATAAAAATCTCCTAGTTAGTAAGTTGCAGGATACAAGATCAACATACAGAAATAAATTGTATTTTTATATACTAGATAAGAACAGGTGGATAGGAAAAATAAAAAACATAATGCCATTTACAATTGCTCAGAAAGTGGAAGACTTAGGGGCAAATCTAACAAAACTTGTAAAGAAATTACAAGCTGAAAACTACACAATGCTGATGAAAGAAATTTTAAAAATCTAAGTGGATAAATGGAAAGACATAGTATGTTCATGGACTTGAAGACTCAAAACAGATGTCAACTCTACCTGAATTGATACACATATTTAATGTAATTCCTGTCAAAATCCAAGCAAAATTTTTTATATATAGGTTATGCATATATATATATACATGATAGATAAGTAAATATGTGATAGAGATAGACAATATACCTACAAAAATGCCTGGATTTTGGTACGAATTATTGCAAAATTCGTATGAAAAGTCAAAAAACTCAAGTAGCTAAAAACAGTTTTTTAAAAGTACAAAGTGGGAAGACTCAGTGTACCCAATTTCAAGTTTATTATATAACTACAGTAATCAAGACTGTGTGATATTGACAGAGTGATAGACACATAGATCAATGGAGCAGCACACAAAACCCAGAAATAGACACACACAGATATGACCATTGATTTTCGGCAAAGGTGCAAAAGCAGTTCAATGGAGGAAAGACAGCGTTTTCAACAAATGGTATTAGAGCAATTGAAAATCCATAGGGTAAAAAGTGAACCTCAACCAAAGACTCATACCCTATACAAAAATTAACTAAAAATGTATTATGGACTTATATGTAAAATGTAAAATTATAGAACGAAAAGCACAAGAAAAGTTTTGGCATATAGGGTTGGGCAAAGAGTTCATACACTTGATACGAAAAGCACAATCCACAAAAGAAATTAAATGATAGTTTGGACTTCATCAGCATTAAAAACTTTGGCTCCATGAAGAAGGATAAAAAAACTTTGGCTCCATGTTAAAAGGATAAAATACAGCCTATAGAGTAAGAGAAAATATTTGCACATCACAAATCTGACAAAATACCTGATATCTATAGTATATATAGAAAAAATAAGCAATCCAATTAGAAAATAACGAAAAGACATAGACATTTCACAGACAAGGATATACAATGGTAAATAAGCACATAAACAGATGTAAAACATCATTAATCATTAAGGAAATGCAAATTAAAAGTACAATGAAATATCATTACACACCAATAAGAATAGATAAAATAAAAATAATTACAACTCCAAAAGCTGGCAAGGATATAGAGGAATTGGACCTCCCATACATACTTGATGGGGATATAAAACAGTAGAGCCACTCTGAAATAGAATTTCAAAGTTTCTTAAAAATGAAACACAACCCAGCAATTGCCCTTCTGGGCATTTATCCCAGAGAATGAAGCCTTCTGTTATGTAGACACACACATGCACAGCTACTTGTACACAGGTGTTTGTAGTAAATTTGTTCATAATTTTTTAAAAAATTGAAAACAACCCAAATGTCCTTCAATTGGTGAATGCAATGAGTCAATGCAACGGGTTATGTGACTGTGGTATATCCATAACATGGGATATTTCTCAGCAATGGAAAGGAACAAACTGATACACACAACCTGGATTAGCCTGTAGATAATTATGCCGAGTGAAATAACCATTCCCTAAAAGTCACATACTGTATCACTCCATTCATATAACAATCTTGAAGTGACAAATTATGGAAATGGAAAACAGATTGGTGGTTGCCAGAAGTTAAGGAGCTGATGAGAGCAGGACGGAAACTAGTATGACTACAAAAAGACAACATGAGGGATCCTCATGGCTGTGGAAATGTTTCATATCTTTACTATATCAATGCCAATATCCTGTTTCTGATATTATACTACAGTTTTGCAGGTTGTTACCATTGGAGAAAATTAGGTAAAGGATGAATGAGATCTGTGTGTATTTTATTTTGCCACTGCATGTGAATCCAAAATTATTTCAACATAAATGACTTAATTAAAAATAAAAATATCAATTAAATATCCATAAAATTGATACACCTTTAGCTAGACTGATCAAAAAAAAGATAATTCACAAATCACCAATGTCAGGAGTAAAAGAGGGAATATCTACCACAGAGGCCACAGACATCAAAAGGATAATAAGAAATATTATTGTCTCAGTAAGATTGGTTGAGCTACTATAACAAATTACCATAGACTGAATGGCTTACGCAATAAACATTTATTTCTCATAATTCTGAAGGCTGTAAGGTCCAAGATCAAGGTGCCAGCAGATCCAGTGTCTGCTGAGGGCCAGTTTCCTGGTTTGCAAATTGCCACTTTCTGCATATACCCTTATGTCTTTTCTTAGAAGAACACTAATCTTATTCAGAAGGACTGCACCCTTATGATTTAATTACTTCCTAAAAGCCCCACCTCCTAATATCAACATATTGGGGGTTAGGTTTTCAATATATTGATTTGGGCAGGACACAAACATTTAGTCTATAATATTCTATTCCTGGCTTCAAAATGCCATGCCTTTCTGACATGCAAAATACATTCATTTCATCCCAACAACTTGAACCAGTGAATGGATACAGGCTTCCCCTGAGAGGGAAATCATAATATTTGAAGAAGTGGCTTTTGAGGAGAGATGCATCTATGAGTTGTCAACATGCAACACTATTGGCAGCTGGGGTAATAGGTGTCTTAGTCCTGAGAGGGAAGAGAGGGCATATGGGCAGTACACACAGCATCCACTACTACTACTACTACTACTACTACTACTACTACTACTACTACTACACACACACACATATACACTGTATATACATAGTATACAGATAATCATTATATATGTATACAATGTCTATATGCATCACTGTGTATACTGTATATATATACACACTATATGTATAAATATAAACATATACTTTGTGTGTATATGTATATATTCAACAACATGCTTATTAATGTAACAACCTGCTTCATCCCTTCTTCAATACACTTTTGCCCCACTTTCATTCATGTCTATATTTCTAGCATCATATCCTGTTCTAGTTCCTTGTTTATGAGCTAGTTCTGACTGCTTCCACATCAGATCTAAGATATCTCTGATTAATTGGGATCCATGGAGAGGGTGTCATCATCATTCTCGAAAGCCTTAGTAACATAGATAGGAATAACTCAAGTTTACGTAAACCACCCAAGATAGATGTCTACCAAAGTCCTGTCTTTACAAGTGCTCTATATGGGTTTGGAGTGAATCTAACAGAGGCCATATCCAAGAGAGCCAGGATGTTTAATTTGTAGAGTTTTGAGACTTGTCTGGATCCAATGAGAGATTTACTCAGGGTGGCCTGAAGCAGAAAAGTGAAGAAGAGTTTAAAGTATGGTCAATGAGAGAAGCTTTAAATCAGAAAAGCCAGAAAAAGCAGCACCCATAATTGAAACTGAGGAGTAAGGCAAGGTCACAAACATGAAAACAAAGTAAAAGTTTCTTGCAGTAACACCAGTTGGAACGTCTCATCATTAACTGTCATTTTCCTAGAAATTTCTACAGAAAATAAAATAAGAATGCTGTGGTCAAAAGGGCAGAGTATTCAAGCAGAAAGCAGAAGAAAACTGCTTTCTCTGTCCAGAGAAACTAAGCTCTGTCACTTACTAATTATATCACATATGGCAAATCACTTAACCTATCTGAAGCCCTTATATTTTCTTCATATCTAAAGTGAGAATATGAATATAGGTACCCATTTCCTGAAAAATGTTTTTGAGACTCAATGAATTAGCAAATATGAAGATTTTGGCTTCATAGTAATGTCTGCTTTCAGAGAGATCTATAAGATGCTTCTCCTCAAGCAGGGGACCTGCCGGAGGACTCCCCTAAACGTCCCAAGGAAGCAGAAAACCCTGAAGGGGAGAAGAAGGAGGCAGCCACCTTGGAAGGTGAGAAGACCCTTCCTGTGAAGGTGGAAAAGAATAGCACCCTCTCTGAGCCCGGTTCTGGCTGGGGGCCTCCCCAAGAGGAAGAAGAGGAGGAGGAAGAGGAAGAGGCTGCCAATGAAGATGCTGAGGTCCCAGGCGTCAGCGATCATGTAGCCACCAATGTTTCAAGAGGAGCCCCCACCCTGTTCCTGCTGCTGTCTGGGTGCTACTGGGGAAACTGGCCATGGCCTGCAAACTGGGAACCCCTTTCCCACGCCAACCTGCTGTCCTCTTCCACTCACTATTCCCACTCCAAGCCCAGCCCATGGAGATTGACGTGGATGAGGCAGGTCACCTGGCCCTCCCCTCTAAGTCCCCATACCCCTATTATCAGAGTCAGAGCCATGTCTTCTGCTCCCTGGGAAGAAATGAAGCTATTATGTTCCTTCCACTGGAGCTATTTTCCAGGCTTCTGCTGGGGCCTGGGTCAACCGTTTCCACCTCCTGACATCCTTTTCCCACTCTCCTAGTCATTCTGGGACTCTGGGTTGGGATCAGGGGTGGGAATAGAAAAGATGGAGCATAAACAGCCGTGTGGGCTTGTGGGGCCTGGAAGGGGCAATCCTCAAATGGAGGGTAGGGGCAGCACAGGAGGGTGGCATCTTCCTGAGCTCCTGTCCCCTGCTACACCTATTATCCCAGCTGGCTAGATTCAAGTAAAGTGGGACAGCTTGTAGGGGAGGGGCTCCTTTCCATAAATCCTTGATGACTGACAACACCCGTTTCTTCTTTTGCCAATCCCAAGAGTTCCAGGAGTTGTAGTTTATCATCAAAAGATTTTGGGGCTTCCAAGTTGTTAGGGCCAAGGACGTGAGACCTGAAGGGTTGACTTTACCCATTTGGGTGGGAGTGTTGAGCATCTGCCCCCATTTAGATCTCTGAAGCCAGAAATGGGATGCTTGGGAAGGCCCCTAGCTGCCCTTTTCCCTCTCTGCACAGTGCCGAAGGCCAGCTTATAGTCATATATATCACTCAGACATAAAGGAAAAGACACATTTTTTAGGAAACGTTTTTAATAAAAGAAAACTACCAAAAAAAATGTAAAGACCCCTAACCCTTTGTGTGCTTCGCATTCTGCTCCTTCCTTCCCCATCGTTGCCCACATTTCTGAGGTGCACTGGGAGGCTCCCCTACTATTTGGGCCTTTATGACTTTCTTTTTGTAGCTGGGGCTTTGATGTTCCTTCCAGTGTCATTTCTCATCCACATACCCTGACCTGTTCCCCTTAGTGTTGTCACCAGATCCGATTTGTAATCCACTGAGAGGACAGAGGGAAATAAGTGCCCTCTCCCACCCTGTTCCTAGTGGCCTATGTCTCTCTTCAGTATCTGGTCTCTTTTACCCTGGCACCTCTCCCTTGGGCTCTGATGAAAAATTGCTGACTGTAGCTTTGGAAGTTTAGCTCTAAGAACTGTAGATGATTTCAGTTCTAGCAAAATAAAACCCATTCATTACAAAAAAAAAAAAAAAAGAAGAAGAAGAAGAAGAAGATGCTTCTCAGCACATCGAATCACCCTGGGCCATCCACGAAAGGCACACCTTTTCAGTTTGCATTCATAAAAATTAGTTCCTGAATGACTTCTATGCTTTTTTTTTTTTTTACTTTATTTCAGGTTCAAGGATACATGTGCAAGTTTGTTAATACAGGCAAACTTGTGTTGCAGAGGTTTGGTGTACAGACCATTTCATCACACATGTACTAAGTAGAGTACCTGATAGTTATTTTTGCTGATCCTCTCCCTTCTGCCACCCTCCTCCCTCAAGTAGGCCCCAGTGTCTGTTGTTCCCTTCTTTGTGTCCGTTGGTTCTCATTATTTAGCTCCCACTTAATAAGTGAGAACATGCAGTATTTGGTTTTCTCTTCCTGAGTTGGTTTGCTAAGAATAATGGCCTCCAGCTCCATCCATGTTCCTGCAAAGGACATGATCTCATTATCTTTTATGGCTGCATAGTATTCCATGGTGTATATGTACCACATTTTCTTTATCAAGTCTATCATTGATGGGCATTTAGGTTAATTCCATGTCTTTGCTATTGTGAATAGTGTTGCCGTGAACATTCGCATGCATGTGTCTTTATCGTAGAATGATTTATATTCCTTTGGGTATATACCCAGTAATGGGATTGCTGGGTCTAATGGTAGTTCTGTTTCTAGTTCTTTGAGGAATCATCACACTGCTTTCCACAATGATTGAACTAATTTACCTTCCCACCAATCATGTATAAGCATTGCTTTTTCTCCACAACCATGCTAGCATCTGTTATTTTTCTACTTTTTATTAATAGCCATTCTGACTGGTGTGAGATGGTATCTCACTGTGATTTTGATTTGCATTTCCCTAATGATTCATGATATTTTTTCATATGCTTGCTAGGCACATGTATGTCTTCTTTTGAAAAGTGTCTGTTCATGTCCTTTGACCACTTTTTAATGGGGATGGGTTTTTTTGTAAATTTGTTTAAGTTCTTTATAGATTTTGGATTTCAAACCTTTGTCAGATGCATACTTTGCAAATATTTTCTCCCATTCCGTAGGTTGTTTGTTTGCTCTGTTCATAGTTTATTTTGCTACGTAGAAACTCTTTCGTTTCATTAGATTCAATTTGCCAATATTTGCTTTTGTCGCAATTGCTTTTGGTGTCTCTGTCATGAAATCTTTGCCTGGTCCTATTCCACAATTGCATTGCCTAGGTTGTCTTCCAGAGTTTTATAGTTTTGGGTTTTATATTTAAGTCTTTATTCCATCTTGAGTTTTGGGGGGTTTTGTTTGTTTTTGTTTTTGTTTTTGTTTTTTTGAGATGGAGTCTCACTCTTGTCACCCATGCTGGAGTGCAGTAGTGCAATCTCGGCTCACTGCAACCTCCACCTCTTGGGTTCAAGCAATTCTCCAGCCTCAGCCTCCTGAGTAGCTGGGACTACCGGTGCCTGCCACCATTCCTGGCTATTTTTTTCTTTTTTAATTTTTAGTGGCTACAAGGTGTCACCTTGTTGGCCAGGCTGGTCTCGAACTTCTGACCTCAGGTGATCCACCCACCTTGGCCTCCCAAAGTGGTGGGATTACAGACATGAGCCACCACAGCCAGCCCGTCTTGAGTCGTCTTGAGTTGTTTTTTGTATGTGGTATAAAGAAAGGGTCCAGTTTCAATCTTCTGCATATGACTGACCAGTTATCCCAGCCCCATTTATTAAATAGGGAGTCGTTTCCCCATCGCTTGCTTTTGCCAGATTTGTCAAAGATCAGATGATTGTAGGTGTGTGGCCTTATTTCTGGGATTTCTATTCTGTCCCATTGATCTCTGTGCCTGTTTTTGTACCAGTACCATATTGTTTTGGTTACTGTAGCCCTGTAGCATAGTTTACAGTCAGGTAAGGTGATGCCTCTAGCTTTGTTCTCTTTGCTTGACTTGTATATCTCTTGTAGTAGCTTGGTCTCATGGTTCTGTTAATTAACTCTTGTGGTGCTCTCATGAGGTCTTTTTCTGCTCAACTGCCTCCTCCCAGGCTCAGGCTGCATTTCCTTCTTTGGTGAAAGACTCTAGGAATCTCAGCCTGCTCTCTCATGTTCTCTCTCTCTCTCTCTCTTTCAGCTTCTATCTTCTATTTTCGTGCTTAGAGTTCTACTGCCTTCCCTCCAAGTGTGGCTTTGATGCTTCAGTTTTCCCCTTTCTTGAATACAAGATCTTACTACCGTAAATGTTTTACTGAAGATCAGTGCAGAAAAATAAAAGACATGAAACATAATATAACTCGGGGAGTATCAGTGGATTACAAGCCACAGAATTCTAATCATCATTTCTCTATCATTCCAAACTCCCTTGTGGGTTGGGTCTTTTCTCCCAGTAAGTGGAGTTTCAGAGGTGCTTCCATCCTGATTGCCTGATTGCCACTTGAGGGTACATCCTATGATGCTTGAAACCCCATCTTCTCATCTTGAATATGGAACACAAGCATGTTCCAGAAACAAGATATCCTAAATGTCCCTTTCTGCAGTGGGCAGCAGGTATCTCTGACCTCAGAAATATCACACAAGTAACCCATTGCTGACTAAGCCTATAAGTATTTTATTGCTCACACTGCTACTCATAGCATATGGCTTCTCTGCTGCTCAGTTTTTCCATTTTATAATAAAATTTACCCTTCTTTCCAGCTTTCAATCTTCCTGCTTTATTTTTGTATTCTGATTGATGACCTACTTCAATTCAGAAGAGGCTTGGCCATTTCAAAGACCAAGGCAAGCCCTTTGGCCTTTTCCATTCCTCTAGGTATTGTAGCACCAAAGAACAATTGGTCACAAACACAATTCTAATACATTCTCTGGGCACACCCACGTACAAGACTTGAGCTGGCCTCACTGCAGCCATCTCCATGGAAACCAGAAAAAAAATGTGCATTTTGAGAAGCTGGAGGTCAAGTCCCTCTGGCACATATTTTTTCCACAACGAATGACACAGGTGGAAGTGACCTAAGCAAAAGCCATACAAACTAAGTCTTAGATGGACCTGCTTCTCCCCAGCGTACCATCAAAGGTCACCCTGAGCTTTTTCAACTTCCCACACTACTACCAACTGACAGAGAGCTATCACAAACTTTCTTAGCCTCACTGCCCAGCTATCTAACTTTTTAAATTGAAATAACAGGTCTGCAGAATTGATGGATTTTTTTTCTCTGTCACCCAAGCATAAAATTCTCTGACCCAAGGGGCCATTCATACTTTCGAAACTGAAACAATATTATACCAAAAGAATTCACAGAATTGTGCACTGTTATGTTCTACTTGCCCCTATCATATGTAAATATCCTTGGGATTGAGCTACAAAGTGCTATAAAAAGATACACTATTTGCAGACACTACATATGAAAATGTAATCAGAGATTCTTTTTTATATTTTATTTTTAATTTTTGTGGGTACATAGTAGGTGCATATATTTATGGGGTATGTGAGACGTTTTGATACAGGCTTGCAATGCATAATAATCGCATCATGGCAAGTGGGGTATCCATTCTGTCAAGCATTTATCCTTTCTGTTACAAACAATCCAATTACACTCTTTTAGTTCTTTTTAAATGTACAATTAAGTTATTGGCTATTTAGTCATCCTGTTGTGCTATTAAATAGTAGATCTTCTTCATTCTTTCTATGTTTTTACCCATTAACCATTCCCACCTGCCCCCAACCCCAGCCCCCTATTGCCCTTCCCAGCCTCTGATAACCATCCTTCTACTCTCTATGAACAAGAGACGAATTTTGATTTTTAGATTCCACAAGTAAGTGAGAACAGGCAATGTTTGTCTTTCTATGCCTGGTTTATTTCACTTAACATAATGATCTCCAATTCTATCCATGTTGTTGCAAATGACGGGATCTCATTGTTTTTTATGGCTGAATAGTACTCTATTGTGTATATGTACCACATTTTCTTTTTTTTAACAAATAGTTTGAACTTTTATTTATGTTTAATTTTAATTTTTACAAGATGTCGATAGTAGCCAGCTTATTAATGTACATTATTCTTTGATATTTCAGGAAGGCACAGTGTTCAACTGTGAACTACAGAGTCCTGTAAGTTTAAAATCAGTTTGTTTCCAGGTGCTGGAGAGGATGTGGAGAAATAGGAACACTTTTACACTGTTGGTGGGACTGTAAACTAGTTCAACCATTGTGGAAGTCAGTGTGGCGATTCCTCAGGGATCTAGAACTAGAAATACCATTTGACCCAGCCATCCCATTACTGGGTATATACCCAAAGGACTATAAATCATGCTGCTATAAAGACACATGCACACGTATGTTTATTGCGGCACTATTCACAATAGCAAAGAGTTGGAACCAACCCAAATGTCCAACAACGATAGACTGGATTAAGAAAATGTGGCACATATACACCATGGAATACTATGCAGCCATAAAAAATGATGAGTTCGTGTCCTTTGTAGGGACATGGATGAAATTGGAAAACATCATTCTCAGTAAACTATCGCAAGGACAAAAAACCAAACACCGCATGTTCTCACTCATAGGTGGGAATCGAACAATGAGAACTCATGGACACAGGAAGGGGAACATCACACTCCGGGGACTGTTGTGGGGTTGGGGGAGGGGGGAGGGATAGCATTAGGAGATATACCTAATGCTAAATGATGAGTTAATGGGTGCAGGAAATCAACATGGCACATGGATACATATGTAACAAACCTGCACATTGTGCACATGTACCCTAAAACCTAAAGTATAATAATAAAAATAAAAAAATTAAAAAATTAAAAAATTTAAAAAAATCAGTTTGTTTCTCAACCATGTGATATCCAGGATTTTTTACAATTACTTCGAGATTTTTCCTCATCAGTAATGCAAAGAAAATTGCAATATGATTATACAATTTTTTTTTATTTTTTGAGACAGGTTATCACTCTGTAACCCAGGCTGGAGTGCAGGGGTGTGATTGTAGCTCACTGCAGCCTCAAACTCCTGGGCTCAGACTATCCTCCCCCAGCTTCCCAAGTAGCTGAGATTACAGGCACGTGCCACCATGCCTGGCTAATTTATTTTCTGTAGAGAGAGGGGTCTCACTTTGTCGCCCAGGCTGGTTTCCAACTCCCGGGCTCAGGCGATATCCCGCCTGGGCCCCCCAAAGTGCTGGGATTACAGGCATGAGCCACTGTGCTCAGTCTGATATACAATTTCTTTCTGAGACAGAGTCTCACTCCGTCGCCCAGGCTGGAGTGCAGTGGCCCAATCCTGGCTCACTGCAACCTGTACCACATTTTCTTTATCCAGTTATCTGTTGATGGAAACAGGTTGTTTCCAAATCTTACATATTGTGAACAGAGCTTCAACAAACACAGAAAGGCAGGTATCTCTTTGATATACTGATTTCCATTCCTTTGGGTACATACTCAGTAGTGCGATTGCTGGATCATATAGTAGCTCTATTTTTACTTATTTGAGAAACCTCCAAATGCATCTCCCTAGTAGCTGTACTAACTTACATTCCCATCAACAGTGTTTGAGGGTTCCCTTTTCTCCACATCCTCACCAGCATTTGTTATTCCCTGTCTTTTGGACTTAAGTCATTTTAACAGAAGTGAGATGATATCTCCTTGTAGTTTTGATTTGCATTTCTCTGATGATCAGTTATGTTGAGCACCTTTTCATATACCTGTTTATTATATGCCTTCTTTTGAGAAACGTCTATTCAAATCTTTTGCCCATTTTTTGAAAGGATTATTATATTTTCTTCCTGTAGAGTTGTTTGAGCTCCTTATATGTTCTGGTTGTTAATCCCTTGTCAGATGGCTAGTTTGCAAATATTTTCTCCCATGTTGTGGGTTGACTCTTCATGTTATTGATTGTTTCCATTGCTGTGCAGAAGCCTTTTAACTTGATGTGATCTCATTTGTCTATTTTTGTTTTGGTTGCCTGTGTTTGTGAGATATTGCCCAAGAAATTGTTGCCGAGACCAATGTCCTGGGAAGTTTGGCCAGTGTTTTCTTGTAGTAGTTTCATAGTTTGAGGTCTTAGATTTAAGTCTTTAATCCATTTGGATTTGATTTTTATATGCGGTGAGAGATAGGGATCTAGTTTTCTTCTTTTGCATAAAGATATCCAGTTTTCCCAGCACTATTGTATCAAAGAGACTGTCTCTTCCCCAGTGCATGTTTTTGGTGGTTTGCCAAAAATGAGTTCACGGTGGCTGCATGGATTTGTTTCCAGGTTCTCTACTTTGTTCCATTGGTCTATGTGTCTGTTTTTATACCAATACCATGCTGCTTTGGGTACTAGAGCTCTGTAGTATAATTTGAAGTCAGGTAATGTGATTCCTCCAGTTTTAGTTTTATTTGCTCAGGATAGTTTTGGTGGTCCTGGGTTATTTGTGGTTCCACATACATTTTAGGATAGTTTGTTCTATTTTTGTGAAGAATGTCATTGGTATTTTGATAGGGATTGCATTGAATCTATAGATTGCTTTGGGTAGTATAGATATTTTAACAACATTGATACTTCCTATCCATGATCATAGAATATCTTTTCATTTTTTGGTGTCCTCTTCAATTTCTTTCATCAGTGTTTCATAATTTTCATTATAGAGATCTTTTACTTATTTGGTTAATTCCTAGGTATTTTATTTTATGTGTGGCTGTAGTAAATCAGATTACTTTTTTATTTCTTTTGCAGATTGTCCACTGTTGGCATATACAAATGCTACTGATTTTTGTATGTTGATTTTGTATCCTACAACTTTACTGAATTTATTTATCAGTTCTAATTTTTTTTGTGGAGTCTTTAGGTTTTTCCAAATATAAGATTATATCATCTGCAAACAAGGATAATTTAACTTCTTTCATTCCAATTTGGATGCCATTTATTTCTTTCTCTTGTCTGGTTGCTCTAGCTAGGACTTCCAGTACTATGTTGAATAACGGTGGTGAAAGTGGGCATCCTTGTCATGTTCCAGATCTTAAAGAAAAGGCTTTCAGTTTTTCCCCATTCTACATGTTACTAACCGTGACTCTGTGGTATATGGCTTTTATTATGCACAGAAATTCTGAGTGGTTTGCACCTAGTGCAATACGTTCAAGTATGTAGAAATTTATTATCCACATACCAGGAGGGTAAAGAAAGTCTATTGAGAACCAAAGACCTACGATACCCTCTTATGATCCCCAAGGGTTCCTGCATTATGATTTCACTGGACTCTCTATTTTAATTCAGTCTAGGGCTATGTTCCACTTTTTCATGGCACATACACTGGTAAAGACTATGCTTTGCCTTGGTGTGTTATTTTATTAGCCAGGATCCTTAAGGAAAACAGATACCACACATAGACTGGGTAATTTGATAACAGTTTAAAGGCTTTTAAGGTAATTAATAAAAGCGTGGGAAGAATTTCTAATTAAGTATTCTGTTACTGACAACAGGGAAGAGCCATTACCATGTCTAGTTTGGAAGGGTTGGGGGATGGTCACTGGAATCCAGAGAGGATAGCAAAAATGTAGGTAACATAACAGGAGCCACGACAGTCACCAGGCAAAATAAAGTCGAAAGTCAACAATGATGACTCTTTAGGGAAGAATCCAGAAGAATAAATACTCTGACTTTAATTTTTCCCCATCTCCCGATATTGTCCCCATGCCTTCTGTTGGCCAAACCCAACCAGGGACAGAAAACCAATGAGGAAACACTGGACTTAAACTGTATTTTAGACCTAATAGACTGCTATGATTTCAAAGCCCCCTCCAAAACTCATGTTGAAATTTAATTGCCATTATAACAGTATCGAGAGTAGGGGCCTTTAAGATGTGATTAGGCCATGAAAACTCCACCCACATGTGTGGGTTTAATGCCTTTAAAAAGAGGGCTTTTGAGAGTGAGTTCTTACTCCTTTGTTCGTCTGCTTTCCACCATGTGATGATGAAGCAATAAGACACTCACCAGATCTGAGCCCCTCAACCTTGAATTTTTCTGCCTCCAGAACTATAAGAAGTAAATATCTGTTTTTAAATAAATTACCCAGTATCAGATATTTTGTTATAGCAGCAGAAAACTGACTAAGACAGAAAATTGGTACAGAGATGTATGAACTGTCTGACAAATAATTCAAACTAATTGTTTTAAAGAAGCTCAGTGAAATTCAATAAAATAAAGAAAAACAATTCAAGGCCAGGTGCAGTGGCTCATCCTGTAGTCCTAGCACTTTGGGAGGCCAAAGTGAGTGGATCACATTAGGCTGGGAACTCAAGACCAGCCTGGGCAAGAGAGTGAACCCCTGTCTCTACTAAAAATACAAAAATTAGCCAGGTATGGTGCTACACACCTGTAATCCCAGCTACTCAGGTGGCTGAGGCATGAGAGTCACTTGGACCTAGGAGGCAAAGGTTGCAGTGAGCCGAGATTGTGCCACTGCAGTCAAGCCTGGGTGACAGAGTGATACTCTGTCTCAAAAAAAAAAAAAAAGAAAAAACGATTCAATAAAATCAGGAGAGCAAGAAATTTAACAGATAGACTAAAATTTATAAAACGAGCAAATAGAAATTCTGGAGCTGAAAAATACAATGACTGGAATGAAAAATGCAATACAGGGCAGTAGCAGCACAATTGATCAATTAGAAGAATCTGTGAATTAAAGGATGGATTATTTGAAAATATATAGTCAAATAAGAAAAATGAATAAAGAGGAATAAAGAAAGTTTACAAGATTTATGGGACAGCATCAAAATAGCAAGTATTTGAATTACAGGATTTCAAGAAGGAGAAAAGAGAGACAAGGGGACAGAAAGTTTATTAAGAAATTTGAGAATGATATAAATATGCAAGTATAGGAAGGTAAAAGATCACCAATCAGATTCATTCCAAACAAGACCACATCAAGACATATTATAATCAAACTATCAAAAATCAAAATCAAAGAGAAAATCCTGAAAGCATCAAGGAAAAAGGAAACATATCACATATAAAGAAATCCAATAAGGCTAGCAACAAACTTCTCAGCAGAAACCTTACAGACCAAGAGAGCAGAATAATATATTCAAAGTAGTAAAGGAAAAAAATGCTACCAACCAAGAATACTCTTTGCCTAGCAAAGCTGCCTCTTATAAATGACAGAGAGATAAAGACATTCCCAGACAAAAGCTAAAAGAGTTCATCACCACCAGACCTGTATTACAAGAAATTCAACGCTTCCAGTTTTAAACCGAAAGAAAAATATGCTAATTAGTAATATGAAAACATATGAAAGTATAAAACTCACTGGCAAAACTAAGCAAACAATCAAATTCAGAATAATCTAATACTGTAATGATGGCTTGCAAATTACTTATATCTTTATTATGAAGGTTAAAAGACAAAAAATATTAAATATAATAATAATGACAATAATTTGTTAAGTTATACACAATATAAATCAATGTAAATTGAGAGATCAAAAATTTTAAATGTGAGTGTATGGGGTAAAAGTGTAAAGTTATTTTATGTCATCAAATTTAAATTGTTATCAGCTAAAAATATCCTGTTATAAGGTTTTTTATGTAAGACTTGTGGTAACCACAAATCAATGTATTTTATGTAAGCCTTGCGGTAACCTAAAAGCAAAATCCTATAGTACATACACAAAAGATAAAAAGTAATGAATAACAGCATACTACTAGAGAAAATTATTTAATCATGAAGGAATACATCAAGATATGAAGAAAGAAGTAAAGAATCTGCAAAACAACAAGAAAAAAATTGACAAGAGAGTGGCCGGCAATATGGCCAAATAGGAACAGCTCCGGTCTGCGGCTCCCAGCAAGATCAACACAGAAGGTGTGTGATTTCTGCATTTCCAACAGAGGTACTAGGCTCATCTCATTGGGACTTGTTAGACAGTGGGTGCAGCCCACGTAGGGCAAGCAGAAGCGGGGGGGGCATTGCCTCACCCAGGAAGCACAAGGGGTCAGGGAACTCTCTCCTCTAGCAAAGGGAAGCAACGAGGGACTGTGCCTTGGGAAACAGTGCATTCTTGCCTAGATACTACACTTTTCCCATGGTCTTCAAACCCACAGACCAGGAGATTCCCTCAGGTCCCTACACCACCGGGGCCCTGGGTTTCAAGCACAAAACTGGGTGGCTCTTTGGGCAGACACTGAGCTAGCTGCAAGAGTTTGTTTTTTTTTTTTGTTTTCATACACCAGTGACTCCTGGAATGCCAGCAGGACAGAACCGTTCACCCCCCTGGAAAGGGGGCTGAAGCCAGGGAATCAAGTAGTCTAGCTCAGGCGGATCCCACAGCCATGGAGCCCAGCAAGCTAAGATCCACTGGCTTGAAATTCTTGCTGACAGCACAGCAGTCTGAAGTCAACCTGGGACACTCGAGCTTGCTGGGGGAAGGGGCATCTGCCATTACTGAGGCTTGAGTAGGCAGTTTTCCCTTCACAGTGTAAACAAAGGCACCAGGCAGTTCAAACTGGACTAAGCCCACCACAGCTCAGCAAAGCCTTTCTAGATTCCTCCTCTCCAGGCAGGGTATCTCTAAAGGAAAGGCAGCAACCCCAGTCAGGGATTTATAGATAAAACTCCCATCTCCCTGGGACAGAGCACCTGGGGGAAGGGGCAGCTGTGGGCACAGCTTCAGCAGATTTAAAAGTTCCTGGCTGCCAGCTCTGAAGAGAGCAGCAGATCTCCCAGCATAGTGCTCAAGGTCGGCTAAGGGACAGACTGCCTCCTGAAGTAGGTCCCTGACCCCTGTGCCTCCTGACTGGGAGACACTTCACAGCAGGGATCGACAGACACCTTACACAGGAGAGCTCGGGCTCGCATTTTGCAGGTGCCCCTCTGGGAAGAAGCTTCCAGAGGAAGTAACAGGCAGCAATCTTCACTGTTCTGCAGCCTCTGCGAGTAATAGCCAGGCAAACAGGGTCTGGTGTGGACCAACAAACTCCAGCAGACCTGCAGCAGAGGGGCCTGACTGTTAGAAGGAAAACTAACAAACAGAAAGGAAAAGCATCAACATCAACAAAAAGGATGTCCACACGAAAAGGCCATATTAAGGTCACCAACATCAAAGACCAAAGGTAGATAAATCCACGAAGATGAGGAAAAACCAGTGCAAAAAGGCTGAAAATTCCAAAAACCAGAATAAATCTTCTCCTCCAAAGGATCACAACTCCTCACCAGTAAGGAAACAAAACTGGACGGAGAATGAGCTTGACAAATTCACAGAAGTAGGCTTCAGAAGGTGGGTAATAACAAATTCCTCTGAGCTAAAGGAGCATGTGCTAACCCAATGCAAGAAAGCTAAGAACATCAAAAAACGGTTAGAGGAATTACTAACTAGAATAACCAGTTTACCAGTTTAGAGAAGAACATAAATGACCCGATGGAGCTGAAAAACACAGGACAAGAACTTCGTGAAGCATACACAAGTATCAATAGCCGAATGGATCAAGAGGAAGAAAGGATATCAGAGACTGAAAATCAACTTAATGAAATAAAGCATGAAGACAAGATTAGAGAAAACAGAATGAAAAGGAACAAACAAAGCCGGAACAAACCAACAATCTCCAAGAAATATGAGACTATGTGAAAAAACCAAACCTACATTTGACTGGTGTACTGAAAGTGATGGGGAGATTGGAACCAAGTTGGAAAACACTCTTCAATCCAGGAGAACTTTCCCAACCTAGCAAGACAGGCCAACATTCAAATTCAGGAAATACAGAAAACACCACTAAGATACTCCTTGAGAAGAGCAACCCCAGGACACATAATTGTCAGATTCACCAAGGTTGAAATGAAGGAAAAAATGTTAAGGGCAGCCAGAGAGAAAGGTCGGGTTACCCACAAAGGGAAGCCCATCAGACTAACAGTGGATCTCTCTGCAGAAACCCTACAAGCCAGAAGAGACTGGGGGCCAATATGCAACATTCTTAAAGAAAAAAATTTTCAACCCAGAGTTTCATATCCAGTCAAATTAAGCTTCAAAAGTGAAGGAGAAATAAAATCCTTTACAGACAAGGAAGTGCTGAGAGATTTTATTATCACCAGGCCTGTCTTACAAGAGCTCCTGAAGGAAGCACTAAATATGGAAAGGAAAAAGCAGTACCAGCCACTGCAAAAACATACCAAATTGTAAAGACCATCGACAATATGAAGAAACTGCATCAACTAACAGGCAAAATAACCAGCTAGCATCCTAATGACAGGATCAAATTCACACATAACAATATTAACCTTAAATGTAAATGGGCTAAATGCCCCAATTAAAAGACACAGACTGGCAAATTGGACAAAGAGTCAAGACCCATTGGTGTGTTGTATTCAGGAGACCCATCTCACATGTAAAGACACATATAGGCTCAAAATAAAGGGATAGAGGAGTATTTATCAAGAAGATGGAAAGCAGAAAAAAGCAGGGGTTGCAATCCTAGTCTCTGATAAAACAGACTTTAAACCAACAAAGATAAAAAAAAAAAAAAGACAAAGAAGGACATTACATAATGGTAAAGGGATCAATGCAACAAGAAGAGCTAACTATCCTAAATATATATGCACCCAATACAGAAGCACCCAGACTCATAAAGCAAGTTCTTAGAGACCTACAAAGAGACTTAGACTCCCACACAATAATAGTGGGAGACTTTAACAACCCACTGTCAATATTAGACAGATCAATGAGACAGAAAATTAACAAGGATAGTCAGGACTTGAACTCAGCTCTGGACCAAGCAGACCTAATAGACATCTACAGAACTCTCCACCCCAAATCAACAGAATATACATTCTTCTCAGCACCACATCACACTCACTCTAAAATTGACCACATAATTGGAAGTAAAACACTCCTTAGCAAATGCAAAAGAACAGAAATCATATCAGTCTCTCAGACCACAGTGCAATCAAATTAGAACCCAAGATTAAGAAATTCACTCAAAATCACACAACTACATAAAAAATGAATAACCTGCTCTGGAATGATTACTGGGTAAATAACAAAATTAAGGCCTAAATAAATAAGTTCTTTGAAACCAATGAGAACAAATGGAGAATTGAAATATAAATAAGTTGAATTATTTCTTTAAATAAATAGTTATACACACACACACACACACACACACACACACACATTCTTTTCTTTTTTGAGACCAAGTCTCACTCTGCATCAGGCTGGAGTATGGTGGCACAATCTCGGCTCACTGCATCCTCTGCCTCCCAGGTTCAAGCAATTCTCTTGCATCAGCCCCCCAAGTAGCTGGGATTACAGGCACACACCACCACGCCCAGCTAATTTTTGTATTTTTAATAGAGATGGGGTTTCGCCATGTTGCCAAGTTGTTCTCAAACTCCTGACCTCAAGTGATCTGCCGTCCTTGGCCTCCCAAAATGCTGTGATTACAGGCCTGGGCCACCGTGCCCAGCCAATAAATAGGTATATTTTAGCAAGATGTAGATTGAGATTCCTATTGAGATGTAAAATTGCAGTATGACACAATACGTACCTCAGACGAAAGCTTCAGTTCTTTCTCCAGTGGGTCTTGAAGGTGGCAAGAAACACGTATTATGAAATAAATACTCCATTTCAGTGTCTCTGATTATTCAGATGGAATGTAAATGTGTGGGAAATTGATGGGCTTGGGGAAAAGTGATTATAAGAAGTTAGGAGTATATATAAAGAAATGAAGAGCTGGCAGTGGGATGTAATAGGTTTTGTAACTTGTCTCACTTAGAAAGGGTGTAGGATTGGTTTTAGAGTTTCCAGCAGGCCCAGTTTTAAGGGATGTGTCAGAAGAACCAGCTTGCATCTTGTACTGCATGATTAACACTGATTAGCAGTGCTAACCAGAAAGATCCAAGGACCAGAAAATTCAACTCAAGATCCTCCTGAAGATTATATACGTTCATCCTCGTATAGACCAATGACTGATGTCAAAATGGCACTGGCTGGTATAGAAAATGCAGGGTTGAAATTCATAACAACTCTGAAAAAGGAGACCCTATATGGACAAGTGAATGAAAATTTATAAGCTCTTTGAGTAGTATATTTAATTCACACACTTCCTCTGGAAATTGGTTTGAGGGTTTGAGGTCATGGATATTTAGGTTTTAATTTGTAGGGCTTAAAAATGAACACCTCAAGCCAGAATAATTTCCATGTGATTCAGCCTAATGTAAACCCTGGTTCAGAAAGCAATACACTAAATATCAAAGAATTATAATATCTACTGAATATGTATGAGCAGAAACCAGGACAATATGAGTGAGAGTGAAGTGTTAAGATCAGGAGATGGTAGAATGTAAGTCCAGATAAAAGAATTCATTGCCATTGGAGAATTTACCTAGGAATAGGAATATTTTTTAACTTTTACTTTGACGTAATTTCACACTTAACATGAGTTGGAAAATGATACAGAGAACCTCCAGATTCCCAATATGTTAGAATGTTAATGTTTTTACCACATTGCTTTATCATTTACCCTCTCTCTTCCTCTCTATTCCTCCTTTCCTCCTTCTTTCTTTCCCTACACACACACACGCACATTAATTTTTCTTAACTGCCTGAGATTACGTTGGAGACATAACACCGTTTAACCCTAAATACTTCAGTGTATATTTCCTAAAATCAAAGTCATTCTCTTACACAATTATAGCACAATTAACAAAATGAGAATATTAACATTAATACAATGTTTTTAGTAAATCTATTCACCTTAACCAGAGTTAATCAGTTGTCCTAATAATCAATTGCTCCTTTACACTAAAAGAAAATCACGGATCACAAGTTGCATAAAGTTATCACATTCATTTAGCATACTTAACTGAAATTTAATGACCTGGCAAGGCTACCCAGAGCCAGTGCTAATATTTGCTTAGGATGGCTCCGTGAAGCCCGGTCAGGTTGATAGCCTACAGTAACCCAGGTAGAGATACCCGAACTGTCTTGACATAGTACAAAAAAGTAAGTTCAAGGGATTAGCGTTGAATTACAGTGCAAGATGTGAAAACCCATCAACTGACTGTACATCCACGTATACGAGGAGCAACAAAAGGCATTCTATTAAGTAATGTGCTAGTGATGGAAACACTAACATCTTTGAGAGGCTTAGCAGTGGCTGCTGTCTGTAGATTGGGGTCAATGCTCTATTTTACCAAGGAACTGGGCTGTATAATATCAATGTGGATGTTGAGATTCTGGAATGCCAGAGGCCACATGGCAACACTGAGCCATTAACCATAATTAATATGATGTGCAGCAAGGCTGGAATGGAAATCACAATGTCTTACTGTCCAGGAATCTATGGCAATTGAAAACAGGCCATGGTGTTCTCAGGGGTAAGATAGATGGGTAGTCAACTAGCTATTGTTCAATTTTATTATGATAAAAACTAGCTCTTGGTTATCAGAAGGTTGATGTCAGATGCCACATGCAAAATTGCTCTTCTTCATGCAGTTTCTAGATCTGAGTCAGTCCACAGACCCAAAATCCATTGATTCAAGTTGATGTTGGGTCACTTCAAGTATAAACAGTGAATATTCCTTTGATGTTTCCCCCAATGAGGGCTTCAGCCATTTTCCAAGTTAAGTGTATGCTGTGGAAAAGGGAATATTCAGACTTCTCTAGAAATATATATATACATTTTTTTTGAGACAAGGTCTAGCTCCATCGCCCAGGCTGGAATGCAGTGGCGCTATCTCAGCTCACTGCAACCTCTGCCTCCCAGGATCAAATGGTCCTCCCGCCTCAGCCTCGAGTATCTGGGACTACAGGTGCACACCACTATGCCCAGCTAATATTTGTATTTTTTGTAGAGACAAGGTTTCACCATGATACCCAGGCTGGTCTCAAACCCCTGAGCTCAAGCAATCCACCCATCTCAGCCTCCCAAAGTGGTGGGATTACAGGAGTGGGCCACCGCACCCAGCCTAGAAATATTATATATAAGATTTGAACTGACACTATCACAGAGAATCTGAAAAACGTTTTCCTTTGATTAGTGTGGAGGATCATGGAATCCAGGTAAGAAATGGAGTTTTGGCTCAAGCCCATCTCATAAGGGGTCAAATGGATCCACACATCTTCACTGTGGCTCTTTCTCTGGTCTTTGAGTGTATAATTGAAATGCACATTCTCAAGTGCTGGAAATCTTCTCTCATTATTTTCCTGACCTGTGAATTAAGGACTATTATAATAGGAACGACCATGTGAAAGCTCCCCAAACCTCCAGAAATCTAAATCAGGAGAAATATCACATTGCTAGAGGCACTGCAAAACTTAGTCTCACCATCAAAAATTTAAAAGATGTAAGGTTAGTGGACCCGATCACATCTTTCTGAGTGCCCCCGTTTGGCCTCTACAAAATCAGGTAGTTCTTGCCTCATGAGAGTGGACTACTGTAAACTTAACAAATTGAAGTCCTGATTGAAGTTGCTATTCTGGTTGTAGTATTTTTATGAAAGATGAAAGCAGTTCAACAAAATTGTAGGCACTTAATGTAATGCTATTGATTTGGCAGAATACTTTTTGCTTGATGCACATCAGCAGGAAACATTGAAAGCCATTCACTTTTGCATGTCAGAGACAGCAGAGTATATACCTTCTCTTGCCTGAATGCTATGTTAACTCTTTGTTATTTGACATAATGTCATCCATTAGGACATTGAATATTTTGAAATTTCTCAGATTATCATTCTGATCTGCTTCATGTTAATTGAACCTGTTGAACTAGAAGTGACAAATACCCTAGATGCCGGAGTAAGACACATGTATACCAAAAGATGGGAGATAAATTCTATATTTGTGGATCTGCTGTATTGTTGAAATTTTTAGGGATTTGCTTGTAGGCCAAAAAGGAGGTAAATAAACTTCATAAAGATCCATGGGTCTGTCATATTGGTGAAGTTTTGGCAGGATGGTCTTGGATGATACTGCGACATTTTTCTAAAGTGAGGAACAAGTTGTTGCTCCTTATCACTCTCACGACCAACAGAGAGGACCATTTATTTGGCCTCAAAAAGAAAGTCACAAGACAGACCTCCAGGACTGGAGAAAGAACATGCCCTCTTTGGTAGGGAATTATTCTGTTTGCAGACATCTTCTGCTTTGTTAATATATCCTAGTCCCAGCTACTCGGGAGGCTGAGGCAGAAGGATCACTTGAACCTGGGAGGTGGAGGTTGCAGTGAGCCGAGATCGCACCACTGCACTCCAGCCTGGGCAACAGAGCAAGACTCTGTCTCAGAAAAGAAATATCTCTCTATATATATAGATATATATATCTCCTAGTCAAGATTAGACACTTGACCACAAGATACCAAGGGACTTTACAAACTAACATGACCATCATGATCCGGGGTTTATCAAATCTATTATGTCATAAGTTTGGCAGTCATAGCCTCTATAATTTAACCCACTGTACAATGAAGTAATACATTTGGGACTGGGCTCAGGAAGGCCCAGAACGTATGAATCAACTACATGAATAGGTAGTCCAGAGATGCCCACGTCACCTAACTTTGTTGCATTAACTCCTATTCTTCAACTCACACTAATAGCCTCATGAGATGGATTGGGAGAGATTTCTATAACCAGCAGACAGAGGAGGAAGTCACATGGGCTTGACTTACAGACAGATCAGCACAGTATGTTGACACTGGCCAGAAATGGACTACTCTGGCACATTATAGCCCTTCTCAACTGGCCAAAACTGGAAGAGTGGATATAAGAAAGAGACACATGGATGGACTATGACAATGGACACAAAGTCCAGAGATATTTACGTCTCAAGTTAATAACCACCAGATAACATTCATTGCAGAGGCATGCACCTTAACAATGAGGTGGACAAGAGACTCATTCAGTGCATCTCAGCCAGTGTCTTTGCTTAGCTACCTCAGCACATGCACAATGTGCTCATGGAAAAAAGGATCCCAACTCTGTCTGACCCCAACAACATGGATTCTTTTTCAACAAGGTTAATCCTTCTGCAACTGCTGAATGTCCCAATCCTCCAGTCGTGGAGACAGACAATAAATCTCCAATATGGAACCTTACTTGCCAGACACCTGGTAGAATTTCAATTACATCAGACTCCTTTCAATTTTGGAAGACCAGAAACTCATCTTTATCTGAATTGATACATTCTGAGATATGTATTTGCCTTCTTTGTCTGCAAAACCCACATCATCCCCACAATACAAGGGCTTAGAAAATGCCTAATCTTATTGACATTGAATTGTACACAATAATTTACTGTACCAAAAGGCCCATTATATTGCAAAGGAGATGCAACGATGGGCTAATGAACAAGAGAATCCCTGGACTTACCATATCACTCAGAATCAGCAAGCTTAAAAGAATGGTGGACTGGTGTGTTGAAGTCTTAGTTAAGGTACCAGCTCAGTCACAATATCTTGTGATGTAGTATAATCACCAAAACTGTAGCCAATATATGCTGTTTTCCCGCATAGCTAAAAAATTGAGGTCCATGTAATCCCAATGATTGTCACTGCAGTGACCCACTTGTGGAATTTGGGCTTCCTCATTCCTGCAAACATAGGCTATGATGGATTTGAGATACTGGTACTAAGAGTGGGAGGTCCAGGCCGGGCGCAGGGCTCATGCCTGTAATCCCAGCACTTTACGAGGCTGAGGCGGGCAGATCACCTGAGATCAGGAGTTCAAGACCAGCCTGACCAACATGCTGAAACCCTGTCTTTACTAAAAATGCAAAAATTAGCTGGGCATGGTGGCATCCACCTGTAATCCCAGCTACTCAGGAGGCTGAAGCAGAAGAATCGCTTGAACTCAGGAGGCAGAGGTTGCAATGAGCCGAGATCGTACCACTGCACTCCAGCCTGGGCAAAACAGCAAGACTCCGTCTCAAACAAACAAACAAACGAAGAGTGGGAGGTCCACTTCCACCTGATGACAGAGTAAATGCTTCAATGAACCAGAAGCCTCTATCACTATCTTGCAACTTTGAGCTCCTGATGCCTGTGGAATAACAAGCAAAGAAAAATTCCTGTATTTACAGAGGTACTCACCCTCATTTCTGTCAGCAGTTAAAGTTGCTACTACACACAGAGATAGGGAGGATTATGTTTGAAACTCAGGGGATCCACTGAAGCATTTCTTAGTGCATCTATTTTCGGTGATAACTGTGAGCATCCAATTTCACCAGCCATGGCCCAAAAAGAGAAAGGCAACTGAATGCTTAAACCCTTCTGGGATGATCCCACTAGACAAGTAACCTAAATTAGCCAAGGTGTTAGCTAATTGTGAGGAAAGCATAAAAATGGTGGTTGTAGCCGGGCGTGGTGGCTCATGCCTGTAATCCCAGCACTCTGGGAGGCTGAGGTGGGCGGATCACCTGAGGTCAAGAGTTCAAGACCAGCCTGGCCAACATGGAGAAACCCTGTCTCTACTGAAAATACAAAAATTAGCTGGGCATGGTGGCACATGACCAAGGCTGAGGCAGGAGAATCGCTTGAACCTGGGAGGCGGAGGTTGCAGTGAGCCAAGATCGTGCCATTGCATTCCAGCCTGGGCAACAAAAGCAAAACTCCTTCAAAAAAAAAAAAAAATGGTGGTTGTAGAGGGAGATGAGTAATATAAACTATGGTTCTGCAATGAGAACACATGGACACAGAGAGGGGAACATCACACACCAGGGCCTGTAGGGGGGTGGGGGGCAAGAGGAGGGAGAGCATTAGGACAAATAACTAATGTATGTGGGGCTTAAAACCTAGATGACAGGTTGATGGGTGCAGCTAACCACCATGGCACATGTATACCTATGTAACAAACCTGCACATTCTGCACATGTATCCCAGAACTTAAAGTAAATTTTAAAAAATAAAAATAAAAAATAAATATAAATATATAAACAATATGGTTCTGGGACACAATATAGTAACAGGAACTTTATGTTGGCATAATAACCCTCATTCAATAAGCCTTTTTAGGAGAGTGTAACCGGCCACCAATTTGAAGGATTGCTTCTTCATCCAAGAAAAGAAATGAGGACATGTTGTTCTCATAAAATGATGGCTCCAAATTATTGTATCAAGGGGTAGACTGCATCAGCCTGAAGTTATACCCCTACTCTGTTTACACAAGAGGAGTCCTTGGCCTGCCAGACCCTTGGCTGCTTGCTCAAAAGAGATGTCTGGCTGTCACCACTATCATTTTGTCTCCAAATATCAACAACGCTCATGGCCTCTCCTGGGCTGAGATCCAAACTCCCTCCAGCAGATCCTTCTTTATGCAGCTTCAGCACAAGTTCTGGCTTTTCCACTTCTTCCAGCCTCAAATGAAGTGCCATTCCATACACTACAGGATGTGACTTTCCATGGATTACTGGAAACGGTGAGGTGAAACAATCTGGAAGTTCAAGAGAGTTAATCAGCTGAACCAAGGTATGGTGGTTTCACAGTGCTTATCTAGACATATCCAAGGTGACAGAGCAACCAACTATGTTTTCTCATGAAGCTGTAGAAATCTCTGTAATGTGCTACTTTATATTTTCTATCTCATCCCTTGCCACATTGCCTTTTTCTGTCCACTCTGACTGCTCTGTAATTGCAGCCCTCAATAAACCCTTAGCACAAAGCTTTGCTTCAATCTCTGTTTTCTAAAAAAGTCAGGCAAAGACACACTATGTCTCTTGATCATCAACACCATACTACATTTCCATAGGTCACAAGCCTGAAGATTTTTCCTAGATACATCCCACTCCCTTCTACTTTTATATCTACCTCCATCACCTACCCAGCAAAGTTTAAGCATGAAATATGATGCACAATGGCCTCTGCGATGCAGCTTCTACATCTCTACAACCATTCCTCTTGGGGTTTTCCTCCTTATGTGGTTATCTCCAGCTACAGTGATCTACTTGCAGGATGTTATATGCCTCCGTCTATACCTCTTCTCATGATATCAAATTCACCCATCTCTGCTCACAACATCCTCGGTGTTCCCTATGTTCACTTGGTTATAAAAAAAAATGCAGCCGGGCGGAGTAGCTCACACCTGTAACCCCAGCACTTTGGGAGGCCAAGGCGGGCAGATCACCTGAGGTCAGGAGTTCGAGACCAGCCTGACCAACATGGTGAAATCCAGTCTCTACTAAAAATACAAAATTAGCCGGGGGTGGTGGCACATGCCTGTAATCCCAGCTAGTTTGGGGCTGAGGCAGGAGAATTGCTTGAACCCGGGAGGCAGAGGTTGCAGCGAGCCGAGATCGAAACATTGCACTCCAGCCTGGGCAAGAGCAGAAGTCCGTCTCAAAAAAATTAAAAAATGCTACACATCACTCAAAATGGAGCTCCTGGGTCATATCCTCTATGAAGCTGTACCTAACACTCCTGCTAAATATATAAAATAAAAAAATACAGCTAACACGTATACAGTAGTCCTTACTCTGTGCCATGTACTGTCCTGAGGGCTTTGCATGGAATGTGCTTACTTAGTTGTTACCACAACCCCGTAAATTTGGTACCATTACTTTCTGCATTTCACAGATAAGGAAGCTGAGGTGCAGAGGATTTAGAACACATAGGTATTCTGGTGCAGATGCTCCTGGACTTACTTACCATTGTAAGTTGAAAATATCAGAAACCAAAATGCATTGAATACATCTAACCTACCAAACTCCATAGCATGCCCAGAACATTGACATTAATGTAGCATTGGGAAAAATCATCTAACACGAAGCCTGTTTTATAATAAAATGTTAAATATCTCATATAGGGGTAGGAGTTGTGTACCCTCATGATCACATTGCTGCCTGAGAGCCACAGCTTGCTGCTCTGCCCAGCAGGGCAAGAATCTGGTACCGCATATCACTAGCCTGGGCAAAGGTCAAAATTCAAAGTACGGTTTCCACTAAATCCACTAAGTACGTATCATTTTTGCATCACCATAAAGTCAAAAAATCTTAAGTGAAATCGTGGTAAATGGAGGACTATCTATATTTAAATGAACATCTATGCTCTTCTTAATCACCCTCTCTTGCCTCTCCATTACACTGGTCAGCCTGGCCGGGCATGCTGTCATCTCTGTGATCTTCTATCAGACCACTAACCATGTTTGCGTCTCTTTTTTGTTCATATGTGTGCCTCTTCAGTAGACTGAGTTGCTGGAGTTGAATATGTTGATATCATTACTGTGTGCCTAGCACAGAGCACAGGATCTAGTGCAGAGAAGGTATCTGATAAACGTTGGATAAACGTTAATTAATCTGGTAGAATCTTGAGAATGACAGAACTTAGACCTAAGTTTGTCATTTTACAAAACACTCTCCCAAGAGTTATCTTCTTTTGTCCTTTCTATATTTTGGTAAGACATTTATTCTTAGCAAGGCTTGAATACAAATATTTGTACACAAATCCCTATGCTTTACCTAAGTGTATGTATTGGCTCCTCTGGTGGTCTCTCTGTGACATTAAGAGACACATTGGAAACAATTTCAAATTTTCTCAATCTTCTGTCCCACAAGCTAGGTAAAACACCTATATCTGTGGAATTCTTTAGACAGATAATCAGGCTTAGGGAGAATTTTATAGGCCCAAAATTATGTTTTATCAGAGTAGATACATTGGCAACAGAAAATAAGATTAAACACGCCATCTAATGTAAAGAAAAATTATGAGTTGTACTGGCTAATATATACAAATGTACTGGGTCTCCAATAGTTAAAGAGAATAGTACTAAGCATTGCAAAAGTCCTTACTTTTAAAGTTAAAGATCCTTCACTTCCCTCAGTAACCCTAGAGCAGAAGCTTTTGAAATTTACCCTTTGTAATCCTCTTAGCAGGATTTACTAACATTTAAATCTATTACATATGTCCTTTAGTTGAACTGTTTAAGCTCACTGAAAGTGTTATTATTTTTCACTCAGACAACTTAATGGAATGGGCCAGAATTAAAATCATTGTCACAACTTGAAAATGTGAATGTCACATCCTGAAAATTACCATCTTTCATATAAACAAACAGTCGTGCAAACATTGACTAAACTTCTAATATGTACTAGGCACTGTGCCTATCCAGATGGAAACAAAATAAACTCCATGTGGGTGAGGATGCTGTTTAACTCACCATTGTTTAAACATAAATTAGCACTATGCTTGGCAAGTTGGAGACACTAAAAAATACTGACAGAATATATAAGTAAAATATGACAAATGCATTGTCCCTGCCCTTGAAAATATTGCAGTATACAATATTTGAGACACATGAGAATCTATCTTTAGCCCATGGGCAAGCTTATGCGCCACAATTGTGCATGAGCATGTGTGGAGCTGCAAGTCCACCTCAGGAAAGCTAATTAGTATAATGGGATGTGGAGAGCATGCGGTCATGATGGAACGTGTTAAGGGACACGTTCTTTTTAAGGGTTTTTTTGTTTTGTTTTGTTTTGTTTTTGACAGAGTCTCGCTCATTCGCCCAGGCTGGAGTACAATGGTGCGATCTCTGCTCACTGCAACCTCTGCCTCCCGGGTTCAAGTGATTCTCCTGCCTCAGCCTCCCAGTAGCTGGGATTACAGGCACCCCCCACCACACCCAGCTAATTTTTTTGAATTTGTAGTACAGACTGGGTTTCACCATGTTGGCCAGGCGGGCCTTGAACCCCTGACCTCAAATGATTCACCCGCCTCGGCTTCACAAAGTGCAGGGATTACAGGCGTGAGCCACCGCGCCCGGCCCAGGATTTCATTTCTTTAGTTTGTCCCTTTTGAGAAAAAAATCAGGTTGTGGGATGTGGAAGCTGCTCATTTGTGAAGAGTTCAGATCTTGCATCTTGTAGTTTGAGTCATTCTGTGAACTCTGTCACTCAGAGGGAGATCCTAGCACAGGGCCATGACATAGTAGGTGCTTTGTATGTATAGTGGAGTGAGGAAAATTGAGTTAAATGAAATAGCTGCCCTCAAACTCAGGAGTCAAAGAGGAGACTTCCAGGCAAGCTCTCTATCACCATCTTGTGGTCTCTACCAGCATCTTATGCTTGTGCAGGACACCCAACCCCACATTTACAGAAGGGTGAGAGGGGAAAAGAGGCTTGGTAATAGTGTGGGGGCAGAAAAGGTCAGAAATGTTCTCTAAGGGCAGGACTGGCTCCCACTTTGGTGAATCTACCCCCAGGATGCGGTGGGTACACTGACCCACAAGCAAGGGCCTTAGGAGTCCATTCTCTGTTTACAAAGGCACTTCACTGGGATGGAGGTAGGCTGAGAAAGTGACTTATTCTGAGGTGCCTAGGTCATCCCAGGACTGGGAGAACACAGTCCAGGAAAGTTCCTGCCATGTCTTCCCAATGGCAAAGCTAAGCAATTGGGGTGAAGGTGAGAAATTGAGCACCACATCACAACTGCGTGAAAACAAAAGTAGGCTGCTGATCTGAAAACGGCAAGATTAGGAGAACATGTGGTCCCGGTCCTGAAACAAAAGGGTCATATTGTATAAGGACTTGTTATCTCAATCCTGGAATGTTACATTTGCCCCACCTATTCATACACCTCAAAAAGACAGGGATGACATACTACATTTTGTTTATCCATTCATCAGCCATAAAAAGGAAGGAAGAAAAAATATTGATACATGCGATTACATAAGTGGACCTTGAAAACACCATGCTAAGTGGAAGAACTTAGGAACAAACTGCTACGTATTGTATGACTCCATTTAAGTGAAATATACAGAATAGGTAAGTTCATAAACACAGAAAATAGTGGTTGTCAGGGGCTGGGAGTAGGAGTCGGGAATGAGCAGTGACTGATGGGTATGAAGTTTTCTTTTGAGGTGATGAAAATGTTCTGGAATGACATAACGGTGATTGTTGCAAAGCTTTGTGAATATACTAAAAAAACACTAAATTGTGCAGTCTAAAAGGGTGAACATCATCATATGTGATTTAGATGTCAATTTTTGGAAAAGATAAAAAAGAAAATGTAAGACAGATACAGGAAGGAAATTCTGGGGCAACATGAATATGGTACACAATTCTCTGTGGCAGGTGAGCCATTGGGAAACCATGGGGCCTGTAGTGACAGTAGTCATTATCAAGTAGTATCATATACTTGAGTGGGCACAAGATTTCCTAGGGAAAGCTTAGCTAGTGTCACCTGGGCAGCATTTTCTGCGTGGTATCTGATTCTGTGCTCCCAGGATCAAAGGTTTATGCCAGAGGGGACAGTTTTTGGCCGTGAATTGAGGGATGAGCTTCTACTGTCCACGTTCCCAGAGAACACTACAACTCCAGAAATATACTGCTAAGGCCTATCTCAACCAGTGCACAGTAGTAAAATCAACACTAAGACTTTGTAGAAAACTGAGACCGAAAAGCAGTTACCAACTGCCAGACATAGTTGATGACGCCAGAGACACAGTCCATAGTCAAAACCTAGGAGCTCAAGATGGAAAATGCCAGGAAAAACAGATAATGACTGAGGCCTTACTCTGCAGGCCAAGATGACAAATTAGAATAGCTAACATATATTGGGTGCTTGGTTATGTGCCAGGCATTGTCATAAGTGTTTTAGAGATATTCATTTATTTCAGCTTCACAATAACCTCATGACACAGGTACGCTATGACAATCCTCATTGAGTACTAAGGTTAACTAACTAGCTCAAAGTCAAACCGCTACTAAGATGTGACACCAGTCCTCAGCTAAGCCTACAGTACTGTTAGTTGTTGGCATCAATTATGCTGAGGTCAAAAGAGGAGCTGAACCCCCAGTCCCCTACCACGTTGGGAGGGAGGCAGTAGGTACAAGAAACAAGGGGACAGCCAAAGACAGCGACATCCCCAGCGCCTATGCTGTCCATGTTATTCGTGGAAATGCTCAGTCACACTGTGAGATCTGGAAGGGGAGAGGACTGTAAAGGGAGGAGTATCCCAGGTGGCAGCAGAAAGTGGTTTCCAGCCTTCATTCCTTCTCACATTCCTGTGAGAGATATGGGGGCGCTGGTTGGTCCTGAGCCCTAGTTTCACCCCTTGAACAGGAAAAACAGCCCTGGAGGAGGTGAGGGGTGCTGCCAAGACCTCTTTCGCCATCTCGTGGCCACTGGGACATATGACACCCAACGCAGAACCTGCCGGGGGCGGGGCGGGGAACTCCCAGGTGAGAGGCTGAGAGATGTGGGGAGCAGGGGCTCCTAACCCGGGGCTTGGTAGGGGAGGGGAGGGGAGGTTCTGAGAAAGCAAAACTCCTAGAATCCTCTGTATCAGCAATTCTAGTGCATTTTCTCACAGCTGCCATGAGATCCGCAGTGGATTTTGGAACACACACGATGTAAGGGCCACAGCTGGAGGGTTGGGAAGTGGTGGCAAGAGAAGCCTGCTCCTGCTGCGGGTGGCTCCGGCTGGGGGAAGTCCAACCACGAGAACTTCTTGGCGGAGTTTAGGCCATCTTGGCATGGAGAGGACAGGGGCAGCCCCTTCCCTGAGAGAATCCTGTTGAGCCCCTCACCTTTTGTTGGCCATCAGGGCCTGGCCTGGAGCCCCCAGAGTCCTCCTTCTGCCCAGTAGCCTGGGTTCCCTCTGAGACCGGGCCCAGCCCATCATGCTCTCCTTTCTGCCCTCTGGAGTAAGGCCCGGGTACCCTGCCTGCTCCCCTCTCCATAGCTGCCACCTCCTACTCCACCCTGTGGGTTCAGCTGTCCCTCAGGAACGTGGCTGCCAAGGAGGCCGCAGCCAGCCCAGCTCCTCCCATGGCTGGGACCCAGATGGCCGGCCCTGACCCTTCCTGATCATAAAGGCTTCACTCCGCTCCCGCTCAGGCAGGGAGGCATTCAGGGCACACACAGCCGACTGACACCTCCAGGGCCACAAACAGCAAAGATCCTTCCAGAGGGCTCACAGTCACCACCACTGGCCTACAGGTGCCTCCCGCCTTTTGACTCAGAAATGCCATGTGTAATCTCTTTATATTTCAGAATAGCAGCCCCCCACTTTGTTCCTGACCCCAATCCATCCTACTATGCATTGCTTATCTGAAGCAATATGTATTCCTTCTCAGCACAACCCTTATCCTCACACTTACTTCCACCTCTCCTTTCACCCCTAACTAGACCTCTATCCCTGATTACAACCTAATCCCTTACCCTATGTAAAATCGGTGCTTCCTATTATCAAGGAAATGAAAAACAGACATCTTCAACCCTCACAAACTTCCCAATCCATCCCATCCCTAACTATGATCCTAAACACTCAGAATAATTGCAAAAATCCTGCGTTGTGGACACACCTGACCCTCGCTCACCCCATCTCTGACTCACTTGATCCCTGACTGCTACCAAGACCCCTTTCACCTATAGGTCACTCTTTTTCTATATTCACGTGATTGCCAAAGCACACATCCCTGGTTTCATCCTGTCATTAGTCCTGACCATCTTTAACTGTCAGCAACTAGTAGACACACACCTAATCCTTCATCCTTTTTAACGCCAATGATTATGTGCTTATCAAGTAACATAAGTAATATTCCCAAACTGTAGTCCATCCCTAACCATCATCCTATTTAAAATTATACTTTTTATTAAGTTATGGAGACACAACTTTGTTCCATAAATGGAAAAGAGAAAAAAAATCATCCTTTTAGGAGAATGAGATGAGAGTTGAGGTTGGTTGCTTTTGAGATGGAGTCTCTCACTCTGTCTCCCAGGCTGGAGTGCAATGGCGTGATCTAGGCTCACTGCGACCTCCGCCTCCCCTCCCGGGTTCAAGCAATTCTCCTGCCTCAGCCTCCCAAGTAGCTGGGATTATAGGCACCCACCACCATGCCCAGCTAATTTTTATATTTTTAGTAGAGATGGGGTTTCTCCATGTTGGCCAGGCTGGTCTGAAACTCCTGACCTCAGGTGATCCGCCAGCCTGGGCCTCTCAAAGTGCTGGAATTACAGGCATGAGCCACCATGCCTGGCTGAGAGTAGAGATTTTAATGAATGAGAGAGAGAGAGAGAGAGTATGTGTAGGGGAGTTCATGCTTTCTTCCTCTCTCCTCCTTTCTCTACCGCCCAACTCTTATCCTCACCTTCTCTGCCAATTCTAACTGTCCTTTGTCATTTCGCACCCTAATCTTCCAAAGTCTGGCTGCAGAGGAGGTACAATAGCCACTCCCCTCTCCCCCCTCCTTGAGACCCCAGATGGCCAGCACCTAGAAAGTTCTTATTTTGAGAATGTGACTATTGACCCTGCAGGACAACATTCTGAGCATAAAAGCGCTATCAGATGCAGAAACATGGGTTTAAAAGAACCTAACAGAGGTCGCAAAATCAACATCTTGGGTCATAGGTTCCATAGTTTCCAACTTCATTTCGATGGCAGGATAGTCCTGACCCAAGATACCAGTGGTCTCTCGCATGCTCCTCTATTTCCCCTCCTCTCACCTTGCTGTCTTTTAAGAAATCAAAACTGGAAGATACACAGTAGTGAGAAGATGTCTAGGAGGTGCCCTCTTGATTCTGTGGTCTGGGAGGTCCTCCAGAAAGGGTGAACCTTCATGCCCACCCACACACCCCTGCTCCAACCCCATTTCCTAGGCCTCTGCCTTTCACTGAGTAATGATTTCCACTGGATTCCTGTAAGGCCATGTCGCAGATATGGTTAGAACTTGTGTCTGGATCTCATTTTACTCTGCTTCTGGGGCCTGGCCTGACATGAAATGCTAATCTGGTCCGGCTTATGTTTACGTCAGTGAAGCCAGCCTCGTGAAGAGGACGTGCACATTAGACCACAGTGGGGTTTCTAGAACACGTCCTGTCGCTACATAGGTGACACTATGGGTCAAGGTATCTTTGGTCCTAGATGCAGGGGATAGCAGACTCTTTCTGCAAAAGGCCTGATGGTGAATCATTTAAGCTATGCAAGCCACAGGTGGCCTCAATCACATAGCCTCCATTTTTTCAAGCAAAGCTTTAAAAATGTAAAAATCACTCTTAGCTTTCAGGCCTTACAAATACAAGTCACTGGCCACATCTGTTCTGTGAGTCAGCTTGCCAACCCCTGGCTTAGACATTCATTCTCACCTCTCAAATCCATCAAAGCCCTCCCTCCTCTCCTGGGCTTTCCATAGTACAAGTGCAGCTTTATAATGAATTTCCTCACCATGAGTACCTGAAAAGAGACTATGGAATTGAGTTTTGTGTACAGTGTGAGGGAGAAGTAAAGTTTCATTTGCACGCACAGATGCCCAGTAATCCCAAGACCACTCATTGAAAACTCAGTCATTTCCCCCACGGAATTGAAATGTTGCAGCTGTCATATATCACATGTTTTATTTTAAAAGCTATGGCTTTCTCATCTGTGACTATGGAGGCTACAAGACAGTGTCATGTCCTCTTGAAAGTGATCATGGGAAAAAAAATCAACCCAGAGTTCTCCATCCTTGAAAATATCTTCACAGATGAAGGTGAAATAAATGTTTTCAGACAAAAGACAACTAAGATTCTTTGTCACTGGTAGGCATACAATAAAATAAATGCTATAGGACATTCTTCAGGTTGAAGAAAACTACATCAGAGGAAAATTCAGATCTTCCAGAGCCAGAACATATTCCAGAGTAAAGAACATCAGAAAATTTTAGTGTCTGAGCATGTACAAAAAAAATTTTCACTTAATTCCTTTAAAATACACTTGAATGCTTAAAGCAAAAGTTCTAACATCATTTTGTGGTGTTTATAATGTATGTAGATAAATTACATATGATAATAATAGTATAAAGGACACTGAGGAATAGTAAAAGTATATATATATATATAGTTATAAAGATTTTACATTCTGTATGAGGTGGTAAAATATAAACTCTAAGTCCATTATAAAAAGTTAAGGACACATTTCACCATTTTGGCCAGGATGGTCTCGATCTCCTGACCTTGTGATATGCCTGCCTCAGCCCCCCAAATTCCTGGGATTACAGGGGTGAGCCACCGGGTCTGGCCAGCTTCCCTACTTTATGAGGTTTTGGGACTCAGAATAGCTTCCTGGCTCCTCAGCTTGCAGATGGCTTATTGTGGCACTTCACCTTGTGACCATGTGAGCTAATTCTCTTAATAAACTCCCCTTCATATATTCATCTATCCTATTAGTTCTGTCCCACTAAAGAACCCTAATAGATATGCTACATTTTGTTTATTCACACACCTGGCAATGGAAATTTGGATTTTTTTTCCAGATCGAGGCTGCAATAAATAACGCTACTACAAATATTTGTGTATGTCTTTGTGCAGACATATATTTTCATTTCCCTTGGATAGTGTCACATTTAGAATGTGTCTCCCAAAATTCATATGTTGAAACATAATCAACAGTATGATAGTATTGAGAGGTGGGGCCTTTAGGAAATAATTAAGTCACAAAAGAAGAGCCCCAGGGACAGAATTAGGGCCCTTATGAAATGATTTGAGGGAACGGGTTCATCCCTTCCTGTTGCTTCCACCATATGAAGACACAGCATTTATCTCTTCCAGAAGATGCAGCAATAAGGCACCAGCTTGGAGGGTGAGAGACTGGACCCTCGCCTGATGCCAAACCTGCCAGTATCTTGATCTGGAACTTCCCAGCCTCCAAAACTGTGAGAAATAAATTTCTACTGCTTATAAATTACCCAGTCTGTGGCATTTTGTTATAGAAGCATGAGTGGCTTAGGACAGGTAGATACCTTAAAGAAAACCAGCTGGGTCATATCCTGAGTTTATGTTTTCTTTTTAAAGAAATTGCTCATGCCTGTAATCCCAGCAATTTGGGACGCCAAGGCAGGCAGATCACTTGAAGTCAGGAGTTCAAGACTAGCCTGGCCAACATGGTGAAACCCCGCCTCTACTAAAAATACAAAAACTAGCCAGTCATGGTGGCGGGCGCCTGTAGTCCCAGCTACGTGGGAGGCTGAGACAGAAGAATTGGAAGGCTGAGACAGGAGAATCGCTCAAACCTGGGAGGTGGAGTTGCAGTGAGCCAAGATCATGCCATTGCACTCCAGCCTGGGCAACAGACCAGGACTCTGTCTCAAAAAAAAAAAAAAAAAAAAAAAAGAAAGAAAGAAAAGAAATAGTCAAGCTTTTTTCCAAAATGGTGAAAAAATTTTACTTTCTTACTGGCATGTCTGAAATTTCCAGTGTCTCTACATCCTCAAAAATGTGAAATTGTCTGGTTTTCTTATTATAGCCATTCTAATGAGTGTAGTTTTATCACCTTGTGGTTTCAATTTGCATTTTTTTAATGGCTAATTATGTTTGGGCATATTTTCATGTATTTTTATCCATGCATATATCTTCTTTAGTAAAGTATCTATTAAGTATTTGGCTCATTGTTATGAACTGAATGCCTCCTAAATTTGAATCTTGTAGCCTAATTCCCAATATGATGATATTTGGAGGTGGGCCTCTGGGAGTTAGTTCATGAGGGTAGAGCCCTCAGGAATGGGATTGGTGTCTGAGACGAGACATGACAAAGATTATCTCTCTCTTAGCCATGTGAGGATATAGTAAGATGGAAGCTGTCCCTAAGTCAGGAAACACGCCCTCACCAGACACCAGTTTTGCTGTCACCTTGATCTTAGACTTCTCAGCCTCCAGAATGGTGAGGAATGAATGCATGTTGTTTAAGCCACCCAGTCTATGGTATTTTTGTTATAGCAAATCTACCTATTTTAATTTTTTTAATTATTATTGAGTTTCGAAAGTTCTTTATAGAAGAACTTGCATGCAAGTCCTCTAACAAATATATGTTTTAGAAATATTTGTATAAGCCATGGCTTACATTTGCATTCTATTAACAGTGTCTTTTGAAAAGCAGAATTTTATAATTTTAACTATGTCTAATCCAATTTGTCAATCTTTTGTTTATAGATTACCCTAATCCAAACACAAAGATTTTCCCCCATTTCCTTCTAGAAGTTTTCTAGTTTTTGCTCATATGCTAGGGTCTGTGTGGCCAGGTGTGGTGACTCACACCTGTAATCCCAGCACTTTGGGACGCTGAGGTGGGCGGATCACCTGAGGTCAGGAGTTCGAGACCAGCCTGGCCAAAATGGTGAAACCTCGTCTCTACTAATAATACAAAAATTAGCTGGGCGTGGTGGCACACGCTTGTAATCCCAGCTACTCGAGAGGCTGAGGCAGGAGAATCACTTAAATCCGGGAGTCAGAGGTTGCAGTGAGCTGAGATCACACCACTGCACTCCAGCCTGAGTGACAGAGCGAGACTCTGTCTCAAAAAAAAAAAAAAAAAGTTAAGGTCTGTGATCCGTTCTGAGGTAACCTTTATGTGTGATTATGTGAGGTAACGGTTTAAGTTCACTTGTTGCATATGGATAGCCAAATGTTCCAGCACCATTCCCTGAGAAGATCATCTTTTTTCTTAATGATTTGTGCTAGTATCTTTACCAAAAATCAAATGAATACACATGTAAGGATTTATTTCTGTACTCTCCATTCTGTTCCATTTATGTATATGCCTATACTTTTGCCAATTCTCTACCGTCCTGATTACTATGGTCTTATGGTAAGTTTTGCAATCAGTTAGCATATCTTTTAACTTTGTACTTTTGCAAAAATTGTTTTGGCTATTCTAGGTTATTTGCATTTCCATATAAATTTGAAAATCATCCTATCAATTTCTATTGGAATTTTGATGGGGATTGATTTGAATTTATAAATAAATTTAGGTACAATTGCCATCTTAACAATAATGAGCATTTTGATTTATAAACATAAAATATGTCTCTGTTCATTGCCTTCTTTGGCTTCTCTCAACAGTGTTCTCTCAACTGTAGTTCATGGACAAGTCTTGTGCTTCTTTTATCAATTTTTTTTTTTATTTTGAGACGGAGTCTCACTCTGTCTCCCAGGCTAGAGTGCAGTGGCACGATCTTGGCTCACTGAAACCTCTGCTGCCCGGGTTCAAGCTATTCTCCTGCCTCAGCCTCCCCAGTAGCTAGGATTACAGGCACCCGCCACTGTGCCCAGCTCTTTTGTCAATTTTAACCCTAAGTTTTTTTTTCTTGTTGATGCTGTGGTGAATGGCATTGTATTTTTAATTCAATTTTCTGATTAATTGCTAGTATACAGAAATATCAATTTTGTATATTGATATTGTGTGATGTAAATTTATAAAACTCAATTACTAGTTCTAGTAGTTTTCATGCATTCCTTGACGTTTTCTAGAAAAAAAAGGCAGTTTTAATATTTCCTTTCCAATCTAGATGCATTTAATGTCTCTTTTTGAACTTGATTGCACTGGCTAAAAAATCCAGTAAAATGTTAAAACCGAAGTGGCAAAAGTGAACATCTGTGCCTTGTTAGTAGTCTTAGGAGGGAGGAAACAATACATTTCTTCAACATTACATATGATGTTAGCTCTGGGTTTCTCATGGATGCCCTTTATCAACTTGAGGAAGTCTTCTGCTCCTAGTTTGTTGAGGCTATTTATCATAAATATGTGTTCCATGTTTATAAATACTTTTATGCATCTACTGAGAAAATTATGTGATTTTAATCCTATGTTCTACTAATATTGTGCAGTACTTAGTTGACTTTTGAATATTAAACCAACCTGGTTTTCACGGGATTAAGCCCACTTGGTCATGACATAGAATCCTATTTATATGTTGTTGGATTAAGTTTACTAATATTTTAAGTGTTATGTCCATGACCATGAAGGATATAAAGGGTCTATAGTCTTCTGTTATTCTGATGTCTTTTTCTGGTTTTGGTGTCAGAATAATACTGGCTTCACAGGATGAATCAGAAGTGTTTTCTCAGCCTCTATTTCTGAAACAGTTGTGAAGCACTGGCATTATTATTTCTTTTAAAAATATTTAATAGAATTCACCAGTGAAGCCAACTGGGTTGGGATTTTTCTCAGTGTAAATATTTTTGATTATTAATATATTTACTTCTGTCGTAGGTCTAGTCAGATTTTTTACGGTGTTTTTTTTTTTTTTTTTTTTTGAGACGGAGCCCTGCTCTTGTCGCCCAGGCTGGAGTGCAATGGTGCGATTTCGGCTCACTGCAACCTCTGCCTCCTGGGTTTAAGTGATTCTCTTGCTTCAGCCTCCCAAGTAGCTGGGATTACAGGCACCTACCACCACACCTGGCTAATTTTTTTTTTTTTTTTGTATTTTTGGTAGAGATGGGGTTTCACCATGTTGGCCAGGCTGGTCTCCAACTCCCAACCTCAGGTGATCCACCCAACTTGGCCTCCCAAAATGCTGGAATTACAGGTGTGAGCCACTGCATCAGGCCAGATTTTTAATTTATTCTTAAATAAGTTTTAATAATTTGTGTCCTTTGAGAAATTTGACCACGTCATCTAAGTTGTGTAATTTTCTGTCATGTTCATAATATTCCCTTACAATCCTTTTAATTTATGTGGGATCAGTAGTACCCCAATGTCCCATTTTCATCACTGATTTTGATAATTTATACCTGTTCCCTTTTTTAAATTTCTTTTAAAGAGATTGCGGAGGGGGGTCTCACCCTGTTGCTCAGACTGGAATGCAGTGAGGTGATTGTAGCTCACCAAAGTCTCAGACTCCTGGGCCCAAGTAATTCTTTGCCTCAGCCTACCACATAGCTGGGACTACAGGCACGTGCCACCATGCCTGGCTAATTTTTAAATTTTTTGTAGAGACAGGGTCTTCATTTCTTACCCAGGCTGGTCTCGAACTCCTAGCTTCAAGTGATCCTGCTGCCTTGACCTCCAAAAGTGTGTTTTTTCCCTTGGACTTTTAAATAAATATTTTTTTGGCAGGGCGTGATGGCTCCTACCTGTAATCCCAGCACTTTGGGAGGCCAAGGAGGGCAGATCTCTTGAGGTCAGGAGTTTGAGACCAGCCTGGCCAACATGGTGAAACCCTGTCTCTACTAAAAATTCAAAAATTAGCCAGGTGTGGTGACATGCACTGGTAGTCCCAGGTATTCAGGAGGCTGAGGCAGGAGAATCTGCTGAACCCGGGAGGTGGAGGTTGCAGTTAGCTGAGATCATGCCATTGTACTCCAGCCTGGATGACAGAGCAAGACTCCATCTCAAAATAAATAAATAAATGTTTTTCAATTTTTGTATCTTTTTCATAGAATGAATTTTGATTTTATTGACTTTCTTCTCTTGTTTTACTGTTTTCTATTTCTTTCATTTCTATTCTAGTCTTACTGATTTACTTTCTTCTTCTTGCTTTGGACCTAGTTTACTTTTCTTTTCCTAGCTTCTAAAAGGGCAAATGAGGTTTGAAATCATTCTTTCTGATATAGAGTTTAAACCTATAAATATCTTTGTAAGTATTGCCTTAGCTGCAGTCGATAAATTTTGATATGTTGTTTTAAATTTCATTCTACTAAAAATATTTCCTAATTTACTTTTATGATTTCTTCCTTGACCCATCCCATTTGTTATTCAGAACCATGGTGTATAATTCCGTGGAATTTATGGATATCCAGATTTTATTCTTTTATTATTTTCTAATTTACTTCCATTCATACTTTGTATGACAGGAATCTTTAAATTTCCTGAGGCTTGTTTTGTGGTCCATCACATGTTCTGTCATAATGTTCCATGTGTACATGAAAAGCAGGTGTATACCACAGGCTTGTGTGAAGTGATTTTATATATCAATTAGGTGAAGCTAGTTGATGTTGTCTTTTCAAGTGTTATATATTCTTGCTGGTTTTCTGTCTGCTTGCTCTACCAGTTATTGAGAATGAGGAATAAAAATGCCCCCCCTCCTTTTTTTTTTTTTTTAGATGGAGTCTTGCTCTGTTGCCCAGGCTGGAGTGCAATGGCACAAACTTGGCTCACTACAACCTCCACCTCCTGGGTTCAAGTGATTCTCCTGCCTCAGCCTCCCGAGTAGCTTGGATTACAGGTGCCTGCCACCATGCCTAGCTAATTTTTGAATTTTTAGTAGAGATGGGGTTTCACCATGTTGGCCAGGCTGGTCCTGAACTCCTGACCTCATGTGATCCACCCGTCTCTGCCTCCCAAAATGTTGAGATTACAGGCGTGAGCCACTGCGCCCAGCAAAATGCCCCATTATTATTGCTGAATCGTGTAGTCCTTTTATTTATGACACTTTTTGCTTTATGTATTTTGAAGCTTTGTTGCAGGCATGTATACACGTATAATTGATCTAGCTTCTGGATATATTAACTCTGGCACTATTATGTAATTTTTATCTGTGTATTCCATAATATTCTTATCATGAAGCCTTGCCATAAATCTATTTCTTCAGATATTAATATAGCCACTCCAGCTTTCTTATGATTACCATTGACACCATATATCTTTTTTCCATCCTTTTACTTTCAACCTATTTGGGTGTTGATTTAAGACTCGTCTCCTGTAGGTGGTATAAACTCAGATATTGCTTTTTTATCCACCTAATGATCTCTGCCTTTTAATTTTGGTGTTTAAATCACTAAAATTTAATGTAGTTTTTGATATAGTTGAATCTAAATTTGCCATTTTGGTAATTGGTTTCTATATACCTCCTGTCTGGATTTGTTCCTCTGTTCCAGATTGACTGCATTCTTTTGTGTTCAGTAAATATTTTTAACTTTTCACTATATATTCACTAAATATTTTTATGTACCACTTTAACTTCTCTTTGAATTTTTAATTATGTTTTTGATTTATTTTAATAGTTGTTCTAAGGGTTACAATATACATTTTAACCTATCAGAATATACATCAGCTTAATACTAACTTACTTCAAGTAAAACATAGAAACTTTGCTCATATTTATTTCCAAACCCCTCCAACATTGGGCTGTTATCATATAAATTACAGTTATATATTTTAAAACCAACAATAAAATGTAATAATTATTGCTTCACATAATCTTAGGTCATTTAGATAATATAGAACAAATAAAAAAAAATACACAGAGTCTTTTTTATATTAACCCAGCTATTTACCATTTCCTGTGCTCTTCATTCCTTCTTGTGGATTCAAGTCACCATATAGAGTCATTTCCTTTTAGACTGAAGGACTGTTTTTAGTTATTTCTTGTAATACAAGTTTGCTAGTAAGGAATTTTATCAGTCTTTATTTCACCTTGGCAGAATGTCCCTATAGATGGACCTGGGAAAGAGGAATATGGAAGCAGCCACAGGCCAGACCAAAACAGGGTTTGTATTAGTGCATTCTTGCATTGCTATTAAGAACTACCTGAGACTGTGTAATCTATAAATAACTTATAGATTGTAGCTAAGGAAGTTGTTACAAAGATATTTATAGGTTTAAAGACTAAAGACGTTTAATTGACTCACACTTCCACAGCCTGTACAGGAAGCATGGCTGTGGAGGACTCAGGAAACTTACAATCATGGTAAAAGGCAAAGGGGAAGCAGGCACGTTTTACACAGCCAGAAAAGGAGGAAGAGAGCAGGGGGAGATGCTACACACTTTTAAACAACCAGATCTCACAAGAACTCACTCACTACATGAGAACAGCAAGGGGAAAATCCACCCCCATGATCCAATCACTTCCCACCAGGCCCCTCCTCCAACACTGAGGGTCACAATTGCACAAGAGATTTCAGCAGTGACACAAATCAAAACCATATTAGAATTCAAACTTTCTTGCCCAAAGTTTAACATTGCTGTGCACGTTTAATTTCCAGAGCACAGAAATGGTTGGTTTTGTCCATTTCATAGTTGTTCTTTGGTGAGAGGATTTCCCAATATCCTCACATGCTCACTTGAGAAACGCCTTTCTCAAACATGATCTTTCATATTTTATGAAAAAGTCAACAAAAAAAGCCAAACTCCGTAAAACATTGAAAAATGTTTATTCTGCACAAAATATGACTGACCATGGCGCAAGGCACAGTCTCAAGAGGTCCTGATCAAGGTGGTTGGGTTACAGCTTTCTTTTCTATGTTTTACAGAGACAGAAGACATGAATCAATACATGTGAGGTATACACTGGTTTGGTCCAGAAGGGCAGGACAACTTAAAGCAGGGGAAAGTGGGTGCTTACAGGTCATAGGAGGATTCCAAGATTTTCTGATTGGCAATTGCTTGAAAGAGTTAAGTTATTTTCTAAAGACCTGGAATCAATAGAAAAGAATGACTGGGTTAACATAAGGGGTTGTGGAGACCAAGGTTTTTATTACATAGATGAAGTCTCATAAGTGGCTGCCCTTAGAGATAATAGATGGCAAATATTTTCTATTTAGACTTTTAAAAGGTGCTAGATTCTCAGTTAATCTCTTCAAGGTTTCAGAAGGCCTGGAAGAGGAAAGATCTAGCTATGTTAATGAGATGCTTTACAGATGCAAATGTTTCCCAATGGCTTTGCAGGTCCATTTCAAAATAGGGCAAAAAAACATACTTTGGGGTAAAATATTTTTATTTCCGTTTTTATCATGTGAAGTTATACTAGAGTCAGGTTGGAATCTGGTATCTTATTGCTACAAAGAGTCTGTTTTGTCAGTGTTAAGATCTGTTTTTTTTCTTTGTTTTTGTTTGTTTTAAGAGGTGGTCTCAATTTGTCACCCAGGCTGAAATGCAGTGGCACAATCTCAGCTCACTGTAACCTCTGCCTCCCAGGCTCAAGCGATTCTCCTGCCTCAGCCTCCCAAGTTGCTAGGACTAAGGTGTATGCCACCATGCCTAGCTAATTTTTGTATATTTGTAGAGACAAGGTTTCACCATGTTGCCCAGGCTGTTCTTGAACTCCTGACTTCAAGTGATACGCCCACCTCAGCCTCCCAAAGTGTTGACATTATAGGCGTGAGCCACCTCACCAAGCCAAGATCTGTTTTAATGTTCATGCTGGTCAGTTATGCCTGAAATCCAAATGGGAGAGGGTATAATGAGGCATGTCTGACCACCTACTTCCTTCCCTTTATGGCCTTACCTAGTTTTTCAGGTTTCTTTGGAATCTCTTTGGCAGAAGTGTGGGATCCATTCAGTCAATTGGGGAGTTAGAATTGCATTTTTTGTCATGGAACTTGACCTTGAAAGATATTTTATGAATATGAACCATTTCTTTTTTTTATTATTATACTTTAAGTTTTGGGATACATGTGCAGAATGTGAAGGTTTGTTACATAGGTATACACATGCCATGGTGGTTTGTGGCACTCATCAACCTGCCATCTACATTAGGTATTTCTTCTAATGCTATCCCTCCCCTAGCCCCCCACCCCTGACAGGCCCTGATGTGTGATGTTCCCCTCCCTGTGTCCATGTGTTCTCATTGTTCAACTCCCACTTATGAGTGATAACATTCAGTGTTTGGTTTTCTATTCCTGTGTTAGTTTGCTGAGAATGATGGTTTCCAGCTTCATCCATATCCCTGCAAAAGACATGAACTCATCCTTTTTTGTGGCTGCATAGTATTCCATGGTGTATATGTGCCACATTTTCTTTATCCAGTCTATCATCGATGGGCATTTAGGTTGGTTCCAAGTCTTTGCTATTGTGAACATTGATGCAATAAACATATGTATACGTGTGCATGTGTCTTTATAGTAGAATGATTGATCATCCTTTGGGTATATACCCAGTAATGGGATTGCTGGGTCAAATGGAATTTCTGATTCTAGATCCTTAAGGAATCGACACACTCTTCCACAATGGTTGAACTAACTTACACTCCCACCAACAATGTAAAAGCTTTCCTATTTCTCCACATCCTCTCCAGCATCTGTTGTTTCCTGACTTTTTAATGATCGCCAAATACCTAATGACTTTTTAATGATTGCCCCAAATATCTAATCCTGATGGTAATGGTATTAAGAGGTAAGGCCTATGGGAGGTGATTTGGTCATGAGGCTCTGCCCCCATGAATGGGATTAGTGTCCTTAAAAATGTGGCCTGAGGGAGCTCTTTTAATTCTACTACCATATGAGGACATATCTAGAAGTTGCCATCTTTGAAGAAGACTGAGCCCTCATTGTTCACCACATCTTCTGGCACCTTAATGTTCAAAATCCCTGACTCCAGGACTCTCAGTAAATTATGTTTTTAAAAACTACCCAGTCCAAGTTACATTGTTATGGCACCCTGAAAGAATCAAGGTAGAAATGGATAGCAAGAAGTGGGGTGCTGCTCTAACAAATACCTACAAATGTGGATGCAGCTTGGGAACTAGGTAATGGATAGAGGCTGTAAGAATGCAAAGGATCAGGCTAGAAAAAGCCTGCATTTCTGTGAGCAGAGTGTTAAGAGTGATCTGGTTATGGCTCAGAAGAGGAGAGCTGTAAACAATGCCTTAATCTTCTTAGAGATTTCCTCAGAGGTCATGAACAGAATTTTGGTAGAAATCTGGATGGTAAAGGCCATTCTGATGAAGTCTTGGGTGAAAATGAGAAATGTTATCAGAAACTGGAGGAAAAGTCATCCCTCTTATAAAGTGGCAAATAACCTGGCTGAACTGTGTATGTATCCTAGGGCTTTGTAGAAGGTAGAACTTCTGAGCAATGATAGTATAGTTAGTGAAATAAATATCTAAGCAAAGTGTTGAGGGTGTGGTATGGCCTCTCTTGAATGCTTGTAGTAAAATACAAGAAGATAGAAACAAATTAAAAAGAATTTATAATCAAAAGGGAAGCAGAATGTAAAGATCTGAAAAATTTTCAGTGTGGCTATGTTGTAAAGAATTAATGAAAAAGTATATTCAGAAGAGAATACTAAAGGTATGACCAAGCCACCATTTGATAAGAAGATTAGTAGGGATAGAAGGAAGGCAGATGTTATTCTGCATGACAATAAGAGAATGACCCTAAAGGCATTTCAGAGACCATCCAGCCTGCCACTCACATCACAGGCTCAGAATACCAAACCTGGGGCGCAAAATGAGGTCAAAAGAGGGACCTTGGGCATCCAAAGAACCTCAGTGCTTGCTGCCCTGAACTACCTCAAGTCTCCGCTCCCTACAATCTGGCACAGCATGTTTCAGCTCCCTCTCTCATCAGATGTGTCTCAAGTGGGCCCAGATGTGGTTCAGGCCACCACTCTAAAGTGCACAGGCAGTAAAAATCTTGGCAGCATCAACACAGTGCCATCTCCACAGGAGCACAGAGCAAAATGAGCTGTAGGGACATGGCTACCTCCACCTATATTACTAAGGGTACCCCAGAAAGCTGCAGGGCATGGACAAAGATGTCCCACAGGAACAGGACTACAATAAAGAGCCACCATTGGGGCAATGTCTATTAAAGCCATGGAGGGACCACCGTAAAGGCAAAGTCTGGTAAAACCATGAGGGCAGGGCCATCCCAGAGACCTCAGATTGGTAAAGCCACCAGTGTGCAACTCCAGCCTAGGAGAACCACAAACACAAGACTCTAACACATGAGCACTGTGGCACGGGCTATGCACAGAGAAGTCATTGGGAATGGGACCACTTAAAGCCTTGGGGGCCCAATCCTCATCCAAGTGTGTGTGAAAGGCACAACACTGAATCAAAGAAGATCCAGCCTTAAGTTTTAATATTGTTTGTGCTCTTGGATTTTAGACTTGCTTGAAACATATTACCCCTTTTCCTTTCTTCTCTCTCCCTTATGGAATGGGAATTTCTAACTTATGCCTGTCTCACCACTGTATTTTGGAAACACAAAACTTGTTTAACTTCAAAAGCTCAGAGTAGAAGGGGAATTTGGCTCAGAATGAATGATACCTTCAGTCTCACCCAAATCTAATGTAGATGATATTTAGATGAGACTTTGAACTTTAAACTTTCGAGTTGATGGAAAAACAGGTTAAGAATTTGGGGGCTATTGCCGGGCACGGTGGCTCACGCCTGTAATCCCAACACTTTGGGAAGCCAAGGTGGGTGGATCACGAGGTCAGGAGTTCAAGACCAGCCTGGCCAACATAGTGAAACCCCATCTATACTAAAAATACAAAAATTACCCAGGCATAGTGGCATACGCCTGTAGTCCCAGCTACTCAGGAGGCTGAGGCAGGAGAATCACTTGAGCCTGGGAGGTGGAGGTTGCAGCGAGCCAAGATTGTGCCACTGCACTCCAGCCTGACTAACAGAGTGAGACTCCGTCTCAGGAAAAAAAAAAAAAAAAAAAGAATTTGGGGGCTATTAGGATAGGATGAATATATTTTGCATGTGGGAAAGACACAAATTTGGGGGGCCCAAGTGTGGGAAGGTATGTTCTAAAAGTCTGTATCCTCCAAAATTTATATGTTGAAATCTAACCCCCAAGGTGATATTATTAAGAGATGTAGCCTTTGGAAGCTGATTAGATAATGGAGGGTCAGTCATACTGAATGGGATTAGTTCCCTAATAAAACAGACGTGAGAGAGCTTGTCACCTCTTCTGCCATGTGAACACATAGATAGAAGGTGCCATCTTTGAAGCAGAGAGTGAGCCTTCCACAGACAATGTATGTGCTGGGGCCTTGATCTTGGACTTGCCAGACACCAGAACTGTGAGCAGTAAGTTTTATTATTTATAAAAGACTATAAATTACCTAGCTATGGTATTTTGCTACAGCAGCCTGAATGGACTGAAATAAGGCTGATATATTTTATTGATAATTTCAAAGAATCTGTTTAAAATTCATTGATTATTAATTTTTGGCTTTCTATTCCTGTGATTTCACTTTCAAAATGATTCACTCAATTCTTCTCACTTGCTTGGATTAATTATTTATTAACATTTGGTAAGATTAGTTCATTCTTTTCTGTCTTATTACCTTAATTTTCAAAACTGTTTTATATAACACTTGGTTGAGCTTATGATAATAAATAAATAAACATTTTAATAAAGTCATTAATGGATAAAGGCTTTCCTCTGAGAAAAGCATCTGCAGGCATAATAGGATTTGACTTGATGTATTTTGCCTTTAATTATTCTCTGGATATTATGTAAGTTCCCTTTTTATTTCCTATTTGAGTAAAAGAAAATCTTAAACATGTTTATTAGTTTCAGATTAGAAAGATTTTGGTAACATTTCTTTACTTCCAAATTTATTGAATAGACAAATGATGTAGATGGCTAAATGCCTACTATTTTAAAATATTAAATGATTTTGTGCCAAAAGACTGATAAACCTATTAAAAATTCTCATTCTTGCCGGGCGCAGTGGCTCACACCTGTAATCCCAGCACTTTAGGAGGTCAAGGGGGGGCGGATCACTTGAGGTCAGGAGTTCGAGACCAGCCTGGCCAACATGGCAAAACCCCGTCTCTACTAAAAAATACAAAAATAGGCCGGCGTGGTGGCAGGCACCTGTAATCTCATCTACTCGGGAGGCTGAGGCAGGAGAATCACTTGAACCTGGGAGGTTGGAGGTTGCAGTGAGCCAAGATCAGGCCACTGCACTCCAGCCTGGGCGACAGAGCCAGAAGTCCATCTCAAAAAAAA
>NW_026652282.1:112200215-112216047 GCF_009828535.3 Hylobates moloch
AAAAAAAAAAAAAAAAAAAGAGAGTATTTCCTTATTTTCTGAATCCATGTATAAATAAAAGGTATTTTCTACTAAAAAAAAAAAAAAACCATGGTAACATGGATCAATAAATAATACAGATCAAAGCAGAACTAAACAAAATAGAGATGAAAAACCAACACAAAGGATCAACAAAATGAAAAATTGGTTCTTTGAAAATATAAACAAAACTGCTGGGCGCGATGGCTCACTCCTGTAATCCCAGCACTTCGGGAGGCCAAGAGAGGTGAATCACTTGAGGTCAGGAGTTCGAGACCAGCTTGGCCAAAATGGTGAAATCCCATCTCTACTAGAAATAGAAAAAGTAGCCGGGCATGGTGGCGCACGCCTGTAAACTCAGCTACTAGGGAGGCTGAGGCACAAGAATCGCTTGAACCCAGGAGGTGGAGGTTGCAGTGGGCCAAGATCACACCACTGCACTCCAGCCTGGGTGACAGTTATATATACACACACACACACACACACACACACACACACGAAACTGATAAACCACTAGCTAGACTAACCAAGAAAAGAACAGACCCAAATAAACAAAATCAGAAATGGCAAAGGAGAGATTATCACTGATACCACAGAAATACAAAAGATCATCAGAGAGTATTATGAACGACTATACACTAACGAACTGGAAAACCTAGAATATGCAGTCTATATATACACAATGGAATACTCTTCAGCCATTAAAAAAATGAAATCATGTATTTGCAGCAACATGGATGGAACTGAAGATCATTATGTTAAGTAAAATAAGCCAGGCACAGAAAGGAAATTATAGCTCTCATTCATCTGTAGAAGCTAAAATACTTGTTGGCATGGAGGTGGAGCGTGGAATGATAGATACCAGAGACAGGGAAGGGTGTATTTGCGGGAGGGCAGTGGGGCGGAAGAGAGTTGGTTAATGAGTAGAAACATAGAGTTAGAAAAAATAAGTTCTAAACTTTGATAGAAAAGTAAGGTGACTATAATTAACAATCTTCTGTAGTTTTAAAATAGCTGGAAGAAAGGACTTGAAATGTACCCAACACATAGAAATGATAAATACTTTGTTGATAGGTAACTTAAATATCATGAATTGATCGTTACACATTGTATGCATGTAACAAAATTTCACATGTACCCATAAATATATACAAATATAATGTATCAAAAAATTAAAAATAGAAAATTAAGAAAATAAATAATAAACTAAAAAGCTTAAAATATGGAAAGTAAAAAGCTGTTTAACGGTATTGAAAAGTGCTTCTGTTGCAATCTTAAATGAGGTCCACAGCAAGCATACATTACTTTTTTTTTTTTTTAAGTGTCTGTTATGGAAGGAGAGTACAGAAATGTGTTACTCTCTGTAAGGCAATTTCTGTAATATACAAATTATCCCTAACTACCTCTACTGGCTATGCTTAGAAAAGGACTGTGGCAGACCAATTCTCCCTGACAATCACACAGATAGGCCTGCATGATAGTCACACAGGCAGGCCTGCATAGCACCTCAGTTACACAGACAAATTTCTACAGAGTGGCCTTAACATTGAGCAAATAGTTTAACCGAGGGAAATCGATGCCCAGACATCAAAGCTAGAAATGACTCATATGGTCAAGACCGGGTGGGGTGGCTCACGCCTGTAATCCCAGCACTTTGGGAGACCAAGGAGGGCAGATCACCTGAGGTCGAGAGTTCGAGACCAGCCTGACCAACATGGAGAAACCTTAACTCTACTAGAAATACAAAATTAGCCGGGCGTGGTGACGCATGCCTGTAATCCCAGCTAATCAGGAGGCTGAGGCAGGAGAATCGCTTGAGTCCAGGAGGCAGAGGTTGCAGTGAGCCGAGATCGCACCATTGCACTCCAGCCTGGGCAATAAGAGCGAAACTCCGTCTCAAAAAACAAAAGAAAAGAAAGAAACATATGGTCAGTAGGAGCCTTGCATGGGCTTCTCTTTAAACTGGAACAAGCCAAAAGAATGGAGACAGTCTTACACTCCTAGTGCCAGAACCCATCTCGGGTCAACGAAATCTGAGACGAGTCAAGGTAACAGAGGCAGCTGTTTGAATTCATTGGAGAGTCCAAGGCAGCTCTCCGGACCAAGCTGTAAAGGAGATAAGATAGAAATAATCATTCCAGTACCACAGTAGACAGGCTTTGAAGGTACTGGGGCCCTTTTAATTGGACTTAGCAAGCATTTTTTTTGCTTCTGACATGCTAGTTGAAGCAAAATTAGTTACCAATAGACATAGGCGAATGCTATACTGCAGTAGGCACATAACCCCAACCTATATAAGCACTAAGCAAATTGTAACACTTTAGGTTGGTCTGGCGGAATTATCTCCAGCGTTCTTCCTGTATCCAGTTACAGCAATAAATTCCTGTGTTTCCTAGTTTGCCTGCTTTTCCGTACTAGGCCTCTAGTGGCCCGGCTTCGTTCCTGGAACAGGAGTAACTCCCAAACAAGTATTAGTGTAGGACTGAAAATAAACGCAGAATATCTTGAGAGTCTCAAAGGAAAATAGGGTGGCCAGAGGGGCCTTTCTCTAAGTCTTGAACTTCCAGCACTTTATTCTCTCTCTTAAGCTTGGATACTTCACACTTATCCTTTCAGGTAGAAAATTTGATACTATGGGAAAGTACTGGATATAGAATATTGAGTAGAACTGCACAGATTGCATATAATGAAAGCAGAACTCCATAAACAAGGTCAGGTGTCAATTTAATTTCTGAAATAACAATATTCCTGATGAGGGTGGGTGGTTTTAGGTCTCAGTTTGATTTCAGATGGAAAACAAAAGCGAAAGTTGAATAGTAAGACCAGGTTGCCCCCAAACCGGACAAAACATAAGGCAGCCATGTTTGCCGGAGTTTTTTCAGACACGAGGGGCGGGAGAAGAGGGAACTCTAGACAGGGCTTCTTGGCGTATCTGGAGCACTACTGCCATCGTGAGGATGCAGTTTCATGAACCCCTACGCCTTTACACTGTTCTCGAATTCTGGAGAACAGTATTTTTCTCTCTGTTGGGGACGTTCTGATCTGTGGGGAGGTGGAAGAGGCGTGGGGCTACAAGCTAGGTCTTCTTGCCTTCTCCTCTAAGACCTTAAGATAGACCTGGACATTGGCGGTACCTTGGTGTAGAACCTGGAGAGTGAGGACTTAGAATGAAACAGCCCCTGCCAGGCGGTCCTGGCACAGGAAGTCTTGGGACGGGGCCTCGGTTCCTTGTCTGGGCAGGATTGCAGGAACCCGCTCAAAGACAAATGCAGGCTCTTGTGGGCATCTGTCTCCTGTTCCTGCCCCTTGGAGCAAAAGTCAGCAGGTTTTCACATGGTATTATCTTGCTACGGGTCTTTGGCTCTCTTGTGGCATCAGTATCCGCGCACAATGAACAACGTTCTTCCAGGGGAGGTTTACAGGATTTGCTATTAGAACCTTCACTCTCTAGGTTCTATACCAAGGTACCGCCAATATCCAGGTCTCTTTTAAAGCCTCAAACGAGACTAAGCAAGGACTCCCAGCATGGAGGCCAAGCCTCTTCCACCTTTTACCAGACCATACGTGCCCCAACAGGTAGTCCTCACTAGAACTCTTTAATGGCGTAGGTTTCGTTAAACGATATCCTCACGATGGCAGTAGAGCTCCAGATATGCCAAGAAACCTTACCTTGGCGCACTCTACTCCCGCCCTTCTTGTGTGAAAAAACGCCACCCATAGACAAAGGCGCCACCAAACATGGGTGCCTTGCATTTTGCCTTTTTTGGGGTCACCTGGTCTTACTGCTGCACTTTTGCTTTCGTTTTTTTCTTTTTTTTTCTTTTGAGACGGAGTCTCGCTCTGTCGCCCAGGCTGGAGTGCAGTGGCGCAATCTCAGCTCACTGCAACCTCCGCCTCCCGGGTTCAAGCGATCCTCCTGCCTCAGCCTCCCAAGTAGCTGTGATTATTACAGGCACCGCACCCAAGTCGAACTAATTTTTGTATTTTTAGTAGAGACGAGGTTTCACCATGTTAGCCAGGTTGATCACGAACTCCTGACCTCAGGAGATCCGCCCGCCTCGGCCTCCCAAAGTGCTGTGATTACAGACGTGAGCCACCCCACCTGGCCTTACTTTTGTTTTCCGTTTGAAATCAAACCAAACCCTAAACCACGCACCCTCGTCAAGAATCTTATTCTTTCAGAAATTAAATGTCTTCTTCATCTAGTCTATATGGGTATGATTTACTTCACAGAATTATATGTCCAGTACTTTCCAAGGCATCAAACTGTCTCCTTCAGGGGATAAATTCAATGGATGAGGGCACAAAAAGGAGAAAGTTGCTAGAAGCTTAGAGATTTTCGCTGGCAAACAATTTACAAATCCTGGTGGTGTCTGTTCTGGCTCCCCTCTCAGACAACCAGGGAGTTCTTCACGTTGTAGCTCATGTGTTACATTGTAGGCAACAATGTGGCATGAACCACAGAGAAGAGACCAGATAGCTGTCATTACTGCATGTCAAATATGTTCCACATGGCATGATACTCATAGTACATATGTTCAATTCCTGTCCAGGTTACTCAGTGTTTCATCTCAGGGTCTCATCATCTAACATCAAAACACAGCATGTTCCCATGCCATTACATATTCTTCAGGTATTTCCTGAGATTTTATGGTGTGTGTGTGTGTGTGTGTATGTGTGTGTGTCTGTCTGTCTGTCTGCATTTTATAATTTGTCTTTTAGGTATAATGTTTACAGTATTCTCCCACTAATTAATTAAAAAATAATGCCTGCCAAAGATTCGGAAAAATCCACATACTACTAAAGAAGAAAAACACTACCATACAACGTGTCAAGGCAACTAACCTTTTGGATCATTTCTGTGTATATCTTTCAATATATATATACATTCTTGATTTCACATAAAAAATAAATCTGTATTAAAACTGGATTATAGGCTGGGCACGGTGGCTTACACCTGTAATCCCAGCACTTTGGGAGGCCGAGGTGGGTGGATCACCTGAGGTCAGGAGTTCGTGATCAACCTGGCCAACATAGTGAAACTTCATCTCTACTAAAAATACAAAACTTAGCGGGCACCTGTAATCCCAGCTACTCAAGAGGCTGGGGCAGGAGAATCAGTTGAACCTGGGAGGCAGAGGTTGCAGTGAGCCAAGATCGTGCCACTGCACTCCAGCCTGGGCGACAGAGGGAAACTTTCTCTCAAAAACAAAACAAAACAAAACAAAAAACTGGATTACATTGTACACTGTGGATTGAATCAGACCAAGTATGTATGTTAACAAAGGTTTGAGGAGCATGAATTAATTTGAATGTCATCAATACTATCTTATATGTCAACATTTTAAGCCTTCATTATAAACAAAGGTAAATCTTAAAACTATGCCCTCGAAAACATTGCTTTAGAAAGGTAGACACTATTTTTTGTTTGAATTTTTACAGATACTCTTTAGAACACATACATGATTATATATTTGGTTTAAGGTTATCACATTTTAGAAGTAGAGTAAAATACACTTTACTTTGTCATTTCTCTGACCATGTGGAAGTGTTTAATCCTCAAGGTTCAATAATTTACTTTTCTCACTAAATCAGACACAGGGAATGGCTACTTATGAGGACACAGAATGCAATTAAGATTTTGTGAGGACTAAAGGGATTACCTGGTACAGATGAATGACATGTATCCAACCTAAATGGGAATGATAGGCTCATTGGCCCTCCACACTATCCTCCCTTGCAGAAGAAACCAATCAACCTCCTTGTCACTACCACTGGGATTCAGCTAGGTGTGATTTCCTTGCCAGGCTTCTATCCACTGCCTAAGCACACAGCCTCTATTAAAGATAGTTAGCAAGGAGTGAATAAAAAATTCTTTAGCCTAAGGAATTCTAGGTCTGAGACGAGCAACTTTTCTAGCTTTGTTACACTAAGTAGCTAGTCAGGTATAAGCAGAGCAGGTGAGGCTCTCCCCACCCACCAGGAATGTCAGGCGACCATCAGGTGATGGTCAAGAGTTGTCACACTGCCTCTCTAAAATAGTAACTGGGTGCACCCTGCACCAAGAAGCAGTTTCCCAATAGATAAAAACGCCTGAAATTGGTCATCGGCAGCTTCCAATAACATCTCAGGAATTGGTCCAGTGGGCTTCACATTAAGAGGCAAAATGGTGGAATTTAACTGGTATATGGTCTTCCAGGGATATTGCACGGTAAAGGGAAGAATGCCTCACCTGAGCATGTGTACAGCTTCAGTAAATACACTGCGCATGCAGGCAGCCTGCCGCAATGGAAGAATCAAAAGAAAAGGGACACAAGATGCCGGAAGTAGGCCACCATATAAAATCCTAGGTCCAAGGTCAAATGGAGCACTTGACCAAGATGTCTGCTTGGCCCTCTTCCAAGTGTACTTTACTTTCTTTTCATTTCTGCTGTAAAGCTTTTGAATAAACATCACTCCCACTCTAAAACTTTCCTTGGTCTCTTCTTCTGCCTTATGCCCCTCAGTCGGATTCTTTCTTCTGAGAAGGCAAGAATCGAGGTTGCTCCAGACCTGTTTGGATTCAACGCTGGTAGCACAGATAACTTCAACCGCTAACATATTTATACAAACACAACCCAAAGAAAGCCAAACACCATTTCATAGTTGACAGTGCTTACTGTATGATTTTTATACCAAATAGGCCAAATATATCATTTTTGGACTTCAGAGGACTTAATATCTAAAATAGTAATTATGTCAGAAAAAAACATAATTTATAATTTAATTTTGGAAGTTTTGTCAAATATCAATGGTTTAAAACACTTGGTATTATAAAATCAAATCCCAGGTCACCATAAGTCATTTAATTAGCCAAAACAATAACTCAAAATGTTTTAAAACAGAAAAAACCTTTACTCATTAAGAGGGAGACTTAGCTCTCCAAACAATCTGTCGTTTTTTCTTTCCCTTCTTCTTCCTACAGTTTATTCAAAAATCTTTCATTATTTCTTAATATTACATGAAAATCTTGTTCAAGAGAGAAAGCCAAATTTCACCATTGTATTAGTGCACTATTGATGTCAAACCCAAATCTTAATAAAACCTTGTGGACAAATCTATCCAATTTTAATGTCTGACCATAAGGTAAGATTCTTATAAATCTTTTATAATTCTTTGCCAATTTTTGTTAAAGAGCAAATTAGTGCTGTAAGAAAACTCTGTTGTACTTTTTTTTTTTTTTTTTTTGAGACGGAGTCTCTCTCTGTCATCCAGGCTGGAGTGTAATGGCACTATCTTGGCTCACTGCAACCTCCACTTCCCAGGTTCAAGCAATTCTCCTGCCTCAGCCTCCCGAGTAGCTGGGATTACAGGAGCCCACGACCATGCCCAGCTAATTTTTGTATTTTTAATAGAGATGGGGTTTCACCATGTTGGTCAGGCTGGTCTCAAACCCCTGACCTCGTGATCCACCTGCCTCGGCCTCCCAAAGTGCTAGGATTACAGGTGTGAGCCACTGCACCCGGCCAACTCTGTTGTACTTTTATTCCAATGTTCAATTTATGGAAAAATTGAATAGTACCCCTTTAACTTTAGCTAATATGTTCACACACAGAATTTCGTTTACAATTAATTTGTCACAAGCCTTCCATAAGTGTTCAAACCTTCAGATTTTTCTATCTAACTTAAAACATTATTATTTAAAGAGGCAGTGTGTCAACTGTTTGACCACCACCTGATGGTCAGCTGACATTCCCAGTGGGTCGGCGAGAGCCCTCTCCTGCCCTGCTCATATCTGACTAGCCACCTACTGTAACTGCTTCAGATATGGGACACTGTCTCATATGTAGGGCTGCTCTGTTCCACAAAAATGGTCAGACCAAGCTATTTCTCCAGGAGGTAGTTTAGCAGTCTCCAACCTTTTTAGCATCAGGGATCGGTTTTGTGGAAGATACATTTTGCACGGTCCAAGGTTGGGGATGGTTTCAGGAGGATTCAAGCGCACTACATTAATCATGCACTTTATTTCTATTGTTATTATACTGTAATATATAATGAAATAATTATACAACTCACTGTAATGTAGAATCAGTAGGCACCCTGAGCCTTGTTTTCCTTCAACTAGATGATCCCATCTGGGGGTCATGAGAGACAGTGATAGATCATCAGGCATTAGATTTTCATAAGGATAGCCCAACCTAGATCCTTGCACGAACAGTTCACAATAGGATTCATGCTCCTATGAGACTCTAATGTTGCCAATGCTGACAAGAGGTGGAACTCAGGCGGTAATGCAAACGATGGGGAGTGGCTTTAAATACCAGTGAAACTTTGCCTGCTCCACACTCACCTCCTGCTGTGCAGCCCAGTTCCTAAGAGACCACAGAACAGTACAGGTCCATGGCCCAGGAACTGGAGACCCTTGATCTAGCAGATATCCAAGTCTACGTTAGGTGAAATAGTGTGGGGAGTTTAGATGTCATTTTGTCATTTCCAGGAATGGGGGTCATTGAGAAATGCTTCCCAGAGGGTCGTTAAGACACTTCTTTTTTGTTTGTTTGTTTGTTTTGTTTTTTTTTTTGAGACAGGGTTTCACTTTGTCTCCCAGGAAGAAGTGCACTGTTGCCCACTGCAACTTCGACCTCCAGGGCTCAAGCAATCCCCCCAGCTTAGCCTCCTAAGTAGCTGGGACTGTAGGCAGGCACTACTGTGCCCAGCTAATTTTGTGGGGATTTTTGTAGAGACAGAGCTTCACCATGTTACCCAAGCTGGTCTCAAACTCCTGAGCTCAAGCAATCCACCTGCCTCAGCCTCCCAAACTGCTAGGATTACAGCCATAAGCCACCAGGCCTGGCCGAATCTTTAAAACATTCCTGAATGCCAATAGCATCTATGTCTACAGACCATCAATCAACTCAACTGTAACCAGCTTGAGGGAGAGCTAGGTACAGTCAAGGATGTCACAAAAGCCAGGTCCCTTACCCTGGAATGCCTGCCTGAATCTTCGCAGGCCAGGAGAAGTCCTACCTGAAGAAGCTCTTGAAGCACTGGAAGGTCACACTACAGTACCAGACTAACATTACATCCTTTTTTAAAAGATTCAGATACTGAGATAACAAACAATGAAAAAGAATGTCATGGGGAACAAGTCACCCATACAATTTTAGCCACCCTTGTTGATTTTTCAATTATGAGTCATGGAGTATCTGGAGGTCTCCACACCTAAGGGTGGATATCTTCATGAAGAACTAGCTTTGAAGCTGGTACACAGAACGCTCGCTAGTATGATAAATAACTGGTTTGCTCAGGACTAAACAATGCCATCGTTCTCAGGGAATGTCTAACGGAAAAGAGCCACCTATCTGCCCTCCTTGAGAGAACTGAGATTACCATCAGTGTCCTAGTATGAGAAAAGACTTTCCCATGAACTTATAAAGTCACAGATAATCCTGGCTTGTGGGCTTAGATAATTGCTTGGGCTTTGCATTACATTCTTGCTTCCTGGAAGCAGCTGGCTCAGTCCTGGTCCCTCACTCACCAGATACTTCACTAAGACTTTGCATTTGTCCATTGATTCTGCCAGACCTCAGAGAAAAGGGTAGGAATGCCAACTTGTGTCTTGGGCCTGTTCAGCCTCCACTGGCTTTTCCTTCCGCGACGGCTAGGGTTTACGTGGAGGAAACGCTCACGGCTTTGGATGCTATGAAACTATTTCCGCACGATGGCAGTGTTGCCCAAGAAAAGCCAGGTAGCTCTAGGCGCTCCTCTCCCGCCCATCACGTTTGAAAAAAATGCCACGAAGGGACAAAAACACCCGAAACTAAAACTATCTAACATTTTGCTCAACTTGCATAAACGTATTCCACTCTTGGCATTTTGCTTTTGGCTTCCATTGTTTGTTTTTGTTTTTGGAGACGGAGTTTCGCGCTTGTTGCCCAGGCTGAAGTGCAGTGGCTCAGTCTTGGCTCACGGAAACCTCCGCCACCCGGGTTCAAGTAATTCTCCTGCCTCAGCCTCCCAAGTAGCTGGGATTACAGGGACGCACCACCACGCCCGGCTAGTTTTTGTATTTTTAGTAGAGACGGGTTTCACCATGTTGACCAGGATGGTCGGGAACTCCTGACCTCAGGTGATCCACCCACTTCGGCCTCCCAAAGTTCTGGGATTACAGGTGTGAGCCACCGCGTCTGGCCCCATCGGATATTAAACTGAGATCGAATCCACTCACCCTCATCAAGCATCTCCTCTTTTCAAGAACTCAGTATTGGCCAGCCGAGATTGCTCAGTGCACCTGGTCCAGCCTGGGTGACAGAACGAGAGTCGGTCTCAAAAAAAAAAAAAGAAAAAAAGAAAAGAAAAAGAAAGAAAAAAAGGAAAGAAAAGAAAAAGAACTGAGTATCCGCACAACCAAGTCTTTCCCTTTGTGCTTTTTCACTCAGCATCATATCTGAAGTATTTTATTATGATATCAAATTGTCTTGTAATATTGGGGACAGACCTCAGGGATCCATGCCTACGGAAACAAACAAGCAACAACAAATGTTTACCCCTAAGGTCTTGCAGAAGAGCAAATCTAAGCACCAGGCCATGTGGTTCTTGTCCTGACTCTCTACCCAGGTTCCCTGGGAGTTCTACTCTATGTTCTGACCTAGGCATTAGGTCTTACGTGTTGAGGGGAAGGCCGCTATTGCTACTTAGTGGAGCTCTAAGATAAGGGTCCAGATAACTCTTAAACTTGACGGACACACACAACCCTTCTTGAATGTACACAAATACAGGAATGACTATAAATGCTAATCAGATGGATCGCAGGATTTTGTCTCGTGGTTCATTATTTAATATTGGTACAGAAATATTTTCCAGTGTCATGAAATGGCAATGGCTTACGACCGTGTCCTATGACTTTGCTGTGTATGTGTCTTAATGTTTTTCCGTTAGGATTTAATCCTATATTTTCTCATTAGTAGAAAAGAAATTTGGAATTTGCAAAGAAGTAAAAAGAAATTATGTGCTGATCAAAAGAAAAGCAACGTCATAAAACTGTGTATTAAATACTGATAACTTTTTCCATATTTTGTCCCCCTTTCAATACATAGATAAAAGTTCTACATATATATATGCAAATACCACAATAAATTTACATTTAAATTGGATTTAGCTATACGTCATGTTTTAGAGTGAACATTTTCACATGTGATTATTGAACAGTTTTTGACATTGTTATAAAAAATTTGCAATATCTGGATTTTAAACAATAAAATATTTGCAAAGAATTACTTGATTGGATGAATCGTTAAGAAATAAGTTCTTGGCCAAGTACAGTGACTCACACCTGTAATCCTAGCACTTTGGGAGGTTGACATGGGCGGATTGCCTGAGCTCAGGAGTTCAAGACCAGCTTGGGCAACATGGTGAGACGCCGTCTCTACTAAAATACAAAAAAAAAAACCCAGCCGGGAGTGGTGCAGGCACCTGAAGTGGTGCGGCCGAGGCACAAGAATTGCTTGAACCCGGGAGACAGAGGTTGCAGTGAGCCAGGACTGTGCCACTGCACTCCAGCCTGTGCAACAAAATGAAAATCTAAAAATCTACCTATACATACATGAACACATATATAAATACATACTACACATAATATAAATATATATTATACATACTTATACCTCAGAATTAGTTTTTAATTCTTCTCAAATTTTTATCCCTAATTCTTACCTTAAATTTTATCTTTAAAATCTCAAAAGAAATATAACAAAATTCAATAAATGATAGTTGAGATAGGCATCTCTCACATTCAGTCACCTAGATGTGTAACCTAAGAAAACTTTAAGATGGAAGTATTCACAGCACTCACATGCAGCTACAATGTTTCATTAATGTCTGTCTTAATATAAATATGAATTAATGATATAAATGTGTTGGCCAATACTATCATATTCAAACATGTACTCACTATAACACTGACCATGATTTAAAATATATGGCATTAGGCCAGGCATGATGGCTCACAACTGTAATCCCAGCACTTTGGGAGGCTGAGGCGGGCAGATCACACGAGGTCAAGAGTTCAAGACCAGCCTGGGCAACATGGTGAAACCCTGTCTCTACTAAAAATACAAAAAATTAGCCGGGCGTGGTGGCAGGCGCCTGTAGTCCCAGCTACTTGGGAGGCTGAGGCAGGAGAATCGCTTGATCCTGGGAGGCGGAAGTTGCAGTGAGCCGAGATAGCAACACTGCACTCCAGCCTGGGCGACAGAGCGAGACTATCTCAAAAAATATATATAAAATGAAATAAAAATACGTGGCATTGGCCAGGTGCGGTGGCTCACAACTGTAATCCCAGCACTTTGGGAGACTGAGGCAGGTGGATCACTTGAGCCCAAGAGTTCGAGACCAGCCCAGGCAATGTAGTGAGACCCTGGCTCTACAAAAAATAACCAGGCACGGTGGTGTGTACCTGTAGTTCAAGTTACTTGGATGTCTGAGTTGGGAGGATTACGTCAGCCCAGGGAGGTCAATGATGCAGTGAACCATGATCATGCCACTGTACTCCAGTCTGGGTGATAGGGTGAGAGCCTGTCTAAAAAATATATATATATGTCATTTAAAAACTGTGTATACATACAGATATGATGCAGATACACAGTCCCACACACATTTTACTTTCAACATAATTCAATGCATACTGTTTGTAATTTTGTACAAAATCTTTAGAACACCTTATAATATCTGCATGAATCCATATCAATATATACTTTTGAGGGCTTGAGTTTTTTTTGTATTTTACTCTAGAAGAACTTTAAGAAATTATAATTCAAAAAACATATGGTAGGTCAAACATAGTGAGACGAAGTAATTTAAAATGTCTGGGCCATGTATTATCATCTGTTGATGATGCACATATAATATGAACTTATAAGCTAATGTTCAAATTATCCTGTAGTATAACTATTAAAACAAGTTATCTTCACTTACAAATTGAGTACTTTTCAAATATAATAATTAATTATTCTTGGAAATAATAATAGGTTTTAAAATATTGGCACTTTTTAGAACTGAGTTATGCTAAATTCTTTCCTTATTGTACTCTACTGGCTAAGGAACAAAAAGCCTCACCTGGCATCCAGTTATACAGTTCATGGCTATTCTTATAAAGTTCATAGAAGGCTCTGGATGGAACGCATGTAAAGTGGCACCAGTGCCCACCTAAGTAACGCCAGAGACTTCTCGAACTCTAAGTTTGGACCCCACAGGAGGATGCGCTGGAAGATCCTCCGGACCTCAAATTCTCCAAAGAGGATGCTTTCTGCAGAGGTTCTAAGGTCTAGTATTAAGCCCTCCTTGGAATTTCCTCTCAGAGTTGTAATGTTCCTTGGCCCCAAAATTGTTTAGAATCTGAAGTTTATTGTCTAATGGGAAAGCAGGATGGCGTTGCATGCAACCGGGTTTTTGTGCTGCTGTTCTAAGTAGGGGGCCTGGTTAACGTGTGATGCCTTCCTTTGTTAGTTTGGCCCCAGTGATCCTTATTGGAGTATGGGGAGGTTTAGACTTTAAAAATCAAACTGCCATGGAAACTGCTTACCCGAAATTGCGGTTCACAGCCTTCATTGGATTATCTGTTGGGGCAAAGTAAAACTGGAAAGCTTGTATTGCTATCCCATGGCTAAAGTTGCAAGCTATTGGAGCCTGCAGCTCCCACGTGAGGGGAAAAGGAGGAGGTCCTCCCCTACAAAGCGAATTCACAAACTTGAAAGAAGCAATTTACACAGGATGTGCAGATCTCAAGGGAAGGACACTGGAAACATCAAAAGCAAGGAAACGGGATGCTTCCAAAGGAACCCAGTAATTCTCCAGCAACAGATCCCTATCCAAAAGAAATTCAAGAAATGTCAGATAGAGAATTGCACATACTGATTTTAACCAAGATTAGGGGATACAAGAGACTTCTGAAAAAGAAAGGAGCGAAATGACAGAAGCAATTCTGGATATGGTTGAGGTAATTACCAACCAGAAATGGAGTTTTCCAGGGCACACAGCAAATGTGGAACTGAAGAAATCATAGGATGAAATACAAAGTACACTCAAAAGCCTCAATGATAGACTAGATCAAGCAAAAAAACCCCTCAGAACTTAAAATCTGAAAGCCTTTTTCTCAATTCAAAGATTTAAAGGGTTGTACTCTGGCCATTCACGTGAACAAAATCTGCTGGGTTAATTGGTTTGGTTTTTTATCCTTTTTTTGAGAGGGAGTCTCACTCTGTCACCCAGGCTAGAGTGCAGTGGCACGATCTCAGCTCACTGCAATCTCTGCCTCCCAGGTCCAAGCAATTCTCTGGCCTCAGCCTCTCGAGTAGCTGCGATTACAGGCACCTGCCACCAAGCCCAGCTAATTTTTTGTATTCTCAGTAGAGATGGGGTTTCACCATCTTGGCCGGGCTGGTCTTGAACTCCTGACCTCGGCCTCCCAAAGTGCTGGGATTACAGGCATGAGTCACCGTGCTCGGCCACTGGGTTAATTGTTATACTGGGGTCTTGGATAATCATTAAAGGTGAAATAAAAATAAAAAAATATATTGGTGGAATAAAAATAGATATGCCTTCAGAATTGTCGACATACATTTTGTCTGAATTTTATGTTTGTCTTTGCCAGATATTTATTTATTTATTTAGTTAGTTAGTTATTGAGATGGAGTTCTCTATTGCCCAGGCCGCAATGCAATGGTGCGATCTCGGCTCATTGCAACCTCTGCCTCCCAGGTTCAAGCAATTCTCCTGTCTCATCCTCCCAAGTAGCTGGGATTACAGGTGCCTGCTACCATGCTCGGTTATTTTTGTATTTTTAGTACAGATGGGGTTTCACCATGCTGGCCAGGCTGGTCTGGAACTCAGGACCTCAGGTGATCTGTGGCCTTGGCCTCCCACTGTCTTTGCTGGATATTTTAAAATGTCAGTGTTAATTCAAGCTGGGGGCTTGGGGTGAGCCTGCCTCCCATTCTATTCAAAGTCTCACTGAGATAAATGCATATCTGATTGCTTCCTTTGGAAAAGGTAATCACAAACTCAAAGGATGCAACCCTTTGTCTCCCACCTGTGATCTAAAATCTCCCAAGCCAACTCCTCTCCAGTTGTCCTGTCTTGTTTGTTTTACATACGTTGATTGATGTCTCATGTCTCCCTTATTAAAAGGAAAAATAAGTGCGGTGAATGAGGTAAATGTTTTAGATAAATTTTTGTGTAAATTAAAATCTTAAAGTTATTTTTGATGCTCATTTAATATCTTGGTCATTTCCAATTAAGACAGGGTTGTGATACGGGGAAACATGTTTCTAAAACTGTGGAATTGTTCTTATCTATAAATGCCTATATCTGATAGGTCAGAATTTATTGCTGTTTAGGGTTTCACTGACATTTTACGTTACTAAGGATAAAAATTTTAGTTAACAAGTAATTTTGTATACAAAATGGGCCAGAAAGGGTTACGTTATTAGTGGAAAAATAATAATTTTGTCTAATTCAGAAGTTATCTAAATTTTGTTCAAATTACAGTTTTGAAAAGATTATTTATGAAACAATGTAGTAAGGAACCATTATAAGTAGGGAAGGAAGTTGTGGAAAAGTTTAAATAATAAAATATTCTTTTTTTGTTTTTTTTTGAGACGGAGTCTTTCTCTGTCCCCCAGGCTGGAGTGCAGTGGCGCGATCTCCGCTCACCGCAACCTCCACCTCCTGGGTTCACGCCATTCTCCTGCCTCAGCCTCCCGAGTAGCTGGGACTACAGGCGCCCGCCAACACGCCCGGCTAATTTTTTGTATTTTTTTTTTAGTAGAGACGGGGTTTC
>NW_026652282.1:112220941-112277299 GCF_009828535.3 Hylobates moloch
GAGCCGAGATCGTGCCATTGGACTCCAGCCTGGCCAAGAAGAGTGAAACTCCGTCTAAAGTAAAAACAAAAACAAAAACAAAAACAAAACAAAACAAAAAAACAGTATCAGCAGTTTGACAATTTTTTTTTTTAATATAGGTAAGCATGAAGCTGGAATTAATGTGGAGCCAAATTTCACATACATGCTTGCATTGCTTCACACTATGTTGAAGTGGCATCCGCCACCATACCCAGCTAATTCTGTATTTTTGGTAGAGACGGGGTTTCTCCATGTTAGTCAGGCTGGTCTTGAACTCCCCACCTCAGGTGATCCACCTGCCTCGGCCTCCCAAAGTGCTGAGATTACAGGCGTGAGCCACCGCGCCATTTGGCATGGATACTGTTGGAGTACATATTGGTCATGTGCCTAAAGTAAATTTCTTAATTGTACAGAATATATAATGATATTGGTGAACTTAAGGGTATTGAATTGTGTATCAGGAATTAATGCAGCACACCAGCTTCTTATCCATAAACTAACTTTTTGGATTTTAGGCTTCCTGATACTTTAAATGTGTTGAGTATACTCTCACAAATAGAATTTGAGTCATACTTCTCTCTCTCTGGCTAATTTCTCCAAATTTGTAAACTATGAATATTCTTAATTCCTGGCAATGTGTTTGCTTGCATAAAGTCAAGCATGGTCACCAGGGCCACTCACTCAGGGAGCGAGAACCCGGAAACCTGGCATGCAGGCAAAAGGATAAGAATTTTTTTTTTTTTTTTTTTTGGAGACAGAGTCTTGCTCTGTCGCCCAGGCTGGAGTGCAGTGGCGCAATCTCGGCTCCCTGCAAGCTCCGCCTCCCGGGTTCACGACATTCTCCTGCCTCAGCCTCTCCGAGTAGCTGGGACTACAGGCGCCCGCCACCACGCCCAGCTAATGTTTTGTATTTTTGGTAGAGACGGGGTTTCACCGTGGTCTCAATCTCCTGACCTCGTGATCCGCCCGCCTCGGCCTCCCAAAGTGCTGGGATTACAAGCGTGAGCCACCGCGCCCGGCCAGGATAAGAATTTTTTACCAGTCAGTCTCTGGCCTCTATCTCTGTGTGCAAACTGGTTAATCTCCTCTGAAATTTTAAATTACTTGGTTTAATAATAAAAAGAACTTAAATCAAATATTTTGTCAGAAAAGTAGAGTGTAATGCCTTTTAGTTCACATAACTTTAGCAATCTTTGGGATATAAAGATGGTTTTATAGATTATTGGTAGGCGAGGCGTGGTGGCTCATGCCTGTAATCCCATCACTTTGGGAGCCCGAGGCAGGCGGATCACCTGAGGTCGGGAGTTCGAGAGCAGCCTGGCCAACATGGTGAAACCTCGTCTCTACTAAAAATACAAAAATTAGCAGGGTGTGGTGGTGGGAGCCTGTAAACCCAACTACTCAGGAGGCTGAGACAGGAGAATTGCTTGAATCCGGGAGGCAGAGGTTGCAGTGAGCCCAGATTCAGCCACTGCACTCCAGCCTGGGTGGCAGAGCCAGACTCCATCTAAAAAAAAAAAAAAAAAAAGTCCGGGCGCCATGGCTTATGCCTGTAATCTCAGTACTTTGGGAGGCCAAGGCAGGCGGATCTCCTGAGGTCGGGAGTTCGAGACCAGCCTGACCAACGTGGAGAAACCCCGTCTCTATTAAAATTACAAAAATAGCCAGGTGTGGTGGCGCATTACTATAATCCCAGCTACTCGGGAAGTTGAGGCAGTAGAATTGCTTGAACTCAGGAGGCAGAGGTTGTGGTGAGCCGAGATTGTGCCATTGCACTCCAGCCTGGGCAACAAGAGGGAAACTCTGTCTCAAAAAAAAAATTGTTGGTCAGATGCAAGGTTTGCTAAGTGTTTTAAGGTTACAAATTGCTTTTTAGGTTTTGAGAACTGTCTGTCTTGCCTGCTTCACACTTGATGACACCTGGGGACATATGAAACTAACCACACCCTTAACTAAGAAGGCAAGCCTTGACTGCACTTAGCACACAAGTAAAGCAACTTACCACGTTTTACCTTAAGGGTAAAATTGCTGGGAATTAATTGAGACTACTAGAAATAGATTTACATGCAAGGTGTGTAAAAACAGTAAAATGTGTTTTTATAGTAAAAGGTTAAATGAAGGCATGGAAATGTCAAGTTTTGCCTAGGGTTAAAGGATTGTTTTGAGTTAAATTAGGAAAAAGCTGAAGGTTCAAAGAAGTGGTGGAAGAATTGTGGAAATTAGTCTTGCTGAAGAGGTTCTCTGTGTGAACATGTTGACTAAATTCAAAAGGATTATAAAAGGTTTTTGCTTCTTTAAAATTTCTGAGCCATCATTTTGGCAAAATAAATAACTTGTAGTAATCTGGAACTCCCAAAATCAAATTTCAGTTTCAAAATTGTCTTCCCTGGCACCTGGCTTTTGGAATACTTCAGAGGGTCCCTGAAGTGTCCAGAAAAGAGAGGTAAACAGGATTAGGTACATGGTATTAAATACAGTGAGTTCTAAATTTCTCTTCAAAGAATCAGTATGTCAGTATGTTCAGTTCTTTGTTCTCCATTTTAAAGTTTAACTTCCTCATTCTCCTCGTCTCCTTGCCCCTAGTTTCAGTAAATGACCTTTTCCATCAGTTCTAATCAGTAGTTCACACCTGTTCCCCTGGTCACCTGCTCCGTCCTGAGTCACCCCTGGTTACCCGCTTTGATCTGTCACATTTAGTCATGTGTTCCATAACCATCCTTCCAGTCGAAACTGCTCACCCTGCCATTCTGGTTCATACCCCTGCTCTCTTTAAAATAGCCAATCAGAATTAGCTTAGACTGTGCAGTCCAACTCTAGCCTATAGGGCAACGACACAGCAATAGGGGCCACCTGCATCAGGGATAAGAACCCCTTCTCCTCCCCTGTTCAGGTGTGCTCTTGCCATTGCTCCATCTGTGAGACGCACTCTTCTATAGAAGAAAAATTGCCTTGCTGAGAAAACTCATGTTCAACTGCTATTTCTTTTGCGGCACCGAAAATTTATTTCTAACAATGGGATTGCCAAAGTGATGCTTAATCTTCTTTAGGTTATATTTTTGTGAATAATACTAATATATATTCCAAAATTGTATGGGATTTCTAAAATTCTAATGTCTAAATATATGCTACCAATCACAATTATAGTTATTATGCTAAGTTATTGTAAATTACAGAAATAACCAAATTTCCTTGTATAAAGCTACTAACCCAAGTAAATCAAATAATTAAATATCAAGAAAATAGTGTTAAATCAGCTAATACTAAAATTGTTTAAAACAGTTTATAACTGGCCGGGCACGGTGGCTCACACCTGTAATCCCAGCACTTGCGGAGGCTGAGTGGGGAGAATCACCTGGGGTCAGGAGTTCGAGACCAGCCTGGCCAACATGGTGAAATCTCGTCTCTATTAAAAATACAGAAATTAGCTGGGCGTGGTGGTGCACACCTGTAATCCCAGCTACTCAGGAGGCTGAGGTAGGAGAATCGCTTGAACTCTGGAGGCAGAGGTTGCAGTGAGCCAAGATTGGGCCATTGCACTCATTGTCAGCCTGGGTGACAAGAGCAAAAAAAACTCCATCTCAAAAAAATAAATAAATAAATAAATAAAATAAACAAAAAATAAAAAAATAAATAAATAAATAAAATAGTTTATAACCAATGCTTGATCCCATATTCCGAGGAAAACAAAGTTTCAGGTACATTTGGTCACCTGGTTGGCCATTTAAACATTTTATAAAGGGACATCATTCAATTGTCATTTCAATGCATGTTTTCTGGTTGTATAAAAGCTTTCCCAGCCGGGCAAGGTGGCTCATGCCTGTAATCCCAGCACTTTGGGAGGCCGAGGCAGGTGGATCCCCTGAGATCAGAAGTTCAAGACCAGCCTGGCCAACATAGTGAAACCCTGTCTCTACAAAAATACAAAAATTAGCCAGGCAAGGTGGCTGACGCCTGTAATCCCAGCTACTTGGGAGGCTGAGGCAGGAGAATTGCTTGAACCTCGGAGGCGAAGGTTCCAGTGAGCAGAGATCATGCCATTACACTCCAGCCTGGGCAACAAGAGTAAGACTCTGTCTTAAAACAAACAAACAAAAACTTTCCCATGCAACAGAGCTGATGTTCTAATAGTAGATTATTATGCTACAGTGTATTTTCACCAGGTTAAAAAAAAAAAAAGGCTTTTTATGGTTTGGATCTTCTGAGAACATCAGAAAAAGACTGTCCTTGCCATCCACACTACAACAAAACTTAGGGATCTTGAGCTTTGGGTTCCTGGTCTTGCAACTAAGAAGGGTTCCTCCACACTTTTGGAACTGTGCACCCATTGTAACCCTTGAGGTAAAGCTAACCAGGGAAGTTTCTCCCAAGAAGAAGATGGCATCCTTGATGTGAATAGCTTTCCCAAGTTCACATATTAAGACTTCTGGTGACATGAAACTCTTCTCTGAATGTCTTTTTCTTGCTTATGCCTCTGTGAACAATAGAAGTGGAAAAGTGTCTGTTATGTGCACTAATAGGGTGTACTTTTATTTGTGAAGGAGCTTCCAGCCAGCCTGCAAGTATAAGGTTACATGGATAAGCCTCTACTTTGATAGATAAAGGATAAAGGCCAATGTACGTAAGAAACTTTAATGGTACATGCATTGCCTCATCATCAGTCAAAAGCAGAACATTGGTTCATTCCTCTTGGCCCATTTCATTGGTTGAAGAGAACACTGCCAGAGGGCCTTCACTCTTCTCAAAGGGCATCATTTGTTAAGTCCTTTTTCCATGATTTGGAGTAAAAGAAGCAATGATTGGAAATCTATCCCTCATGATAGGTTCTATAGCAAATTCTACTGTAAAGGTTGCAGTTCCAGTGATTCTAAATTCTCTTATGAAAGTTGGGATAGAAATGGCTGAACAGAAAAAGTATCTGTGCAGCTGCTGGCACTCGTGGCCTATGGGGAAATACATCAAATGAGGATTATAAAAATTCAGTAGTGGCCAGGCGTAGGTGGCTCACGCCTGTAATCCCAGCACTTTGGGAGGACGAGGCGGGCAGATCATAACATCAGGAGATGGAGACCATCCTGGCTAACATGGTGAAACCCCGTCTCTACTAAAAATACAAAAGATTAGCTAGGTGTGGTGGCGGGTGCCTGTAGTCCCAGCTACTCGGGAGGCTGAGGCAGGAGAATGGCATGAACCCGGGAGGCATAGCTTTCAGTGAGCCAAGATCGCACCACTGCACTCCAGCCTGGGCGACACAGCAAGACTCCATCTCAAAAAAAAAAAAAAAAAAAAAAAATTCAGTGGTCGGGAATTGATGAAGAAATTGCTTCATTAAGTGAGTAAACTCTTTATCTAGCTCATTCTTTGATCTGTTTGGTTTTAGGACGTTTGGTTTATGGGGATCTTGGGTAAGGTGCATATTCCAAATTCTTGGTATATCCTCTAATAATAGTCTCCCTGGTGTGCTGCATTCTCTCAAAGGTTTTAAATGCTTGCATGCAGCCATCTCTAAAATGAAATATAGTTTCTTTTCAACTGGAATAACAAGAGCCAAAAGAATGTGCAACCATGAGGACACCGTAACCTATACATGACGTGCTGAGAATGAAAACCCAAAATGATAGTAACCAAGAGTGGTGCTAAGGCCCTAAGTTTTTTTTTTTTTTTTTTTTTTTTTTTGAGACGTAGTCTCGCTCTGTCACCCAGGCTGGAGTGCAGTGGCGCAATCTCGGCTCACTGCAAGCTCCGCCTCCCGGGTTCACGCCATTCTCCTGCCTCAGCCTCTCCGAGTAGCTGGGAGTACAGGCGCCCGCCACCACGCCCGGCTAATTTTTTGTATTTTTAGTAGAGACAGGGTTTCACCGTGGTCTGGATCTCCTGACCTCGTGATCCACCCGCCTCAGCCTCCCGAAGTGCTGGGATTACAAGCGTGAGCCACCGTGCCCGGCCGGCCCTAAGTTTTGGTCACACTCTCACTCAAGTGAAAACCTGAATAAAGGTGAATTTTTAAAAGAAAATTATGGGAGGCCAGTTTTGGACTGAGCTCATGCACTAGGCCCCTACAAACCAAACCAAACCAAAATGGAGTCGCTTGTGCTAAAACTTTAGGGAAACGCATAGATTCTACAAGAGACCAGGTTTTGTTTTTTTTTCTCCTGCATATCTCTATAAAAAACATTTCTGACAGCATAGGTATCAACCCCCTCAAGTTCCCATTAAATCTTTTAGCCAAATTCATTTCCTCTCGCCTAGATAATCATCAAGCTTCAGATGATCATGCAACCACGGTTCCAGCCAGTTCCAGCTGAAGACACCACCCCTGGCCATCAAGAAGCTACCCTGCCTCCAGGAGATAGAGCATCGGGAGAGTTTGGTGATTTCCAACAGGTAGGGACTATGCCCCAGGTGGGCAAGAAGCAGTTACAGAAGAAAGCTTTTCAGTCCCTCTGCCTCACAGGAGTGTGACCTTTGTAACACCAGTTTAGCCTCTCGTTGTCTCCTTTCTGCAACCAATCAGACTTATCTCTGGCGAGCACTTCACTTACATGAGGTGAGCATGAGGTGGCCAATGGGAAACTTCTAGGGGGTATTTGAACCAAAGAAGATTCTGTATCCAGGCCCTTAAGCCTCTACTGAGGCCATCTCCCACAATGTGGAGTGTACTTTCGTTTTCAGTAAACCTTTGCTTTCATTCTTTTGTTGCTTCATTCTTGCTTTGCTTTGCTGGGCATTTTGTGCAATTATTTGTTCAAAACGCCAAGAACCTGGACAACTTGCAATCCTGACCCTCTAAGGGTCACAAAACCAAGTTGCACCAAACTGGACAAATCTCCAGTAATCCATGTTCAGTGGCACCTTTAATCTCTGGGAGGCGTTTTTTCAAACAGAAAGGGCGGGAGAAAAGGGCTCCAAGACAGGACTTGATTGAAAATGTGGAATACTACTGCCGCCGTGAGGAAATCGTTTAAAGACGGACTACGCCATCATGGCGTCCTTCCCGGAAAGCCTCCCTGTGGGGGAAAAGGCTGATCTGTAGGCCCCCAGGCTATGTCTTCCTGCCTTTTCCTCTAAGGCCTGAAAACAGACAGGGCATTGGCGGTATCTTGGTGTAGAATCTGGAGAGTGCGGGGTTTGGAGTGAACAAGCAGCTGCCAGGAGGTACTGGCGCAGGAAGTCGTGGAGCGGAAACTTGGTTCCTCCGGTGTGAGCAGGACAGTAGGGAACCAGTCAAACACACATAGAGGCTCTTGTGGGCATCTGTCTCTTGTACCTGCCCTTTGGAGCAAGAGTCAGCAGGCTTTCACGTGCTAACATCTTGCTATGGGTCTTGGGGTTTCTGGTAGCATCAATATCGCTCACAAGGAACACAGTTATTGCAAGGGAAGTTTACAGGATTTGCTGTTAGAACCTTCACTCTCCAGGTTCTACAGCAAGGTACCGCCAATGTCCATGTCTCTTTTAAGGCCTTAGACCAGAAGGCAAGGACTCTGAGCATGGAGCCCAAGCCTCTTCCACCTCCCCACAGACCAGACCTTCCCCAACAGGTAGTCCTCACAAGACCTATGTAATGGCGTAGGGATTCGTTAAATGACATCCTCGCGATGGCGGTAGTGCACCAGATATGCCAGAAAGCCCGGTCTTGGAGCCCTCTTCTCCTGCCCTTCCTGTCTGAAAAAACGCGACCCATAGACAAAGGCGCAACCAAACATGGATGCCTTCTATTTTGCCCAGTTTGGAGCCTGCTAGTCTTACTGCTGCACTTTTTCATTTTGTTTTCCACTTGAAATCAAACCAAGGCCTAAGGCACCCGTTCTCATCAGGAATCCAGTTCTTTCAGAAATTAAATATCCTCCTGACCTACTCTGTGTGGGTTTGATTTACTTCAGAGTTACAGGTCCAGTAATTTCCGAGGCATCAAACTGTCTCCTTCAGGGAATACATTCAGTGGATGAACTCACAAAAAAGAGAAAAGGGGCCGGGCGCGTGGCTCACGCCTTTAATCCCAGCACTTTGGGAGGCCGAGGCCGGCGGATCACCCGAGGTCGGGAGTTCGAGACCATTATGGCCAGCATGGCAAAACCCTGTCTCTACCAAAAATACAAAAATTAGCCGGGCCTGGTGGCACAGGCCTGTAATCCCAGCTACTCCAGAGGAGGCAGGAGAATCACTTGAACCTGGGAGGGGGAGGTTGCAGTGAGCGGAGAGCGCACTATTGCACTCCAGCCTGGGCAACAGAGTTAGAGTGTCTCAAAAAAAAAAAAAAAGAGAGAGAGAGAGAGAGAAAAGGGCTGAAAGCTTGAAAGGTTGGAAAAGAACTCCAGCAAACAATTTAAAAATCCCAGTGGTCTTTGCCCTGGCTCCCCTGTCAGGCATCCAGGGAATTCTTCCTGTTCTAAGAGCCTTAATGTGGTGCATTGTAGGCAACACTTTGGCATGAGCCATTAGAGGAGAAACCAGGTGCCGCTCCTTACTGCATGCCATATATACTCCAAATGCCATGATACTCATAGAACATATGTTCAATTCCTGTCAAGGTGGCTCAGAGTTTCATCTCATGGTCTCATCATTTAACATCAAAACACAGCATGTGCCCATGCCACTACATATTCTTCAAGTATTTCCTGAGACTTTATGGGCTGTGTGTGGTTGTGTTTGTGTGTGTCTCTGAGAGTTTTATAATTGGTCTTTTAGGTATAAGGATTACAGTATTCTCCAACTAGTAAATTAAAGAATAATGCTTGAGAAAGATTAAGAAAAATCCATGTATTAATAACACAGAAAACCGCTACCATATAACTTGTCAAGGCAACTCATGAACTTATGGATTATTTCCATGCATATCTTTCAAAATGTGCATACATTAACTTCATGCAAAAAAAAAAAAATCTGTATAAAAAGTGGATTACTGTGTACATAGTGGTTTGGATCAGACCAAGTGTGTATTTTAACAAACCTTTCAGATGCATGAATTCATTTGAATGTCACCAGTACTAAGTCTTATATGTCAACATTTCATGCCTTCAATATAAATAAAGGTAAATCTTAACATACGGCCTCAGGAAAATTACTTTAGTAAAGTAGACAATATCAGCTCTTTGATTTTTTACAGCTACATCGCTACACGGTTCTAAAAAAAAGTTCATGACCAGACAACGACATCAGAAATTATGGCTACCTAACATTTTGCTCAATTTGTGTAAACAATTTCCACTCTTAACCATTTGCTTGGTTTCCATTGGATATTAACCTGAGATGTAATCCATGTACCCTCATCAAGCATCTCATCTTTTTAAGAACTCAGTTTCTGCACAACCAAGTCTTCCCATTTCTACTCTTTTTCACTCTGCATCATATCTGCAGTATTTTATTGTGAGGTACCAAATAGTCTTGTAGTAATGGAGAGAGACCTTAGGTTTCCATGCCTAAGGAAAGAAGAAGAAAAAAAGCTCACCTCTAAAGGCTTGGAGAAGAGCAAATCTAGGCACCAGGCCACGTGGTTCTTGTCCTGATTCCCTATTCAGGTTCCCTGTGAGTTTTACTCCATGTTCTAATCTAGTCAGTAGGCCTTATACATTGAGGGGGAGGACGCTATTTAGTGGGGCATTAACATAAGGGTACGGATAGCTCTCAAGCCTGACAAGACACACACAGCCCTACTTGAATAGACACAAACACAGGAATGACTGTAAATACTAATCAGATTGATCACAGGATTTTGTCTCATAGTTTCATTATTTAACATTGAATTAGAAATATTTCCCAGTGTCATTAAATGGCTGTCAATTAGGACTGTGCCCTATGACTTTCTTATGTATGTGTCTTACTGTTTTTCAGTTGGGAATCAGTCCTATATTTTCTCATTAGTAACAAAGACATGGAATTTGCAAAGAAGTTAAAAATAACCATGTGCTGATCAAGAGAAAAGCAATGTCATAAAACTGTATTAAACAATGATCATTGTTTCCATCTTTCCTCTCATTTTTTCAACACGCAGATAAAAAGTTCTATATATACAGTCAAACACCACAATAAATTTACATTTTACTTGAATTTAGATATATAAATAAGGTTGAAGAATTAAAAGTTTCACATCTGATTCCTGAGGTTTTTTTATTCTCATAAGAAAGTTGCAATATCTGAATTTTAGACAATAAAATATTTGCAAAAACTTCTTCGTTAGACTATTCATCAAAACATAAGTTCTCCATTTTCACTTTTATATCTAAAATATATATATATTTATACACACATAAAATAGAAATGTTTATATACAAGATAAACATATGTATTATACATACTTATATCTAGAAAATTAGGATGTTTAATTCTTCTCAAATTTTTATTCTTAATTCTTTCCTTGAAATTTTATCTTTGAAATCTCAAAAGAAAGATAGCAAAATTCAATAAATGATAGTTGAAATAGGCATCTCTCACATTCAGTCACCTGGATGTGTAACCTAAGAAAACTGTAAGATGGATGCATTCACACAACTCACATGCAGCTAGAATGCTTTATTAGTGTCTCTGTTTATATAATGACGAATTAAAGTTTTGAATTTGTTGGCCAAAAATACCATCTTCAAACATATACTTATTATAACACCTACCATGATTAAAAATATATAGCATTGGCCGGGCCCAGTGGCTCACTACTGTAATCCCAACACTATGGGAGGCCAAGACAGGTGGATAGCTTGAGCCCAGGAGTTCAAGACCAGTCCTGGCAATGTAGTGAGACCCCGTCTCTACAAAAAATACAACAAATAACCAGGCATGGTGGCGTGCAACAGAAGCCCCAGCTATGTAGGAGGCGGAGGTGGGAGGACCACCTGAGTCCAGGGAGGTTGATCCTGCAGTGACCCATGATCATGCCATTGCACTCTCACCTGGGCAACAGTGAGACACTGTCATATATGTGTGTGTGTGTGTATATATATATATATATACATATATATGTATATTTAAAATATTGTTATACACCTACAGACAGATAAAAATACACACACAGTCAACACAGTTTAAATATAATTGGATGCATACTGTTTGAAATTTGTACAAAATCTTCAGCATTGTCTTATACTCCTTGAATATATCTACATCCATATATACTTTTGAGAGCTTGAAATTTTTTTATATTTTACTCTAGAAGAACTTTAAGATATTATAAAGCAGAAAACATGCTAGGTCTCATATAGTGAGAAGACATAATGACTTTTAAAATGTCTGTGCTAGGTATTATCATCTGTTCACTCTGCACATATAATACGGACTCTTATAACCTAATGTTCAAATTCCCCTATAGTACAACTGTTTTTGTTTTTTAATGTTAGATATGGGGTTTCCCTATGTTGACCAGTTTGATAAGGCCTCAAGCAATCCTCCCATGTCAGCCTCCCAAAGTGCTAGGATTACAGGCATGAGGCACCAAGCCCAGCCACCTTGTAGTATAACTGTTAAAACAAGATTTCTTCGCTGATAACTTGAGTACTTTTCAAATATAATTATTCATGGAAATAATGACAAGTTTAAAATTATTGGCACTTTTTAAAACTGAGTTGGTAAAATTCATATAACATAAAATTAACCATTAAATTGTGTGAAATTCAGTGGCATTTAGTACTTTCACAATGCAGTGCAAGCACTATCTCTATCTGTTGGCAAAGCACTTTCATTACCACAAAAGAAAACCCTGAACTCGTTAAGCATTCCCCATTCCACCCTCTGCCCAGCCCCTGGCAAACACTCATCTACTTTCCCTCACTACTGATCATCACAATAAGTGGCCTTTTTCAAAGTCTTGCTTTTGTCACTTAGCGTGTTTCAAATTTCATGCATTGGTTATCTATCTTATTGACATCTACCTCTTGGATATGGATCTTTGCTGTTGTACCTTCATCCACCCAATTTATCACCTGAAGGAGACAATTTGATGCCATGGAACTTGCTGGACCTGCAACTGTGTGAAGTAAATCATACCCAGATAGACTCAGTGAGGAGTATATTTAATTTCTGAAAGAACAAAATCCCTGATAAGCATGGGTGGTTTAAGCTGCATTTTGTTTTTAGATGGAAAAACAAAACAAAAAAAATTCAACAGTTAAGACCAGGTTGCACCAAACTGGACAAATCTCCAGGCAGCCATGTTTGGGGACGCCTTTATCGCTGGTTTGCTTATTTCACAGACAAAGGGCAAGAGAAAGGGCTCAAAGATAGGGCTTCCCTGAAAATGTGCAGCACTACTGCCACCGTGAGGAAATCGTTTAAAGACGTAATACTCCACTAGAGCCTCCTTCCCAGGAAGCCTCGCTGTGGGGAAAGGCTGATCTGTTGGGAGGTGGAAGAGGCTTGGCCTCCAGGCGAGGTCTTCTTGCCTTCTCCTCTAACGCCTGAAGAGTGACCTAGACATTGGTGGTATCTTGGTGTAGAACCTGGAGAGTGAGGGGCTTGGAGTGAACCAGCAGCTGCCAGGCGGTCCTGGCACAGGAAGTCGTGGGGCGGGGCCTCAGTTCCTCCTGGCCTGGGCAGGACTGCAGGAACTCACTGAAACACACATTGAGGCTTTTGTAGGCATCTGTCTCTTCTTCCTGTTCCTTGGAGCAAGAGTCAGCAAGCTTTTTGATGCTGGCATCTTGCTATGGGTCTTTGGGTCTCTGGTAGAATCAGTACCGTGCACAAACAACAGGTTTATTCAAAGGGAAGTTTACAGGATTTGCTATTAGAAGCTTCACACTCCAGGTTCTATAGCAAGATATTGCCAATGTCCAGGTCTCTTTTAAGGCCTTAGACAAGTAGGCAAGGACGCCCAGCATGGAGGCCAAGCCTCTTTCACCTCTTACCAGACCACACCTACCCCAACAGTTAGTGCTCGGAGAACTGTAATGGCGTTAAACGACTGTAATTCGTTAAACGTCTTCCTCGCGATGGCAGTAGCGCTCCAGATATGCCAAGAAGCCCTGTTAGGGAGCCCTCTTCTCCCGCCCTTCCTGTCTGAAAAAACGCCACACATAGACAGAGCCACCAAACATGGATGCCTTCTATTTTGCCCAGTTTGGAGCCAGCTGGTCTTACTGCTGTGCCTTTTCTTTTTGTTTTCCACTCGAAATCAAACCAAGGCCTAAACCAACCACCCTCGTCAGGAATCTTGTTCTTTAAGAAATTATTCTCCTGACCTAGTCTGGGTGGGTTTCATTTACTTCAGAGTTACAGGTCCAATAATTTCCGAGGCATCAAACTGTCTTCTTCAGGGGATAGCTTCAGTGGATGAACGCACAAAAAGGAGAAAAGGGCTGAAAGCTTGGAAAGGAACTCCAGCAACAATTTAAAAATCCCAGAGATCTTGGCCCTGGCTTCCCTGTCAGGCATCCAGGGAATTCTTCCTATTCTAAGAGCCTTATGTGGTGCATTGTAGGCAACAATTTGGCATGAGCCATTAGAGGAGAAACCAGGTGACGCTCCTTATTGCATGCCATATATACTCCACATGGCATGATACTCATAGTACATACATATGCTCAATTCCTGTCAAGGTGACTCAGAGTTTCATCTCATGGTCTCATCATTTAACATCAAAACACAGCATGTGCCCATGCCACTACATATTCTTCAAGTATTCCCTGAGACTTTATGGGCTGTGTGTGGTTGTGTTTGTGTGTGTCTCTGAGAGTTTTATAATTGGTCTTTTAGGTATAAGGATTACAGTATTCTCCAACTAGTAAATTAAAGAATAATGCTTGACAAAGATTAAGAAAAATCCATGTATTAATAATGAAGGAAACCACTACCATACAACTAGTCAAGGCAACTTAAGAACTTTTGGATTATTTCCAGGAATATCTTTAAATAGGTACATACATTGTTAATTTCATGAAAAAGTAAATCTGTACTGAAAGTGGATTACTGTGTACACTGTGGTTTGGATCAGATCAAGTGTGCATTTTAACAAACCTTTGAGGAGGGTGAATTCATTTGAATGTCACCAGTACTAAGTCTTATATGTCAACATTTCATGCCTTCAATATGAGTAAAGGTAAACCTTAAAATAGGGCCTCACGAATATTACTTTAGAAAAGTAGACACTTATCACCTTTTTGTTTGAATTTTTAAAGATGCATTACTATACGTTTCAAAACAAAACGCCATGAAGAGACAAAGACAACAGAAACTACGGATACCTAATATTTTGCTCAATATGTGTAACCATTTTCCACTCTTAACCATTTGCTTTTGGCTTCCATTGGATATTGAACTGAGATGAGATCCACTCACCCTCATCAAGCATCTCCTCTTTTTAAGAACTCAGTTTCTGCACAACCAAATCTCCCCATTTCTACTCTTTTTCATTCAGCATCCTATCAGCAGTGTTTTATTATGGTAGCAAATAGTCATGCTGTATTGGGAACAGATCTTAAGGATCCATCCTTAAGGAGAGAATTAAAAATAAAGCTTACCCCCAAGGTCTTGGAGAAGAGCAAATCTAGGCACCGGGCCACGTGGTTGTTCTCCTGACTCCCTCCCCAGGTTCCCTGGGAGTTTTACTCCATGTTCTGACCTAGTCATTAGGCCTTATATGTTGAGTGGGAGGCCACTATTTAGAGGGGCTATAACATAAGTGCCCATGTAGCTCTTAAACCTGACAAGACACACACAGCCCTATTTGAATGGATACAAACAAATGACTATAAATGCTAATCAGATGGATCACAGGATTTTGTCTCATGGTTTCATTATTTAACATTGGAACAGAAATATTTTCCAATGTCATTAAAAGGCTATGACTGGCTGGGTGTGCTGGCTCACACCTGTAATCCCAGAAGTTTGGGAGGCCGAGGTGGGCGGATCACTTGAGGTCAGGAGGTCGAGATAAACTTGGCCAACATGGTGAAACTCTGTCTCTACTAAAATACGAAAAAATTAGCCAGGTATGGTGGTGCATGCCTATAATCCCAGCTACTTGGGAAGCTGAGGCAGGAGAATCGCTTGAACCCAAGGCAGAGGTTGCAGTGAGCTAAGATCGTGCCAATGCACTCCACCATGGGCAACAAAGTGAGACTCCATCCATCTCAAAACAGACAAACAAAAAGGCTATGACTTAAGACTGCCTCTTATGACTTTGTTGTGTATGTGTCTTACTGTTTTTCACTTAGGAATCAGTCCTATACTTTCTTATTAGTAAGGAAGACATGGAATTTGCAATGAAGTTAAAAAAAACCCTTTGGGAGGTGGAGGCAGGCAGATCACGAGGTCAAGAGATTGAGACCATCCTGCCAACATGGTGAAACCCCGTCTCTACTAAAAACACAAAAATTAGCTGGGTCTGGTGGTGCGCACCTGTAGTCCCAGCTACTCAGGAGGTTGAGGCAGGAAAATCACTTGAACCTGGGAGGCAGAGGTTGCAGTGAGCCGAGATCACCCCACTGCACTCCAGCCTGGCGACAGAGTAAGACTCCATCTCAAGGAAAAGAAACGGGGTGGGGGGCTGGGCGCGGTGGCTCATGCCTGTAATCTCAGCACTTTGGGAGGCTTAGGAGGGCAGATCACCTGAGGTCGGGAGTTCGAGACCCGACTGACCAACATGGTGAAACCCCCGTCTCTACTAAAAATACAAAATTAGCCAGGCGTGCTGGCACATGCCTGTAATCTCAGCTACTCGGAAGGCTGAGGCAAGAGAATCACTTGAACCCGGGAGGCAGAGGTTGCGGTGAGCTGAGATCACGCCATTGCACTCCAGCCTGGGTAACAAGAATGAAACTACATCTCAAAAAAAAAAAAAAAAAAAGGAAAAAATAAAAATAAAAATAACCATGCGCTGATCCAGAGAAAACCAATGTAATAAAACTGTATTAAACAATATTAACTGTTTCCATATTTACTCCAATTTTTTATACACAGATAAAAAGTTCTATATATACAGTCAAACACGACAACAAATTTACATTTTACTTCAATTTAGCTATATATAAGGTTAAAGAACTAAAAGTTTCACCACTGATTCCTTAGGAGTTTTTTATATTCTCACAAAAAATTTGCAATATCTGAACTTTAGACAATAAAATACTTGCAGAGAACTTGTGATTGGCCTATTCATCAAAACATAAGATCTCAATTTGCACTTTTAAATCGAAAATATATATGTATTTACACATACATAAACATATAAATACCTATTTGTATACAACATAAACATATGTATTATACATATTTATACCTCTGAAAATTAGGATTTTTAATACTTCTCAAATTTTTATTCCTAGGTCTTACCACAAAACATTATCTTCAAAATTTCAGGCTGGGCGCAGTGGCTCAAGCCTGTAATCCCAGGACTTTGGGAGGCTGAGGTGGGTGGATCACGAGGTCAAGAGATTGAGACCAACCTGGCCAACATGGTGAAATCCCGTCTCTACTAAAAATACAAAAAAATTAGCCAGGCATGGTGGTGCATGCCTATAGTCCCATCTACTCCGGAGGCTGAGGCAGGAGAATCACTTGAATCCAGGAGGCAGAGGTTGCAGTGAGCTGAGATTGAGCCACTGCACTCCAGCCTGGTGACAGAGCGAGACTCTGTCTCACAAAAAAAAAATAAAATTTCAAAAGAAGGATAACAAAATTCAATAAATGGTAGTTGACATAGGCATCTCTCACATTCCAGTCACCTCGATGTGTAACCTAAGAAAACTGTAAGATGGATGCATTCACACAACTCACATGGAGCTAGAATGCTTTATTAGTGTCTCTGTTTATATAATGATATATATATGTATATCATTATATACATATATATACATATATGAATATATGTATATATATTCAGCATCACCTTATACTCTTTGAATATATCTACATCAATACATACTTTTGAGTGCTTGAAATTTTTTATATTTTATTTTTTATATTTTTTTTTATATTTTATTCCAGAAGAACTGTAAGAAATTATAAAGTAGAAAACTTGTGGTAGGTCAAAAACATAGTAAGAAGAAATAATCACTTTAAAAATGTCTGTGTTAGGTACTATGATCTATTCCCTATACATATATAATATGGACTTTTATAAACTAATGTTCAAATTCCCCTGTAGTGTAACTTGTTGTTGTTGTTGATTTTTTTTTTTTTTGGTATTTTTCATTTTAGATATGGGGTTTCACTCTGTTGACCAGGCTGATCTTGAACTCCCGGTCTCAAGTGATCCTCCCATCTTGGACTCCCAAAGTGCTAGGATTGCAGGCATGAGGCACCTTGACTGGCCACCATGTACTATAGCTGTTAAAACAAGTTTGTTTCACTGATAACTGGAGTACTTTTCAAATATAATTAATAATTCATGGAAATAATGATAGCTTTAAAAGTATTGGCACTTTTAAAAACTGAGTTTGTAAACTTCATATAACATAAAATTAACCATTAAAATGTATTAATTTCAATGGCATTTAGGACACTCACAATGCAGTGCAAGCATTACCACTATGTAGTGGCAAATCATTTTCACTACCACAAAAGAAAATCCTGGACCCATTAGTTAGTCATTCCCCATTCCCCTCTCTGCCCAGCCCCTGGCAAACACTCATCTGATTTCCCTCACTACTGATCATCACAAGTGGCCTTGTTCGTCTTGTTGCCGGAATCAGGAGACCAGAGAGACCAATGGGTGGAACAGGAGGATTTTACTAGGTGGTCACCGACTCAGCAGATTAACATCCAAAGGCTGGGCCCCGAACCAAGACAGGGCTTGACTTTTATACATATATCTGAAAAGGGCCCAAAACCTGTAAAGCTGGTAAGCAAGCTTACAGAAGCAGAACAAAGGCAGTTTATCAAACAGTGATAGGTTTTACGATTCAGGCATGTCTTGTGACCTTCGTCATAACTGCGCAGCTGGAAAACAGGAACTTACAAAATCCTTACAAGCTTGCAGAAACAGTTACAAAAATAGTTGTGAGAGCAGAACAAAGAATAATGGTATGGGGAAAGAATTTCAAAGGGGAAACTGATAAAAAACACTTGTTTTTCTTTTTCTTTTTTTTTTAGATGAAGTCTCGCTCTTGTCCCCCAAGCTGCAGTGCAATGGCGCAATCTCGGTTCACTGCAAACTCCTCCTCCCGGGTTCAAGTGATTCTCCTGTCTCAGCCTTCCAAGTAGCTGGGATTACAGCTGCCTGCCAACATGCCTGGCTAATTTTTGTATTTTTAGTAGAGACAGGGTTTCACCATGTTGGCCAGGCTGGTCTTGAACTCCCGACCTCAGGTGATCCGCCCGCCTCGGCCTCCCAAAGTGCTGGGATTACAGGTGTGAGCCACCGTGCCCGGCCAAAGAACTTGTTTTTCTTATCCCTGCTTCTAGAGCCCATTCCTTCTGGGCCCCCACTCTGCTGATAGTGCTATCAAAGTCCTGACAGAGCCCTACTTATTGCTGGGCCTTGGAGTGAGTCAGCCCAGCACAGAGAACTAGCTTTTCTCTCTCTTTTTTTTTTCTTTTACATCTCCTGCTTCAGTACAGCTTCTTTCACTTAGCATTTCAAATTTCATGAATTGGTTTTCTATCTCTTTGATATCTGTCTCTTAGATATCTATCTCTTAGATATCTGTCTTTGTTTTTGTACCTTCATCCACCCAATGTATCACCTGAAGGAGACAATTTGATACCATGGAACTTCCAGGACCTGTAACTGTGTGAGGTAAATCATAACCAGATAGCCTCAGTGAGGAGTATATTTAATTTCTGAAACAACGGGATTCTTGAGAAGCATGGGTGGTTTAGGCCTCATTTTGCTTTCAGATGAAAAAAAAAAAAGGAAAAATTCAACAGTAAGACCAGGTTGCACCAAACTGGACAAATCTCCAGGCAGCCATGTTGGGTGGCACCTTTGTCGCTGGGTGGCGTTTTTTCAGACAAGGAAGGGCGGGAGAAAAGGGCTCCAAGATAGGGATTCCTTGCAAATGTGAAGCACGACTGCTACCATGAGGAAACTGTTTAAAGACACTATACGCCATTACAGCGTCCTTCCCAGAAAGACTTGCTGTGGGGGGAAGTCTGAACTGTGGGAGGTGGCAGACGCTTGGGCTCCAGGCTAGGTCTTCTAGCTTTCTTCTCTAAGGCCTGAAGAGAGGCCTTAACACTGGTAGTATCTTGGTGTAGAACCAGGAGAATGAGGGGCTTGTAGTGAACCAGCAGCTGCCAGGCGATCCTGGCACAGGAAGACGTAAGGCGGGGCCTCGGTTCCTCCAAGTGTGGGCAGGACTGCAGGAACCCATTCAAACACACATGGAGGCTCTTGTGGGCATCTGTCTCTTCTTCCTGTCCCTTGGAGCAAGAATCAGCAGGCTTTCTCGTACTAGCATCTTGCTACGGGTGTTTGGGTCTCTGGTAGCACCAGTACCGCCCACAAACAACAGGTTTATTCCCAGGGAAGTTTACAGGATTTCCTATTAGAACCTTCACACTCCAGGTTCTATACCAAGACACCGCCAAAGTCCCGGTGTCCTTTAAGGCCTTAGACGAGAAGGCTAGGACTCCCAGCATGGAGCAAGCCTTTTCCACCTCCCCACAGAGAACTTCCCCAACAAGTAGTCCTCAGGAGAACACCGTAATGGCGTAGGGATTTGTTAAACAACATCCTCGTGATGGCAGTAGTGCTTCAGATATGGGAAGAAGCCCAGTTCCAGAGCCCTCTTTTCCCGCCCCTCCTGTCTGAAAAAACGCCACCTATAGACAAAGGCCTTACAGAATGGGTGCCTTACATTTAGCCCAGTTTGCAGCCAGCTGGTCTTACTGCTGAGCTTTTTCTTTTGGTTTCCAGTTCAAATCAAACCAAGGCCTAAACCACCCGCCCTCATCAGGAATCTTGATCTGTATTAAAAGTGGATTACTGTGTACACTGTGATTTGGATCACACCAAGTGTGTATTTTTTTTTTTGAGACGGAGTCTCCGCTCTGTCGCCCAGGCTGGAGTGCAGTGGTACATCTCTGCTCACTGCAAGCTCCGCCTCCCGGGTTCAAGCCATTCTCCTGCCTCAGCCTCCCGAGTAGCTGGGACTACAGGAGCCCGCCACCATGCCCGGCTAATTTTTTGTATTTTTTAGTAGAGACGGCGTTTCACCGTGTTAGCCAGGAAGGTCTCGATCTCTTGACCTCGTGATCCGCCCGCCTCGGTCTCCCAGAGTGCTGGGATTACAGGCGTGAGCCACCGCGCCCACCCACCCCGAGTGTGTATTTTAACAAACATTTGAGGAGCGTGATTTTATTAGAATGTCACCAGTACTAACTCTTTTTTTGTTGTTTTTTTTCTTTGAGACAGAGTCTCGCTCTGTCGCCCAGGCTGGCGTGCAGTGGTGGGATCTCGGCTCACTGCAAGGTCTGCATCCCGGGTTCAAGGGATTCTCCTGCCTCAGCCTCCTGAGCAGCTGGGATTACAGGCGTGCGCCACCATGCCCATGGAGTTTCACCATGTTGGTCAGGCTGGTCTCGAACTCCCGACATCGTGATCCGCCCACCTCAGCTTCCCAAAGTGCTGGGATTACAGGTGTGAGCCACCTCACCCGGCCCAGTACTAAGTCCTATATCTCAACATTTCACGCCTTCAATATAAATAAAGGTAAATCTTAACATAGGGCCTCAGGAAAATTACTTTAGTAAAGTAGACACTATCAGTTTTTTGTGGAATTTTTACAGATACATCACTACATATTTCTTTAAAAAAGGCCATGAAGAGACAAAGACACCAGAAACTGTGGCTCCCCAACATTTTGCTCAATTTGTGTAAACATATTCCACTCAGCAATTTGCTTTTAGTTTCCATTGGATATTAAACCGAGATGTAATCCACTCACCCTCATCAAGCATCTCCTCCTTTTAATAACTTAGTTTCTGCACAACCAAGTCTTCCCATTTCTACTCTTACTCACTCAGCATGACATCTACAGTGTTTTATTATGATATCAAGTAGTCTTGTAGTATTCCGGAAAGACCTTAGATTTCCATGCCTAAGGAGAGAAGAAAAAAAAAGCTTACCCCTAAGGTCTTGGAGAAGAGCAAATCTAGGCACCAGGCCACGTGTTTCTTGTCCTGACTCCCTCCCCAGGTTCCCTGGGAGTTTTACTCCACATTCTGACCTAGTCATTAGGCCTTATATGTTGAGGGAGGGGCGGCTATTTAGTGGGGCTCTAACATAAGGGCTTAGATAGCTCTCAATCCTGACAGGACACACACAACCCTACTTGAATGGACACAAATACAGGAATGACTGTAAGTCCTAATCAGATGGATCACAGGATTTTGTCTCATAGTTTCATCATTTAACATTGGAACAGAAATATTTTCCAGTGTCATTACAAGGCTATGACTTACAACTGTGTCCTATGACTTTGTTGTCTATGTGTCTCACTGTTTTTCAGTTAGGAATCAGTCCTATATTTTCTCACTAGTAACAAAGACATGGAATTTGCAAAGTGAAAAGTAACCAACTGCTGATGAAGAGAAATGTGACATCATAAAACTGTGTATTAAACACTGATAACCGTTTCCATATTTACTCATATTTTTTCTTTTTTTTTTTGAGACAGAGTCTTGCTCTGTTGCCTAGGTTGGAGTGCATTGGCGCTGTCTTGGCTCACTGCAAGCCCCACCTCCCGAGTTCACGCCATTCTCCTGCCTCAGCCTCCCAAGTACCTGGGACTAAGGCGCCTGCCACCACGCCCGGCTAATTTTTTGTGTTTTTAGTAGAGATGGGGTTTCACCATGTTGGCCAGGATGGTCTCCATCTCCTGACCTCATGATCTGCCCACCTCGGCCTCCCAAAGTGCTGGGATTACAGGCGTGAGCCACTGTGCCTGGCCTACTCCTATTTTTTCAATACACAGATAAAGTTCTATATATACAGTCAAAGACCACAATAAATTTACATTTTACTAGAATTTATCCATACATAATGATGATTAAAATTTTCATATCTGATTCTTGAGTTCTTGATATTCTCATAAAAATTTGCAATATCTGAATTTTTTACAATAAAATATTTGCAAAGAACTTCTTGTTTGGACTATTCATCAAAACAAGTTCTGAACTTGCACTTTTAAATTTAATATATATATTTATACATACATAAACATAAATCCATGTTTATATACAATATAAACATGTATTTTACATACTTATACCTATGAAAATAAGGATTTTTAATTCTTCTTCAAATTTTATTGCTAATTCTTACCTTAAAATTTTATCTCTAAAATCTCAAAAGAAGGATAAAAAAATTTAATAAATGATAGTTGAAATAGGCATCTCTCACTTTCAGTCACCTAGATGTGTAACCTAAGAAAACTGTAAGATGGATGCATTCACACAACTTACATGCAGCTAGAATGCTTCATTAGTGTCTCTGTTTAAAGATGCATTAAAAATGTGAATTTGCTCACCAAAAATGCCATCTTCAAACATGTACTCAGTATAACATCTACCATGATTAAAAATTTATAGCATTGGCTGGGCACGGTGGCTCACAACTGTAATTGCAGCACTTTGGGAGGCCAAGGCAGGTAGACAGCTTGAGCCCAGGAGTTCAATACCAGCCCTGGCAATGTAGGTAGACCCTGTGTCTACAAAAATACAAAATATAGCTGGGCATGGTGGGGTACAACAGAAGCCCCAGGTATGTATAGGAGGCAGAGGTGGCAAGATCACCTGATCCCAGGGAGATTGATGCTGCATTGATCCATGATCATCATGCCACTGCACTCCAGCCTAGGCAACAGTGAGACAGTCTCATATACATATGTAGCATTTAAAATTTTGTAATATATCTCCAGACAGATATAAATACACACACACTTGACACAGTTTAAATATAATTGGATGCATAATGTTTGAAATTTGTACAAAATCTGCAGCATTGTCTTATACTCCTTGAATATATCTACATCCATATATACTTTCGAGTGCTTTAATTTTTTTATATTTTACTCTACAAGAACTTTAAGAAATTGTAAAGCAGAAAATGTGGTGGGTCAAACATAGTGAGAAGAAATAATCACTTTTCCCTATGCACATATAATATGGACTTTTTAAAACTAATGTTCAATTTCCTCTGTAGTATAACAGGTATTTTACTTTTTATTTTAGACATGGGTTTTCGTTGCCGGGCCAGGTAGCTCACGCCTGTAATCCCAGCACTTTGGGAGGCTGAGGCGGGCGGATCACAAGGTAAGGAGATCGAGACCATCCTGGCTAAAATGGTGAAACCTGTCTCTACTAAAAATACAAAAAATTAGCCGGGTGTGGTGGCACGCGCTTGTAGTCCCCCCTACTTGGGAGGCTGAGGCAGGAGAATTGCTTGAACCCAGGAGGCGGAGGTTGCAGTGAGCCGAGATCGCGCCACTGCACTCCAGCCTGGGCGACAGAGTGGGATTCTGTCTCAAAAAAAAAAAACAAGATATGGGTTTTCGCTATGTTGACCAGGCTGACCTCGAACTCCTGACCTCAAGCCATCGTCCCATATCGGACTCCCAAAGTGCTAGGATTATAGGCATGAGGTGTCATGCCTGGCCACCCAGTAGTATAACTGTTATAAACAAGTTTTCTTCACTGATAATTTGAGCACTTTTCTAATATAATTCCATGGAAATAATGATAGGTTTAAAAGTATTGTCACTTTTTAGAACTGAGTTTGTGAAATTCATATAACATAAAATTAGTCATTAAAATGTGTGAAATTGAGTGTCATTTAGTGCATTCAAGATGCCGTGCAAGCATTACCACTACATAGTGGCAAATCATTTTCATTACCACAAAACAAAACCCCGGACCCATTAAGCAATCATTCGGCATTGGGCTCTCTCTCTGCCCAGTCCCTAACAAACACTCATCTGCTTTCCCTCACTACTGATCATAACAAGTGGCCTTTTTTGGCCGGGCGCGGTGGCTCACGCTTGTAATCCCAGGGAACGAGGTCAGAGTGAGAGGTGAAACCCTCTCTATAAAATACAAAAAATTACCGGGGTGGTGGGGCCGCCTGTATCCCAGTATCGAGGGTGAGGAAGAATGGGTGAACCTGGAGGCAGAGTTGCAGTGAGCGTGATTGTCCACTTCCAGTGGGGACAGAGGAGATCCCCCTCAAAAAAAAAAAAAAAAAAGTGGCCTTTCAATTCCTTTTTCATTAGATTTTCATATCTCTTTGATATCCATCTTTGTTGTTGTACCTGCATCCACACAATTTATCACCTTAAGGAGAAAATTTTATGCCATGAAACTTGCTGGACCTGTAACTGTGTGAAGTAAATCATACCCAGATAGACTCAGTGAGGAGTGTATTTAATTTCTGAAAGAACAAGATTCTTGATGAACCTGGGTGGTTTAGGCCTCATCTTGTTTTCAAACGGAGTAAAAAAAGGAAAAATTCAACAGTAAGACCAGGTTGCACCAAACTGGACTAATCTCCAGGAAGCCAAGTTGGATGGTGCCTTTATCTCTGGGTGGCGTTTTTTCAGCGAGGAAGGGCGGGAGAAAAGGGCTCCAAGACAGGGCTTTCTTAAAAATATGGAGTACTACTGCCACCGTGAGGAAATCGTTTAAAGACGCAATACGCCATTATAGCTTCTTTCCGGGAAGCCTGGCTGTGGGGGAAGGTCTGATCTGTGCGGAGGTGGAAGAGGTTTGGGCTCCAGGCTAGGTCTTCTTGGCTTCTCCTGGAACTCCTGAAGAGAAACCGGGACATTGGCGATATCTTGGTGTAGAACCTGGAGAGTCAGGGCTTGGAATGAAGCAGCAGCTGCCTGGCGGTCCTGGCACAGGAAGTCGTGGGGCGGGGTCTCTGTTCCTAGTGTGGGCAGGACTGCAGGAACCCACTCAAACATAAATGGAGGCTCTTGGGGGCATCTGTCTCATGTAATTGCCCCTTGGAACAAGAGTCAGCAGGCTTTCACGTGCTGGCATCTTGCTATGGGTCTTTGGGTCTCTGGTAGCATAAGTACCGCGCAAAATCAACAAAGGTATTCCAAGGGAAGTTGACAGGATTTGCTATTAGAACCTTCACTCTCCAGGTTCTATACCAAAATATCGCCAATGTCCATGTCTCTTTTAAGGCCTCAGACAAGAAGGCAAGGACTCCCAGCCTGGAGCCCAAGCCTCTTCCACTTCCCCCACAGACCAGTCCTTCCCCAACAGGTAGTCCTCAGAGAACGCTGTAATAATGGCATAGGGATTCACTAAACGACTTCCTCGCGATGGCAGTAGTGCTCCAGATATGCCAAGTAGCCCTGTCTTTGAGCCCAGGTCCTCCGCCCTTCCTGTCTGAAAAAACGCCACCCATAGACAGAGCACCACCAAATATGGATGCCTTCTATTTTGCCCAGTTTGGAGTCATCTGGTCTTACTGCTGCACTTTTTCTTTTTGTTTTGCACTTGAAATCAAACCAAGGCCTAAACCACCTGCCTCCATCAGGAATCTTGATCTTTCAAAAATGAAATCGCCTCCTGACCTAGTCTGTGTGGGTTTGATTTACTTCAGAGTTACAGGACGAGTAATTTCCGTGGCATCAAACTGTCTCTTTCAGGGGATAAATTCGGTGGATGGACACACAAAAAGAAAAGGGCTGAAAGCTTGGAAAAGATCTTTCCAGTAAACAATTTAAAAATCCCAGGGGGAAGGATGCGGTGGCTCACGCCTGTAATTCCAGCACTTCAGGAGGCCAAGGCGGGCAGATTGACTGAGGTCAGGAGTTGGAGATCAGCCTGGCCTACGTGGTGAAACTCGTGGTTTCTACTAAAAATGCAAAAATTAGCCGGGGGTGGTGGCGGGCATCTGTAATCTCAGCTACTCAGGAGTCTCAGGTAGGAGAATTGTTTGAACCCAGGAGACGGAGGTTGCAGTGAGCCGAGATTGTGTCACTGCGCTCCAGCCTGGGCGACAAAGCAAGACTCGGTCTCAAAAAAAAAAAAAAAAAAATCCCAGGGATCTTGGACCTGGCTCCCTGATCAGACATCCAGGGAGTTCTTCGTATTTTAAGAGCCTTCTGTAGTGCATTGTAGGCAACAATTTCACATGAGCCAGTAGAGGAGAAACCAGGTTACGCTGGTTTACCACATGCCATATATACTCCAAATGACATGATACTCATAGTACATATGTTTAATTCCTGTCAAGGTGGCTCAGAGTTTCATCTCATGGTCTCATCATTTAACATCAAAACACAGCATGTGCCCATGCCACTACATATTCTTCAAGTATTTCCAGAGAATTTATGGGGTGTGTGTGTTCGTGTTTGTGTTTGTATGTGTCTCTGAGAGTTTTATAATTTGTCTTTTAGGTATAAGGATTACAGTACTCTCCAAATAGTAAATTGAAACATAATGCTTGACAAAGATTAAGAAAAATCCATGTATTAATAATGAAAAAACTGCTACCATACAACTTGTCAAGGCAACTCATGAACTTTTGGATTATTTCCATGCATATCTTTCAATATGTACATACACTGTTAATTTCATGCAAAAAATAAATGTGTTAAAAGTGGATTACTGTGCACACTGTGGTGTGGATAAGACCAAGTGTGTATTTTACCGAATCTTTCAGATGTGTGAATTCATCTGAATGTCAACTGTACTAAGTTTATATGTCAACATGTCACACCTTCAATATAAATAAAGGTAAATCTTAAAATAGGGCCTCAGGAATATTGCCTTAGAAAAGTAGACACTATCGCCAGGCGTGGTGGCTCACGCCTGTAATCCTAGCACTTTGGGAGGCCAAGGTGGGCCGATCACGAGGTCAGGAGATCAAGACCATCCTGGCTAACATGGTGAAACCCTGTCTGTACTAAAAATACAAAAAAAAAAAAAAAAAAAATTAGCTGGGCGTGGTGGCGGGTGCCTGTAGTCCCAGCTACTCGGGAGGCTGAGGCAGGAGAATGGTGTGAACCCGGGAGGGAGCTTACAGTGAGCCGAGATTGCGCCACTGCACTCCAGCCTGGGTGACAGAGCGAGACACTGTCTCAAAAAAAAAAAAAAAAAAGAAAAGAAAAGTAGACACTATCAGCTTTTTGTTTGAATGTTTACAGATATATCCCTACATGTTTCAATAAAAAGGCCATGAAGAGACAAAGACACCAGAAACTATGACTACCTAACATTTTGCTCAATTTGTGTAAACATATTCCACTCTTAGCCATTTGCTTTTGGTTTCCATTGGATATTAAACTGAGAGGTTATCCACTCACCCTCATAAAGTATCTCCTCTCTTTAAGAACTCAGTTTCTGCACAACCAAGTCTTCCCATTTCTACTCTTTTTCAGTCAGCATCGTATCTGCAGTGTTTTATTATGATGTCAAATAGTCTTCTCGTAATGGGAACAGACCTTAGTGATCCATGCCTAAGGAGAGAAGAGAAAAAAAGCTTGCCCTTAAGGTCTTGCAGAAGAGCAAATCTAGGCACCAGGCCATGTGGTTCTTGTCCTGACTCCCTACCCAGGTTCCCTGGCAGTTCTACTCCATATCTGACCTAAGCAGTAGGCCTTACATGTTGAGGGGGAGGCCGATATGTAGTGGAGCTCTAGCATAAGGGTACGGATAGCTTTCCAGCCTGACAAGACCCATACGGCCCTATTTGAATGGACACAAATACACAAATGACTATAAATGCTAATCAGATGGATCACAGGATTTTGTCTCAGTTTCATTATTTAACACTGGAACAGAAATATTTTCCAGTGTCTTTAAAAGGCTGTGACTTACGACTGTGTCCTGTGACTTTGTTTTGTATGTGTCTTACTGTTTTTCAGTTAGGAATCAGTCCTATATTTTCTCATTATTAACAAAGCCATGGAACTTGCAAAGAAGATAAAAATAACCATGTGCTGATCAAGAGAAAATCAATGCCATAAAATTGTGTATTAAACACTGATAAACAGTTCCATATTATGGGCCGGACGTGGTGGCTCACACCTGTAATCCCAGCACTTTGGGAGGCCGAGACGGGCAGAACAAGAGGTCAGGAGTTTGAGACCAGCCTGGCCAGCATGGTGAAACCCCATCTCTACTAAAAATACAAAAAATTAGCCGGGCATGGTGGTGCATGCCCGTAGTCCCAGCTACTCAGAAGGCTGAGGCAGGAGAATTGCTTGAACCCAGCAGGCGGAGGTTGTAGTGAGCCGAGATCATGCCACTGCATTCCAGCCTGGGCGACAGAGCGAGACTCTGTCTCAAAACCAAACAAGCAAACAGTTCCGTACTTACTCCCATTTTTTCAACACAGAGAAAAAGTTCTATCTATACAGTTAAACACGACAATAAATTTACATTTTAGTTGAATTTAGCTATACATAAGGTTGAAGAAAGTTTCACATATGATTCCTGAGTTTTTCATATTCTCATAAAAAATTTGCAATATCTAAATTTAAGACAATAAAATATTTGCAGAGAACTTCTTGATTGGACTATTCATGAAAACATAAGTACTCGGCCGGTCGCGGTGGCTCACGCCTATAATCCCAGCACTTTGGGAGGCCGAGGCGGATGGATCACGAGGTCAGGAGTTCGAGACCAGCCTGGCCAACATGGTGAAACCTGACTCTACTAAAAATACAAAAATTAGCTGGGTGTGGTGGCAGGCACCTGTAATCCCAGCTACTCAGGAGGCTGAAGTGGTAGAATCGCTTGAACACGGGAGGCAGAGGTTTTAGTGAGCAGAGATTGTGCCTCTCCACTCTAGCCTCTGCGACAGAGTGAGACTCCATCTCAAAACAAACAAAAAATAAGTACTCAATTTGCACTTTTAAGTATAATATGTATATTTATACACATATAAACATATAAATACATATTTATATACAATATAAACATGTGTTATACACACTTATACCTCTGAAAACTGAAATTTTTAATTCTTCTTGAATTTTTATTCCTAATTCTTTCCTTAAAATTTGATCTTTGAAATCTCAAAAGATAACAAAATTCAATAAATGATAGTTGAAATAGGCATCTCTCACATTGAGTCACCTTGATGTGTGACCTAAGAAAACTGTAAGATGGATGCATTCACACAACTCACATGCCGCTAGAATGCTTGATTAGTGTCTCTGTTTATATAATGATGAATTAAAGACACGATTTGTTGGCCAAGAATACCATCTTCAAACATATACTCACTATAACACCTATCAGAATTAACAATATATAGCATTGGCCACGCACAGTGGCTCACAACTGTAATCCCAGCACTTTGGGAGGCCAACGAGGTGGATAGCTTGAGCCCAGGAGTTCAAGACTAGTCCTGGCAATGTAGTGAGACCCCGTCTCTACAAAAAATCCAAAAAATAGACAGGCATGGTGGCTTGCAATGGAAATCCCAGGTACTTAGGTAGTGGAGGTAGGAGGACCACCGGAGCCCAGGGAGGTTGATACTGCAGTGAACCATGATCATGCCATTGCACTCCAGCCTGGGCAATAGAGTGAGATGCTGTCTAAAAAAAAAAAATATATATATATATATATGGCATTTAAAATTTTGTAATATACCTACAGACAGATATAAATACACACACACTCAACACAGTTTACTCTAAATATAATTGGATTCATATTGTTTGAAATTTTCTACAAAATCTTCAGCATCATCTTATACTCTTTGAATGTATCTACGTCAATATTTACTTTTGAGTGTTTGAATTTTTTTCATATTTTACTCTAGAAGAACTTTAAGAAATTATAAAGCCGAAAACATGATAGGTCAACCACAGTGAGAAGAAATAATCAATTTTCCCTGTGCACATATAATATGGACTTTATAAACTAATGTTCAAATTCCCCTGTAGTGCAACTGGTTTTTTTCTTTCTTTTTTTTTTAAATTTTAGATATGGGGTTTCGCTATGTTGACCAGACCGATCTCGAACTCCTGGCCTCAAGCGATCCACCCAACTCTGCCTCCCAAAGTGCTAGTATTACAGGCACGAGGCACCAAGCCTGGCTGCCTTGTAGTATATCTGTTAAAACAAGTTTTCTTCACTGAAAACTTGAGTACTTTTCAAATATAATTAATTATTCATGGAAATAATGATAGGTTTTAAAGTATTGGCACTTTTAAAAACTGAGTTTGTAAAATTCATAAAACATAAAATTAACCATTAAAATGTGTGAAATTTCGTGGCATTTAGTATATTCACAATGCAGTGCAAGCATTACCACTATCTAGTGGCAAATCATTTTCACTACATTCAACTTGCTGGACCTGTAACTGTGTGAGGTAAATCATACCCAGATAAACTCAGTGAGCAGTATATTTAATTTCTGAAAGAACAAGATTCTTGATGAGCATGGGTGGTTTAGGCCTCATTTTGTTTAGAGATGGAAAAAAAAAAAGGAAAAATTCAACAGTAAGACCAGGCTGCACCAAACTGGACAAATCTCCAGGCAGCCATATTGGTTGGCGCCTTTGTCTCTGAGTGGCGTTTTTTCAGACGGGAAGGGTGGGAGAAAAGGGCTCCAAGATAGGGATTCCTTGAAAATGTGAAGCACGACTGCCACCGTGAGGAAATCGTTTAAAGACACACTACGCCCTTACAGCGTCCTTCCCGGAAAGATTCGCTGTGAGGAAAAGTCTGAACTGTGGGAGATGGCAGACGCTTGGGCTCCAGGCTAGGTATTCTTGCTTTCTCCTCTAAGGCCTGAAGAGAGGCCTTAACATTGGCAGTATCTTGGTGTAGAACCTGGAGTGTGATGGCCTTGAAGTCAACCAGCAGCTGCCAGGAGGTCTCGGCACAGGAAGTCGTGGGGCGGGGCCTCGGTTCCTCCTGGTGTGGGCAGGACTGTAGGAACCCACTCAAACACACATGGAGGCTCTTGCGGGCATCTGTCTCTTATTCCTGTCCCTTGGAGCAAGAGTCAGCCAACGTTCTCGTGCTGGCTATGGGTCTTTGGGTCTCTGGTAGCATCACTACCGCGCACATAGAACAGGGTTATTCCAGAGGAAGTTTACAGGATTTGCTTTCAGAACGTTCACTCTCCATGTTCTATACCAAGATACTGCCAATATCCAGGTCTCTTTTAAAGCCTTAGACGAGAAGACAAGGACTCCTAGCATGGAGCCCAAGCCTCTTCCACCTCCACACAGACCAGACCTGGGCCAACAGGTAGTCCTCACGGGAAGAACCCTGTAATGGTGGAAGGGTTTTTTTTTTTTTTTTAAAACGACATCCGCGCGATGGCAGTATTGCTCCACATACAGAAGAAGCCCTGGTTCAGCGTCCTCTTCTCCCGCCCTTCCTGCCTGAAAAAAAAAGCCACCCATAGACAAAGGCGTTCCAAACCGGTATACTTTATATCTTGCACTTTGGAGCTTGCTGGTCTTACTGCTGCACTTTTTCTTTTTATTTTCAACTTGAAATCAAACTAAAGGCTGGGCGCGGTGGCTCACGACTGTAATCCCAGCACTTTCGGAGGCCAAGGAGGGCAGATCACCTGAGGTCGGGAATTCGAGACCAGCCTGACCAACATGGAGAAACTCCGTCTCTATTAAAAATACAAAGTTACCCGGGCGTGGTGGCGCATGCCTGTAATCCCTGCTATTCGGGAGGCTGAGATAGGAGAATCGCTTGAACCCGGGGGGCGGAGGTTGCGGGATCGCGCCATTGCACTCCAGCCTGGGCAACAAGAGAGAAACTCTGTCTCAAAAATAAATAAATAAATAAATAAATAAATAAATAAATAAATAAATAAATAAAATAAAATAAAAGAAATCAAACCAAGGCCTAAACCACCTGCCCTTGTTCTTTCAAAAATTACATATTCTCCTTAACTAGTCTGTGGTAGTTTGATTTGCTTCAGAGTTACAGGTCCAGTAATTTCCGTGGCATCAAACCGTCTCTTTCAAGGGATAAATTCGGTGGGTGAAAACACAAAAAGGAGAAAAGTTCTGAAAGCAGAAAAGATCTCCGGCAAACAATTTAAAAATCCCAGAGGTCGTCCGGGCGTGGTGGCTCACGCCTGTAATCCTAGCACTTTGAGAGGCCAAGGCGGGCAGATCACGAGTTCAAGAGATCAAGACTATCCTGGCTAACATGGTGAAACCCCATCTCTACTAAAAACACAAAAATTAGCCGGCCGTGGTGGTGGGCTGTCGTCCCAGCTACTCGGGAGGCTGAGGCAGGAGAATCGCTTGAACCTGGGAGGCGGAGGTTGCAGTGAGCCGAGATCGCACCATTGCACTCCAGCCTGGGGACACAGCGAGACTCCGTCTCAAAAAAACAAAAAACAAACAAACAAAAATCCCAGAGGTCTTTGACCTGGCTCCCCTGTGAGACATCCAGGGAGTTCTCCCTATTCTGAGAGCCTTCTGAGCCTTCTGTGGTGCATTGTAGGCAACAATTTGGCATGAGCCACTAGAGGAGAAACCAGGCGATGCTCATTACTGCATGCCATATATACTCCACATGGTATGATATTGAAAGTACACATGTTCAATTCCTGTCAAGGTTACTCCGAGTTTCGTCTAATGGTCTCATCGTTTAACATCAAAACACAGCATGTGCCCATGCCATTACATATTCTTCAAGTATTTCCTGAGACTTTATGGGCTGTGTGTGTTTATAATGGTATGTTTCTCTGAGAGTTTTATAATTTGTCTTTTAGGTATAAGGATTACAGTATTCTCCAAATAGTAAGTTAAAGAATAATGCTTGAAAAATATTAAGAATTGTTCATGTATTAATAACGAAGAAAACCGCTACCATACAACTTGTCAAGGCAACTCATTTGGATTATTTCCATGCATATCTTTCAATAAGTACATTGTTAATTTCAGCAAAAAATAAATCTGTATTAAAAGTGGATTACTGTGTACACTGTGGTTTGGATCAGACCAAGTGTGTATTTTAAGAAACCTTTAAGGAGCGTGAATTCGTTTGAATGTCCACAGTACTAAATCTTATTTTTCAACATTTCACACCTTCACTGTAAATAAAGGTAAATCTTTTTTTTTTTTTTTTTTTTTTTTTTGAGACGGAATTTTGCTCTTTCGCCCAGGCTGGAGTGCAGAGGCACAATCTCGGCTCACTGCAACCTCTGCCTTCTGGTTTCAAGTGATTCTCCTGCCTCAGCCTCCCGAGTAGCTGGGATTACAGGTGTGTGCCACCACACCCTGCTAATTTTTGTATTTTTAGTAGAGACGGGGTTTCACTATGTTGGCCAGGCTGGTCTCGAACTCCTGACCTTGTGATCGGCCCGCCTCAGCCTCCCAAAGTGCTGGGATTACAGGTATGAGCCACTGCGCTTGGCAAATAAAGGTAAATCTTAAAATTTGGCCTCAAGAATATTACTTTAGTAAAGTAGACACTATCAGCTTTTTGTTTGAATGTGTACACATACATGACTACACGTTTCAAAAAGAAGGCCATGAAGAAACAAAGACACCAGAAACTACGGCTACCCAATATTTTGCTCAATTCATGTAAACATATTCCACTCTTAGCCATTTGCTTTTGGTTTCCATTGGATATTAAACAGTGATGTAATTCACTCACCCTCATCAAGCATCGCCTCTTTTCAAGAACTCAGTTACTGCACAACCAAGTCTTCCCATTTCTACTCTTACTCACTCAGCATCATATCTGCAGTGTTTTATTATGATGTCAAATAGTCTTGTAGTTTTGGGGACAGACCTTAGGTTTCCATGCCTAAGGAGAGAAGAAAAAAGAAAGTTTTACCCCTAAGGTCTTTCAGAAGAGCAAATCTAGGCACCAGGCCATGTGGTTCTTGTCCTGACTCCCTACCCAGGTTCCCTAGGAGTTTTACCGCACGATCTGACCTAGTCAATAGGCCTTATATGTTGAGAGGGAGGCTGATATTTAGTGGGGCTCTAACATAAGGGTTCGGATAGTTCTCCAGCCTGAGAAAACACACACAGCCCTACTTGAATGGACACAAATACAGGAATGACTATAAATTCTAATCAGATGGATCACAGAATTTTGTCTCATGGTTTCATTATTTAACATTGGAACAGAAACTTTTCCCAGTGTCATTAAATGGGTATGACTTACGCTGTCTTATAACTTTGTTGTATATGTGTCTTACTCTTTTTCATTAGGAATCAGTCCTATATTTTTTCATTAGTAACAAAGACATAGAACTTGCAAAGTAAAACAGTAACCATATGCTGATGAAGAGAAAAGCAATGTCATAAAACTATATATTAAACAGTGATAACCATTTCCATATTCACTCCCATTTTTTTCAATACACAGATAAAAAGTTCTATGTACACAGTCAAACACACAATGAATTTACATTTTAACTGAATTTAGCTATACATAAGGTTGAAGAATTAGAAGTTTCACATCTGATTGTTGAGTTTTTGATATTCTCATAAAAAATTTGCAATATCTGAATTTTAGACAATAAAATATTTGCAAAGAACTTCTTAATTGGACTATTCATCAAAACATAAGTTCTCAATTTTCACTTTTAAATCTAAAAAATACATATACATATATAAGTATATATACATATATTAATTTTTTTTAGATGGATTCTCACTCTGTCTCCCAGGCTGGAGTGCAGTGACGCCATCTTAGCTCACTGCAACCTCCATCTCCCGGGCTCAAGGGATTCTCCTGCCTCAGCCTCCGGAGTAGCTGGGACTACAGGTGTGCACCACCAAGCCCGGCTAATTTTGTATCTTTAGTAGAGACGGGGTTTTGCTATGTTGGCCAGGCTGGTCTCGAACTCCCGACCTCAGGTGATCCGCCCGCCGCAGCCTCCCAAAGTGAAGGGATTACAGGCGTGAGTCACCGCACCTGGCTAAAAAATATATATATATTTAAACATACATAAACTTATAAATACATATTTATATACAATATAAACAGATGCATAATACATACTTATACCTCTGAAAATTAGAATTTTTAATTCTTCTAGAATTCTTATTCCTAATTCTTACCTTAAAACTTTATCTTTAAAATCTTCAAAGAAAGATAACAAAATTCAACAAATTGTAGTTGAAATAGGCATCTCACACATTCAGTCACCTAGATGTGTAACCTAAGAAAACTGTACGGCCAGGCGCGGTTGCTCATACCTATAATCCCAGCACTTTAGGAGGCCAAGGAGAGAGGATCACCAGGTCAGGAGTTCAAGACCAGCCTGTCCAACATGGTGAAACCCCGTCTCCACTAAAAATACAAAAATTAACTGGGCATGATGACGCATGCCTGTAATCCCAGCTACTTGGGAGGCTGAGGCAGGGGAATTGCTTGAACCGGGACCCAGGAGGCAGAGGTTGCAGTGAGCCAAGATCACACCACTGAACTCCAGCCTGGACTACAGAGCGAGACTCTGTCTCACAAAAACAAAAAACAAAAAATAAAAACAAAAAGAAAACTGTAAGATGGATGCATTCACACCACTCACATGCAGCTAGAATGCTTCATTAGTGTCTCTGTTTATATAATGATGAATTGACGATATGAATTTGTTGGACAAAAATGCCATCTTCAAACATATACTCAGTATAACATCTACCATGATTAAAAATGTAGAGCATTGGCCGGGCATAGTGGCTCACAACTGTAATCCCAGCACTTTGGGAGGCCAAGGCAGGTGGATAGCTTGAGCCCAGGAGTTCAAGGTCAGCCCTGGCAATGTAGTGAGACCTCGTCTATACAAAAAATACAAAAAATAGCTGAGCACGGTGGTATGCAATGGAAGCCCCAGCTACATAGAAGGCAGAGGTAGGAGGACCACCTGAGCCCAGGGAGGTTGATGCTGCAGTGAGCCATAATCATACCACTGCACTCCAGCCTGGGCAACAGAGTGAGACACTGTCTAAAAAATCATACATATACAGCATTAAAAATTTTGTAATATACCTACAGACAGATATAAATACACACTCGACACAGTTTAAATATAATTGGATGCATAATGTTTGAAATTTTCTACAAAATCTTCAGTATCACCTTATACTCATCGAATATATCTACATCAATATATATTTTTGAGAGCTTGTAATTTTTTCATATTTTACTCTAGGAGAACTTTATGAAATTATAAAGTAGAAAACATATGGTAGGTCAAACATAATGAGAAGAAATAATCACTTTTGCCTATGCACATATAATATGGACTTTTATAAACTAATGTTCAAATTCCCCTGTAGTATAACAGTTTTTTAGTTATATTTTTTAAAAAATTTTAGATATGGGGCTTCGCTATGCTGATCAGGTTGATCTTGAACTCCTGGCCTAGAGTGATGCTCCCATCTCGGCCTCCCAAAGTGCCAGGATTAGAGGCATGAGGCACCGTGCCCGGCCACCTTGTAGTATAACAGTTAAAACAAGTTTTTCACTGATAACTTGAGTACTTTTCAAATAGAATTAATTATTGATTGAAATAATGACAGCTTTAAAAGTATTGGCACTTTTTAAAACTGAGTTTGTAAAATTCACATAACATAAAATTAACCATTAAAATTTGTGAAATTCAGTGGTATTTAGTACATTCACAATGCAGTGCAAGTACTATCTCTATCTATTGGCAAAGCATTTTCATTACCACAAAAGGAAACCCTGGATCCATTAAGCAGTCATTCCCCATTCCACTCTCTGCCCAGCCCCTGACAAACATTCATCTACTTTCCCTCACTACTGATCATCTCAATAAGTGGTCTTTTTAGTCTTCTTTCTTTCACTTAAGGTGTTTTCAAATTTCTTCCATTGGTTATCTTTTTGATAACTCTCTCTTTTTTTTGTAGATGGAGTCTTGCTCTGTTGCCCAGGCTCAAGTGCAGTGGTGCAATCTCGGCTCACTGCAACCTCTGCCTCCTGGGTTCAAGCGATTCTCCTGCCTCAGCCTCCCCAGTAGCTGGGATTACAGGCGCATGCCACTATGCCTGATAATTTTCGTGTTTTTTAGTAGAGACGGGGTTTCACCATGTTGGCCAGGCTGGTCTGGAACTCCTGACCTCATGATCCATCCACCTCGGCTTCCCAAAGTGCTGAGATTACAGGCATGAGCCACCGCGCCTGGCCATGATATCTTATCTCTTCGATATAAATTGGGTTATCTATCTTTTTGTTTCCAGGTTTTAAGAGTCCTTTATGGGCCGGGCGTGGTGGCTCACGCTTGTAATCCCAGCACTTTGGGAGGCCGAGACGGGCGGATCACGAGGTCAGGAGATCGAGACCACGGTGAAACCCTGTCTCTACTAAAAATACAAAAAAATTAGCCGGGCGTGGTGGCGGGCGCCTGTAGTCTCAGCTACTCGGAGAGGCTGAGGCAGGAGAATGGCGTGAACCCGGGAGGCGGAGCTAGCAGTGAGCCGAGATCGCGCCACTGCACTCCAGCCTGGGTGACAGAGCGAGACTCCGTCTCAAAAAAAAAAAAAAAAAAAAGAGTCCTTTATATGTACTGGGTATTAGAAGTTTCTAGATAATTGATTTACAAATGTTTCCTCACATTGTGTAAATTGGCTTTTCAAGTTCTTGATAGTGTATATTGATGCAAAAAGTTTTTAATTTCAGGAAAGTCCAATTTATATTTTCTTTTGTTAATTGGTGCTTTTGGTGGTATAGCTAAAAAATCATTGCCAAATCTAAAGTCGTGACGATTTATCCCTATAGTGTCCCTGAAGGTTTCATAGCTTTAGCTCTTACATTTAGAAATTTGATACATTTTGACTTATTTTTGGATATAATGTGAGGCAGAGGACTAAATTCATCCTTTTTTTTTTCTTTTTTTTTGAGACCGAGTCTCTCTCTGTCACCCAGGCTGTAGTGCAAGTGGCACAATCTCCACTGACTGCAAGCTCCGCCTCCCGGGTTCACAACATTCTCCTGCCTCAGCCTCCAGAGTAGCTGGGACTACAGGCGCCCACCACCACGCCCGGCTATTTTTTTTTGTATTGTTTAGTAGAGACAGGGTTTCACCCCGTTAGCCAGGATGGTCTGGATCTCCTGACCTTGTGATCCGCCCACCTCAGCCTCCCAAAGTGCTGGATTACAGGCATCAGCCACAGCGCCCGGCCTAAATTCATCCTTTTGCATATGCATAACCAGTTGTCTAAGTACTATTTGTTAAAGACTCTATTAATTACTCATAAAATGACCTTAATACCTTTGTCAAAAATGAATTGACCACAACGTCTGGGTTTATTTCCAGGGAATTGCTTTCTCAATTTTCAGATTATTCATTGCTAGTGTACACAAATAAAACCACAACTGATTTTTCCGAGTTAATGTTCTATCCTGCTGTGCTTGCTAGATACTGTTCACAAGCTCTAATATTGTTGTTTTCTGGATTTTTAAGCATTTTTTATAAGATCATCGTATTTGTGAAGAGAAATAATTTCCATTTTTTCTTTTCAACTGGGATACCTTTTCTATATCTTAATTGCCTGATGCCCCGGGCTAAAATTTTAAGTATAATGTTCAATAGAAGTGGCAAAAATGGGTGTTCTTCTGCTGTTCATGATTTTAGAAGCAAAGCTTTCAGTCATTCCCTCTTGACTATATTATTAGCTGTAGGTTTTTAATTAATACCCCATATATCGTGCTGAGAAAATGATCGTATAATTATATATTATTAATTGTTTTGAGTTGCTTTTCTGGAGAGATGGACTACAGAAAGTGTCTACTGCACCATTGTCATTGATGTCACTTTTGCCACCTGTTTTTGAATTTGCAGAAACACTCATGCTTCTTCAAAATGTGCCTGACACAATAGTCATACATGAAAAAGTAAAGTTGTTACAGTTAGTTACATAGGCAATGAGCAGGGCAGGAAAGGGCTCTCCCCCACCCAATAGAAATGTCACGTTATGGTTAAGCAATGATCACATTGTCTCCCTGAAAATGATAATTTGGTAGCAAGGGAGAGGCAATCTCCTGATGGCCCACACCTGCTAATATTAAACGTGTGAACTGAATGCAGGCCCCAGGGAGAAGCAGCTTCTTGGGCATGCGTATTAAGACACAAAATGGCGAAATATGATGTTCAGGGTACATGCCACCGGAAAAAGGAAAAAAGCCTCAGGTGGGCATGTGTTTAACTCCCTAAACACAGTGCACAGTGCTCAATTCCAAAGGGTAAGGAGAGCACTGCGCATGCGGAAAGCTCAACCTAAAGGAAGAATCATGGGCAAGAGGCAAGCCTGTAAGGTCCTAGGATCAAGGTTAAAAGGTCTTTTGTTCTCTTGGCTATTCAGGCACCCACTTGGATCTCTTCCAAGGGTTCTTTCTTTCCTTTGTTTCCTGTTCTAAAGCCTGTTAAACTTCCACTCCTGCTCTGAATGTTGCCTCAGTCTCTTTTTCTGCTTTCTGCCCCTCAGTCGAGTTATTTCTTCGGAGGAGGCAAGGACTGAAGTTGCTGTCAACTTATATGGGTATGCCGCCTGTTACTCGGGGTAACTCGGTTCACTGCCACCACTAAGAAAGTGAGATCATGGGTAATGCTACCTCCAACAGACAAGCACTTTTAAAATGTGGATTAATTTTCAATCCTTTTCACTCCTTTTGTTTCCCATCCCTTTATGTGTAACAACTACACTAAGAAAGTAAATGAATAAAAAATAAAAAGCAACGACCAGGCACAGTCGCTTAAGCCTGTAATCCAGCACGTTGGGGGGCCTGAGACGGGCTGATCACATGAAGTCAGGAGTTCGAGACCAGCCTGACCCACATGGTGAAACCCCGTCTCTACTAAAAATACAAAAATTAGCCAAACGTGGTGGACCCCATCTGTAGTCTCAGCTGTTCGGGGGGCTGAGACAAGAGAATTCCTTCAACCTGGGAGATGGAGGATGCAGTGAGCTGAGATCGTGCCGCTGCACTCCAGGCTGGGCGACAGAGCAAGACTCCATCTAAAAAAAAACAAAACCAAAAAACAACTCTACTAGAAGATGTAAAACTTTAGGTCCTTTCAGTCTTTAGACAACTAGATGCCCTTGAGACTATCAGAAAACATACTGGCTCCTGCTTTATCACACCTGGAACAGGCCTGTCTTTGGTGTTCTCATACTGCTGCAACAAAGGACTGTGATACAGTAACACTGCCTGAAAGCCTACTAACTCTTGCTCCAAGGGACAGGACATGACATACACACCCATCCCCCCCACACACAGCATCTAATGTCTCAGGAAACCCCTGAAGAATATGTAATGCATGGGAACATGCTGTGTTCTGGCGTTAAATGCTGAGACCATGAGATGAAACTGAGTAATCTCGATAGGAACTGAACATAGGGACTATGAGGATCACGCCATGTGGAGCATATAGGCCAAGGAGTAATGACCAGATGGTCCTTGCTCTATGACTTAAACCAAATTTTTGCCTACAATGCAACACATGAGGCTAGAACATGAACTCTCCGGTTGTCCGACAGAGGAACCAGGTCAAAGACCACCAGGATTTGTAAACTGTTTGCCAAAGATCTTCTCCAAGTTTCAAATAAATTTTTCCTTATTGTACCTTCATCCACCCAATTTATCACCTGAAGGAGACAATTTGATGCCATGGAACTTGCTGGACCTGTAACAGCGTGAAGTAAATCATACCCAGATAGTCTCAGTGAGGAGTATATTTAATTTCTGAAAGAACAAGATTCCTGAGGAGCATGGGTGGTTTAGGCCTCATTTTGTTTTCAGATGGAAAGAAAATAGCAAAAATTCAACAATAAGACAAGGTTGTATCAAACTGGACAAATCTCCTGGTGGCCATGTTTGGTGGCGCCTTTGTCTCTGGGTAGCGTTTTTTCAGACAGAAAAGGCGGGAGAAGAGGGCGCCTAGACACAGCTTCCAAGAAAATGTGAAGCACTACTGCCACCGTGAGGAAATAGTTTGAAGACAGAATCCGCCATTACAGTGTCCTTCCCTGGAAGCCTCGCTGTGGGGGAAGGTCTAATCTGTGCTGAGGTGGAAGAGGATTGGGTTCCAGGCTAGGTCTTCTTGCCTTCTCCTCTAAGGTCTTAAGAGAGGCCTGGACATTGGCGGTATCTTGGTGTAGAACCTGGAGAGTGAGGGGCTTGGAGTGAAGCAACAGCTGCCAGGCAGTCCTGGCACAGGAAGTTCCGGGGCAGGGCCTCCGTTTCCCCAGTTGTTTGCTGGACAGCAGGAACGCACTCAAACACACATGCAGGCTCTTGTGGGCATCTGTCTCCTGTTCCTGCCCCTTGGAGCAACAGTTGGCAGGCTTTCATGTGCTGGCATCTTGCTATAGGTCTTCGGGTCTCTGGTAGCATCAGTACCGCGTACAAGGAACCGGATTTTACCAAGGGACATTCACAGTATTTACTTTCCTTCACTCTCCAGGTTCTATACCAAGACACTACCAATGTCCAGGTCTTTTTTTTTTGATGGAGTCTCACTGTGTTGCCTAGGCTGGAGTGCAATGACGAGATCTCGGCTCACTGCAACCTCCCCCTCCCGGGTTCAAGCGATTCTCAGCTTCCTGAGTAGCTGGGATTACAGGCTCCTGCCACCACACCCGACTAATTTTTGTATTTTTAGTAAAGATGGGGTTTCACCAAGCTGGCCAGGCTGGTCTTGAACTCCCGACCTCAGACGATCTGCCCACCTCAGCCTCCCAAAGTGTGGTCTTAGAGGATAAGGCAAGGATGAGCAGCATGGAGCTCAAGCCTCTTCCCCCTCCCCACAGGCCAGACCTTCCCCAGCAGGTGGAAGGACTGTCTTCAGGGGAAGGACATTGATATGGCTTAGGTATAGCATGTAGGGCGTTGCTTAACTATGTCCTAACGGTGGCAGTAGTGCTCTAGATGTGCCAACAGGTGTCTTGGAGTCTTCTTCTCCCGCCCTTCTTGTCTGAAAAAACGCCACCCATAGACAAAGGCATAAGGAAACACGGCTGCCTTGCTTTTTGCCCAGTTTAGAGTCATCTGGTCTTACTGTGGCAATTTTGCTTTTGTTTTCCATCTGAAATCAAACCAAGGCCGAAACCACCCACCCTCATCAGAAATCTTATTTCTTCAGACATTTAAAATCCTCCTAACCTAGTCTATATGATTACGATTTACCTCAGATTTATAGGTCCAGTACTTTCCATGGCATCAAACTGTCTCCCTCGGGGGATAAATTTGAGGATGAAGGCACAGGGATAAAATTGCTTGAGGCTCTGAGACCACCAGGATTTACATATCCTGGTGGTCTCTGTTCTGGCTCCCCTTCCAGACAACCAGAGAGTTCTTCATGTTTTAGCTCATGTGTTGCATTGCAGACAACAATTTGGCATGAACTATAGAGGAGGGACCAGATAGCTGTCATCACTGCATGCCATATGTGCTCCACATGGCATGATACTCATACTACATATCTTCAGTTCCTATCAAGGGTATTCACAGTTTCATCTCATGGTCTCGTCATTTAACATCAAAACTGGGCATGTTCCCATGACACTACACATTCTTCAAGTATTTCCTGAGACTTTATGGGGTGTGTCTGTTTGTGTGTGTGTGTGTGTGCGTGTGTGTTTTATAATTTGTCTTTTAGATATAAGTCTTACAGTATTCTCCCACTAGTTAAAGAATAATGCTTGACAAAGATTGAGAAAAATCAATGTACTAATAAAGATGGAAAGCACTACAATACAATTTGTCTAGGCAATAAATAAATAAATTTGGATTATTTCCATGCATATATATATACACGTATATACACGTGTATATACACGTATATACACGTGTATATACACATATATACACGTGTATATACGTGTATACGTAGTATATACGTATATATGTGTGTATATACGTATATATGTGTGTGTATACGTATATACATAGTATATACATATATATGTGTGTATACACGTATATACATAGTATATACCTATATACGTATATATATGTGTATGTGTATATATATACATATGTACATATATATGTATATATATATTTATGTGTGTATATATATACATATATATATATACATGTTGCAGGAAGTCAGGCACTGGCTGAAGCCATGGCAGAAGAACGTGGATTGAGAAGATTTCATGGACATTTATTAGTTCCCCAAATTAATACTTTTATAATTTCTTATGCCTGTCTTTACTGCAATCTCTAAACATAAATGGTAAAGATTTTATGGACACTTATCACTTCCCCAATCAATACCCTTGTGATTTCCTATGCCTGTCTTTACTTTAATCTCTTAATCCTGTCAGCTGAGGAGGATGTATGTCGCCTCAGGACCCTGTAATAATTGCATTAACTGCACAAATTGTACAGCATGTGTGTTTGAGCAATATGAAATCTGAGCACCTTGAAAAAAAGAACAGGATAACAGCAATTTTTCAGGGAATAAGAGAGATAATCTTAAACTCTGACCGCCAGTGAGCCAAGCGGAACAGAGCCATATTTCTCTTCTTTAAAAAGCAAATGGGAGACATATCGCTGAATTCTTTTTCTCAGCAAGGAACATCCCTGAGAAAGAGAATGCATGCCTGGGAGTAGGCCTATGAATGGCCCTCCTGGGCGTAGCCCTCTCTTATGGTGGAGCCTGCAGGGGCGAAATAGACCCCAGTCTCCCATAGCACTCCCACACTTATTAGGAAGAGGAAATTCCCGCCTAATAAATTTTGGTCAGACTGGTTGATCTCAAAAACCCTGTCTCCTGGTAAGATGTTATCAATGACAATGGTGCCCAAAACTTCATTAGCAATTTTAATTTCGCCTGGGTCCTGTGGTCCTGTGATCTCACCCTGCCTCCACTTGCCTTGTGATATTCTATTACCTTGTAAAGTACTTGATGTCTGTGACCCACACCTATTCGCACACTCCGTCCCCTTTTGAAAATCCCTAATAAAAACTTGCTGGTTTTTGCAGCTTGTGGGGCATCACGGAACCTACCGACATGTGATGTCTCCCCTAGACGCCCAGCTTTAAAATTTCTCTTTTGTACTCTTGTCTCTTTATTTCTCAAGCTGGCCGACGCTTAAGGAAAATAGGAAAGAACCTACGTGAATATCGGGGCAGGTTCCCCGATATATACACATTATTTTTTTTCTTTTTTGAGACTAAAACTCTCTCTGTCTCCCAGGCTGGAGTGACATGGCGAGATCTCGGCTCATTACAACCTCCAGTTCAAGTGATTCTCCTGCCTCAGCCTCCTGAATAGCTGGGATTACAAGTGCACACCACTAGGCCTGGTTACTTGTTATTTTTGTTTGTTGGTTTTTTTTTTTTTTTTGAGATGGAATCTCGCTCTGTCACCCAAGCTGGAGTGCAGTGGTGTGATCTCTGCTCACTGCAACCTCCGTCTCCCAGGTTCAAGTGATTCTCCTCCCTCAGCCTTCTGAGTAGCTGGGACTAAAAGCACATGCCACCCGCCCGGCTAATTTTTGTGTTTTTAGTAGAGACAGGGTTTCACCATGTTAGCCAGGATGGTCTCCATCTCCCAACCTCGTGATCTGCCCGCCTAGGCCCCACAAAGTGCTGGGATTACAGGCGTGAGCCACCTTGACCATCTCCAATTGTTTTGTATTTTTAGTAGACACAGGATTTCGCCATGTTGGCCAGGCTGTTCTCCAACTCCTCACCGCAAGTGATCCAATCACCCTGGCCTCCCAAAGTGCTGGGATTACAGGTGTGAGCCACCACGCCCGGCTATATATACATTCCTAATTTCATGCAAATAACAAATCTGTATTGAAATTGGGTCACATTCTACATGGTGGTTTGGAGCAGATCAAGTGTGTATTTTAACAAAGCTTTCAGGAGGATGAATTCATTTGAATATCATAAATGGTAAGTGTTTTCAACATTGCAAGCCTTCAGTGTAAATGAAGGTAACTCTGAAAAATATATGCTCAGAAACATTCCTTTAGAAACGTAGACACCATTCATTTTTTGTTTAAATTTTTACAGATGCATCACAATGTGTATATTGGCTCTCTAGAATATGTACACGACTAAATGTTTGGTTTAAGGTTATGACATGTTAGAAGTAGAGTAAAATGCACTGGGTGCGGTGGCTCATGCCTGTAATCCCAGCACTTTGGGAGGCCGAGGCGGGCGGATCATGAGGTCAGGAGATCGAGACCCTCCTGGCTAACACGGTGAAACCCCGTTTCTACTAAAATTACAAAAAATTAGCCAGACGTGGTGGCCGGTGTCTGTAGTCCCAGCTACTAAGGAGGCTGAGGCAGGAGAATGGTGTGAACCCAGGAAGCAGAGCTTGCAGTGAGCCGAGATTGCGCCACTGCACTCCAGCCTGGGTGATAGAGCGAGACTCCACCTCAAAAAAAAAAAAAAAAAAAAAGGTAGAGTAAAATACACTTTACTTTGTTATTTATCTTATGGTGTGGTAGATTTAATCCACAAGGTTCAACAATTTGCTTTTCTCCCTAAATCAGAGGCAAGGAATAGCTGTTTATGAGGACACAGAGAATGCAATTAAGATTTTATGATGGCTAAAGGGACTACTTGGTGCAGATGAATGACATGTATCCAACCTAAATGGGAATGATAGGCTCATTGCCCCTCCACACTATCTTCCATTGCAGAATAAGCCAATCAATCTCCTTGTCACTACCACTGGAACTTGGCTAGGTGTGATTTCTTTGCCAGGCTTCTATCCACTGCCCAGGCACACAGCCTCTATTAAAGATAGTTAGCAAGGGGTGAATAAAAGATCACTTAGCCTAAAGAATTCTAGGTTTGGGGACACCAGCATTTCTACCTTCAGATATGAGACACCGTCCCATAGGTAGGTCTGTATTCTTCCATGAAAATGGTCGGGTCAAACTATTCCTCCATAGGAGGTAGTTTAGCAGACGTCTAAGTCTAGTTTAGGTGAAATACTCTGGGGAGGTAAGATATCAAGGGTCATGGAGAAATGCTTCCCAGAGAGTTCTCAAGACACTTGTGCATGCCAATAGCATCTATGTCTGCAGATCATCACTCAACAAAACCAGCTAGAGAGAGAGCTAGACACAGTCAAAGATGTCAAAAAAGCCAGGCTACCCTAGAATGCCTTGCCCTGGAATGCCTGCCTGAATCCTCAGAGGCCAGGAGAGGTCATACCTGAACAAGCTCTTGAAGCACTGTAATGTCACAGTGCAGAACCAGACTAACATTAATTCCTTTCATTAAGAATTCAGATACTGAGATAATAAATTCTGAGGAAGAATGTCATGAGGAATAAGTCACCCATACAATTTTAGCCACTCTTATTGATTCTTCAATTAGGAGTCATAGAGTATCTGGAGGTCTCCACACCAAAGGTTGTATGTCTTCATCGGGAAATAGCTTTGAAGCTGATACAGAAAATACTAGCTAGGATGAGGTAAATAATGATTTGCTCAGGCCTAAACAATGCCATCCTTCTCAGGGACATCCAACAGAAGAGAGCTACCTATGTCGCCTCCTTGACAGAAATGAGATGTCATCGGGGTCTCATTATGACAAAAGACTTTCTCCTGAACTTATAAAGTCACAGAAGTTGCTGGCTTGTGCGCTCAGATAACTGCTTAGGCCTTTCATCACATTCTTGGCCTTCATCCACTTTAGCAAATCGGCTCTCCTAAAAGATGATCTGGCCCTCATAGGCATGTCAGTGTATCCTCACTCCTCTACAGAGGTCCCTCTAGTTGTAGGCAATGGTGTTTAGAATTCTTGTGTATCGAGGACCACGTGAATGACACTGGCTTTAGATAGATGGTCCCTGGAACTGGCCTGTCCATTGCAATCTAACAATGCTGCTATAAATGTCACAGCCGCATAACACAGGGACAGCCAGATTGCCTAAAACTCCCAAGGGCATATTCATAACATAAATGCCCCAAGGGTCTGCACTTGGCTGTGTCATCTTCTAGTCTTGTCCCCACTATGAGGAAACTGAGGCCCTGTCCTCTATTTCCTGTACCAGGAGTTCCTGGAAACAGTTAGCTTAGTCCTGGTCCCTCACTCAGCAGATACTTCACTAAGACTTTGCACATGTGCATTGCTTCTGCCACGCCTCAGAGAAAAGGGTAGGAATGCCAACTTGTGTCTTGGGCGTATTTTCCTTCCACAACTGCTAGAGCTTACATGGAGGAAACGCTCACGGCTTTGGACGCTATGAAACTATTTCCGCATGATGGCAGTGTTGTGCGACAAAAGCCAACTAACTTTGTTCCAGGAGCTCCTCTCCCCCCCATTGCGTTTCAAAAAAAAGGCCAAGAAGAGCCAGAGACACCAGAAACTATGGCTACCTAACTTTTTGCTACATTTGCATAAAGGTATTCCACTTTTGGCTTCTGCTGGATATTAAACTGAGGTGTAATCCACTCACCCTCATCAAGCATCTCCTCTTTTCAAGAAGTCAGTTTCCGCTCAACCAAGTCTTCCCATTTCTACTCTTCTTCACTCAGCATTGTGTCTGCAGTGTTCTATTATGATATCAAATTGTCTTGTAGTATTGGGGACCGACCTCAGAGATCCATGTCTAAAGAGAAAGGAAAAAAAAACATGTTGACATCTGAGGTCTTGGAGGACAGCAAATCTGAGCACTAGAAACCACGTGTTTCTTCTCTTGACTCCCTACCCAGGTTCCCTGGGAGTTTTACTCCGTGTTCAGACCTAGTCAGTAGGCTTTGTATGTTGAGAGGGAGGCCGCTATTTAGTGGGGCTCTAACATAAGAGTCCAGATAGCTCTCAAGCTTGACAGACACACACAACCCTACTTGAATGTGCACAAATACAGGAATGACTATAAATGCTAATCAGATGGATCCCAGGATTTTGTCTTACAGTTTCATTATATAACAGTGTAATGCAAACATTTTCCTGGGTCATTAAACTGCAATGGCTTACAACTATGTCCTATGAGTTTGCTGTGTATGAGTGTTACTGTTTATCAGTTAGGAATCAGTCCTATATTTTCACATTAGTAACAAAGAGGTGGGATTTGCAAAGATGCTAAAAAAAAATGTGGTGATCAAGAGAAAAGCAATGCCATACAACTGTGTATTAAACACTGAAGCCTGGGCACGGTGGCTCATGCCTGTAATCCCAGCACTTTGGGAGGCCGAGGCAGGCGGATCACTTGAGGTCAGGAGCTCGAGACCAGACTGACCAACATGGCGAAAACTCGCCTTTACTGAAAATATAAAAATTAGCTGGACGTGGTGTCACATGCCTATAATCTCAGCTACTCGGGAGGCTGAGACAGGAGAATCGCTTGAACCCGCGAGGTGGAGTTTGCAGTGAGCAAAGATCGCACCATTGCACTCCAGGCTGGGCAACAAGAGCGAGAATCTGTCTCAAAAAATAAAAATAAAAAACACTGATACCCTTTTTCGTATTTGCTCCCACTTTCAATACATAGATAAAAGTTCTATATATACAGTCAAACAGTCAAACACCACAGTAAATTTACATTTAAATTGGGTTCAGGCCAGGCGCAGTGGCTCATGCCTGTAATCCCAACATTTTGGGAGGCCAAGTCGGGCGGATCACTTGAGGTCAGGAGTTTGAGACCAGCCTGGGCAACATGTTGAAACGCCGTGCCTATTGAAAGTACAAAAATAAGCCAGGTGTAGTGGCGAGTACCTATAATCCCACCTACTCAGAAGGTTAAGGCAGGAGAATCGCTTGAACCCGGGAGGCCGAGGTTGCAGTGAACTGACATCACACCAGTGCACTTCCACCTGGGCAACAGAAGGAGGTCCTGTCTCAGGGAAAAAAAAAAAAAAAAAAAAAAAAAAAATTGGATTTAACTATGTATTGTAAAGTAAAAATTTTCATTCTAAAATTTGGTTCCTGACCAATTTTTGACATTGTCATATAAAATTTACAATTTCTTGATTTTAGACAATAAATTATTTGCAGAGAACTTTGTGATTATACTATTTGTTTTTTTTTTTTTTTTTTTTTGAGGATTCGCTTTTCACCAGGTGAGTGCAGTGGGGATCTCGGTTATGCAATCCACCTCCCTGGTTTCACTGTGTTAGCCAGGATGGTCTCGATCTCCTGACCTCGTGATCCGCCCGCCTCGGCCTCCCAAAGTGCTGGGATTACAGGCGTGAGCCACCGCGCCCGGCCGTGTTTGCTCTTTTTAGTCTAAAAATGTGTTTATATGTATATAAACACATAAATATTTACATATCATATAAATATGTATATTATACATACTTATATCTCTGAAAATTAGGATTTTAAAATTATTCTTGAGATTTTAGCTCTAATTCTTACCTTCAAATTTTATCTTTAAAAACTCAAAAGAAGCAAAACAAAATTCAATACATGATAATTGAGTTAGGCATCTCTCACAGTCAGTTAGATGTGAACCCTAAGAAAACTGTAAGATGGATGTATTCCTCCCACTCACATACAGCTACAATGTTTCATTACTGTCTGTTTGTAAAACTATGAATTAAAGGTATTAGCTTGTTGGCCAAAAATACCATATTCAAACATATACTGACCACGATTTAAAGCATGTGCCATTGGATGGGTGTGGTGGCCCATGACTGTAATCCCACCATTTTGAAAGGCTGACGCAGGAGAACTGCTTGATCCTGGGAGTTTGAGACTATCTTGGGCAATTTCGTGAGACCCTGTCTCTACAAAAAATACAAAATATATCTGGGCATGGTGGCATGCACCTGTGGGCCCAGCTACACAGGAGGTGGAGGCGAGAGGATCTCTGGAGCCCCGGGAGGTGGTAGCTGCTGTGAGCCACGATCATGCCACTGCACTCATCCTGGATGACACAGTGAGACCCTGTCTAAAAAAAAATACATATGGCATTTAAAAATCTGTATATGCATATAAACGGATATGAATACACAGTCCCACACACATTTTACATTCAATATAATTGGATTCATACTGTTTGCAATTTTGTACGAAATCCTCAGCATCACCTTATAATCTTTGAATATATCCATATCAATATATACTTTTGAGTGCTTGAGTTTTTTTTATATTTTACTCTAGAAGAATTTTAAGAATTATAAGCAGAAAACATATGGTAGGTCAAGCATAGTGAGAGGAAAGAATCACTTTTAAAATGTTTGGGCTATGTATTATGATTTGTTCCTTTGCACATATAATATGTACATTTATAAACTAATGTTCAAATTCCCCTGTAGTATAATTGTTAAAACAAGTTGTCTTCACTAATAACTTGAGTACTTTTCAAACACAATTAGTTATTCTTGGAAATAATGATAGGTTTAAAAATATTGGCACTTTTTAAAACTGTGTTGGTATAATTCATGTAACATATAATTAACCATTAAAATGTGTGAAATTCAGTGGCATTTAGTACATTCACAATGCAGTGCAAGCACTACCTCTGTGTAGTGGCAAATAATTTTCATTACCACAAAAGAAAACCCTGGACCCATGAAGCAGTCATTCCCCATTCCACTCTATGCCGAGCCCCTGGCAAACTCATCTGCTTTCCCTCACTACTGATCATCACAATAAGGGGCCTTTTTCATTTTGCTTTTTTCACTTAGCATGTTTTCAAATTTCATCCATGTTGTAATATATGTCAGTACTTCATTTCTTTTTGTAGCTGAATAATATCCATATGTATATATCACATTTTGTTTATCCATTCATCAAGTGATTGATGTTTGCTTGTGTTCACCTTTTGGGTATTGTTAATAAATATATACAGTGAGTATATACATGTACTTGTTTGAGTACTTGTTTTCAATTGTTTGCGGAGTATACTTAGGAGTAGAGATGCTAGGTCATATGGTTATTTCTATGTTTAAATTTTTGAAGTACTGATAAACTGTTTTCCATAGCAGATGCACAATTTAGCATTCCCACCTTCACTGCAGAAGGGTTCTAATTTCTCTGCCTCCCCACCCATATTTGTTCTCTTTAAGTAATATCCATTCTAGTGGGTGTTAAGTGGTATCATGAAGTGGTTCTGATTTACATTTCTGAAAACACTAATAATGGAAGCATGTTTTCATGTAATTGTTGGTCATTTGTGTATCTTCTTTGGAGAATTGTCTATTTAAGACCTTTGCCGATTCTTTAAATTGATGCATTATAGTTGTACATATTTATGGGGTACACATGATATTTTGATGCACGCATAAAATGTGTGATAATCAAAAAAGGAAAACTGGGATACTCATCCCCTACTGCATTTATTATTTGTGTTCGGGAACATTTCAAATGTGTTTTATCTATTTGGAAATAACCATTAAATTATTGTCAACTATAGATGTCCTAACTGTGCTATTGAACACTAGAACTTACTCCTTCTGTCTAACTGTATTTTTGTAGCCATTAACCAGCCTCTCTTCATTCCCCTCTCTTCCTAACTTCTGGTATCCACCATTCTACTCTATACATTCCATGAGATGGATTCCTTTAGCTCCTACATATGAGTGAGGACATGTGATAATTTGTCTTTCTGTATCTGGCTTATTTCACTTAACATAGTGTCCTAAAGTTCCATTCTGGTTGCTGCAGATGACAGAATTCCATTCTTTTTTCTGGCTCAATAATCTTCCATTTTATATGTATGCCACAGTTTCTTAATCCATTCATCCATTAATGAACACTTAGGTTGATTCCATATCTTGACTACTGTGAATAATGCTGCAATAAAAATGAGAATGCATATATATATATATATATATATATATATATATGATGTACTGATTTCCTTTCTTTTGGATATATACCCAGCAGTGGGATTGCTACATCATATGGTAATTCTATTTTTAGTATTTTTGGGAAACTCCATCCTGTGTCTCATAGAGGCTGTACTAATGTACATTGCAGGCAACATTATACAAGCATTCCTCTTTCTGTGCTTCCTAGCCAACATCTGTTACTCTCTGTCTTTTTTGAAAGAGCCATTTAAACTGGGGAAATACGGTATCCCACTGTAGTTTTGATTTGCATTTCCCTGGTGATTTGTGATGTTGAGCATTTTTTCATGCATCCATTAGCCATTTGTGTGTCTTTCTTTCAGAAATGTCTATTCAGATCATTTGCCCATTTGTAGATCAGATATATTTGTTTTTTTTCTATTGAGCTGAGTTTTTTTAAGTTTGCAAATATATTCTCTCTTACTGTAGGTTGTCTCCACACTTTATTGTTTTCTTGCTGGGCAGAAGCATTCTAGCTTGATTTACTCTCATTTGTCCATTTTTGCTTTGATTGCCAGTGCTTTTTGAGGTCTCCTACAAAAAAATCATTGCCCAAAATGATGTCTTAAAGCATTTCCGCAGTCTCTTCTTCTGGTAATTTCATATTTTCGGGTCTTTTCTTATATTTGTTGAGCCTTGTTCTGTGGCCTAACACATGCTCTATACTCTGGAGAGTGTTCCATGTGCTGACTGATGACAAGAATGTATATTCTACAGCAATTGGATGAAATATTTTGTAAATGTCAGTTGTTAAGTTCATTTGGTCTAGAGTACAGTTTAATTCCAATGTTTCTTTGTCTGGATAAGCTGTCCATTACTGAAAGTGGGGTACTGAAGTCTCCCACTATTGCTGTACACCAGTCTATCTCTCCGTTTAGATCTCCAAATGTTTGCCTTATATATTTGTGTGTTCCAGTGTTGGGTAAATACATATTTTAAATTGTTATATCCTCTTACTGAATTGGCATCTTCATTTTTGTTTTGTTTTGTTTGTTTTTTGAGTCTTGCTCTGTCGCCCAGGCTGGAGTGCAGTGGCGCAATCTCCGCTCACTGCAAGCTCCCCGTCCCAGGTTCGCGCCAGTCTCCTGCCTCAGCCTCCGGAGCAGCTGGGACTACAGGCGCCCGCCACCAAGTCCGGCTAATTTTTGTATTTTTAGTAGAGACGGGATTTCGCCGTGCTAGCCAGGAAGGTCTCGATCTCCTAGCCTCGTGATCTGTCCGCCTCGGCCTCCCAAAGTGTTGGGATTACAGGCGTGAGCCAATGCGCCCAGCCGGCATCTTTATTGTTATACAGTGACTTTCTTTGTCTCTCTCTACAGTTTTTGACTTTAATCTATTTTATATAAGTCTAGCCTTTCCTGTTCTTCTTCCATTCCTGTTCATTTTCATGTTGTTGCTGATGTCCCTCTCTGGTTTGAGATCTTCTTTGCCTGAGTAAAAGAGAAGTCCCCAAATTTAATGCACGGGGGTTGCTAGCTTCAACTCCACTTTCAGTCTCAGACGACCCCCTCAGGGATTTTTCTTCCTACAGGCAGTCAGGATGCCTCCTAGGGATTGAGGCAAGAATAGGATTCCTGCAAAGGACACCAAAATGGGAGAGAAGCTAGCTCTCTGCCTTGATCTCACATTTTACAGAGGAAACTGTGAACCAAGGGGTACTTTTCTTTTTTTCTTTTCTTCCTTTTTTTTGAGGAGGGGTGTGGGGGGATGGAGTCTCACTCTGTCACCCAGGCTGGAGTGCAGTGGCGCAATCTGGGCTCACTGCAACATCCGCCTCCCAGGTTCAAGTAATTCTCCTGTCTCAGCTTCCCGAGTTGCTGGGATTATAGGGGCACACCACCACGCCCGGCTAATTTTTGTATTTTTAGTAGAGACGGGGTTTCACCATATTGGTCAGGCTGGTCTCACACTCCTGACCTCAGGTGATCCACCTGCCTCCGCCTCCCAAAATACTGGGATTATAGGCGTGAGCCACCGCGCCCAGTCAAGGGGGACTTTTCTACATGGTGCCTAGCAGCTTTGGGTTGGGGAATCATGGAGAGAGAAGTCCATTAGTCTTTCTAGCTGCTAACACTTTTTCACTTCCTTATAGCCCCATGGATCGTCACAGTCTCAATGTTCAGTTCTGGAATATTGCTTCTAATAATCTTGTCTCGGCCGGGCGCGGTGGCTCACGCTTGTAATCCCAGCACTTTGGGAGGCCGAGGCGGGCGGATCACGAGGTCAGGAGATCGAGACCACGGTGAAACCCCGTCTCTACTAAAAATACAAAAAAAAATTAGCCGGGCGTGGTGGCGGGCGCCTGTAGTCCCAGCTACTCGGAGAGGCTGAGGCAGGAGAATGGCGTGAACCCGGGAGGCGGAGCTTGCAGTGAGCCGAGATTGCGCCACTGCACTCCAGCCTGGGCGACAGAGCGAGACTCCGTCTCAAAAAAAAAATCTCGTCTCTACACAGCTGTTCTTAGTTTTCTTTGAGGTAAAGTCAGATCACTTCTGCTCTACCATGTTGGTGATATCACTCTCCCTTTGCCTATTTTTTAAAAATTGGGTTACTTGTCTCTTTATTGTTGAGTTTTAAGAGTTCTTTGCTTTTATCGGATATTAGAAGTTTTTAGATAATTGATTTGGAAATATTTCCTCCCATTCTGTAAGTTGGCTTTTCAAGTTCTGAATTCTGTACTTTGATGCGAAAAGTTTTTAATTTCAGGGAAGTCCAATTTATTTTTTCTTTTGTTATTGCTGCTTTTGGTGGTATAGCTAATAAATCATTGCCAAATCTAAAGTTGTGAAGATGTATCCCTATAGTTTCCCCGAAGGTTTTATAGCTTTAGCTCTTATATTTAGAAATTTGATACATTTTGAGTTAATTTTTGCATATAATGTGAGGTAGAGGTCTAAATTCATCCTTTTGCATGTGGATAACCAGTTGTCTAAGTACTATTTGTTAAAGAATCTATCAACTACTCGTAAAATGACCTTAATAATTTTGTCATAAATGAATTGACCACAATGTCTGGGTTTATTTCCAGACTCTCCATCTTTTCCATTAATCACTGTGTGTATTCTTATTTGATTATCACACTGCTTTGATTACTCTAGCTTTCCTAATAAGTTTTGAAATCCAGAAGTGTGCGTCTTCCACCTTGGTTTTTCTTATTCAGACTTTACATTGGTTATTCAGATCTCTTGCAATTCAATAGGATCTTTAGGATTTGTGTTCCTTTTTTACAACAACAAAAAAATGCTCGTTGGATAACAATAAGGATTACATTAAATCTATAGATCTCTATGGGTAGTATTGCCATGTTAAAAATATTTAGTCTTCAGACCCATTACCACAGGATGTTCTTTATTAAAATTTAGGTTATCTTTAACTTCTCCATTATTTTGTGATTTTCAGTGTGCAAGACTTTCATCTATTTAGTTAATTATTGTCCTGAAATTATGATTCATTTTGATGCTATTGTAAATGGAATTGCTTTTTTAATTGAATTTTCAGATTATTCATTGCTAGTGTACACAACTACAACTGATTTTTCCAAGTTAATGTTCTGTCCTGCAGTTGCTTGCTGGATCTTGTTAACTACCTCTAACACTGTTTTTCTGGGTTTTTAAGCTTTTTTTTTTTTTTGACTGGAGTCTTGCTCTGTCGCCCAGGCTGGAGTACAACGGCATGATCCCGGCTCACTGCAATCTCTGCCTCCCGGGTTCAAACGATTCTCCCACCTCAGCCTCCCGAGTAGCTGGAATTACAGGCACCTGCCATCATGCCCAGCTAATTTTTGTATTTTTGTAGAGACGGGGTTTCACCATGTTGGCCAGGCTGGTCTTGAACTCCTGACCTCAGGTGATTCACATGCCTCGGCCTCCCGAAGTGCTGGGATTACAGGTGTGAGCCACTGTGCCTGGCAGCATTTTTTATAAGATCATTGTATTTGTGAAGAGAAATAATTTCCATTTTTTCTTTTCAACTGGGATACCTTTTATATATCTTCATTGCCTGATGACCCCAGCTAGATTTTAAGTGTAATGTTTAAGACAAGTGGCAAAAGTGGGCTTTTTTCTCCTGTTCATGATTTTAGGAGCAAAGTTTTCAGTCTTTACCTCTCGACTATATTATTAGCTGTAGGTTTTAATAAATGCCCCATATATCGTGCTGAGAAAATGATCTTCTAATTACATATTATGGATTGCTTTGGGTTGCTTTTCTGGAGAGATGGACTACAGAAAGTGTCTACTGCACCATTGTCATTGACGTCACTTTTGCCACCTGTTTTTGAATTTGTAGGAACACTCACCCTTCTTCAAAATTTGCCTGACACAATAGTCACATATGAAAAAATAGTTACAGGTAGTTAGGCAGTGAGCAGGGCAGGAAAGGGCTCTCCCCGACCCAGTAGGAATGTCACATGATGGTTCGGCAATGATCACATTGCCCCTCTAAAAATGATAATTTGGTAGCCTGGGAGAGACAATCTCCTGATGATCCACATCTGTTAATATTAAAAGTGCGAATTGAGGCCGGGCGCGGTGGCTCACGCTTGTAATCCCAGCACTTTGGGAGGCCGAGGCGGGCGGATCACGAGGTCAGGAGATCGAGACCACGGTGAAACCCCGTCTCTACTAAAAATACAAAAAAAAAAAATGAGCCGGGCGTGGTGGCGGGCGCCTGTAGTCCCAGCTACTCGGAGAGGCTGAGGCAGGAGAATGGCGTGAACCCGGGAGGCGGAGCTTACAGTGAGCGGAGATCGCGC
>NW_026652282.1:112277399-112293170 GCF_009828535.3 Hylobates moloch
ATATCGCCTTTTTCATTTTTTATTGCGTCTATTTGATTCTTCTCTCTTTTCTTCTTTATTAGTCTTGCTAGTGATCTATCAATTTTGTTGATATTTTCAAAAAACCAGCTCCTGGATTCATTAATTTTTTAAAGGGTTTTTTGTGTCTCTATTTCCTTCAGTTCTACTCTGATTTTAGTTATTTCTAGCCTTCTGCTAGCTTTTGAATGTGTTTGCTCTTGCTTTTCTAGTTCTTTTAATTGTGATTTTAGAGTGTCAATTTTAGATCTTTCCTGCTTTCTCTTGTGGGCATTTAGTGCTATAAATTTCCCTCTACACACTGCTTTGAATGTGTCCCAGAGATTCTGGTATGTTGTCTCTTTGTTCTGGTTGGTTTCAGAGAACATCTTTATTTCAATCTGGGGGGTGATCACACAGTAGAAAAGACAGGCTGTAGGGTTCCCAGTGATGCTTCCCCCACAGAAGACCCAATTCAGAGGTGACTGAGCAGGTAGAGAAAGCAATATGACTTCCATTGATGTCGGGGATCACAGAATGAGGATAGCAGTGTGGATATTTGATACCAGAGACTGTAGCGAAGGGCTCACATCCACTGTGCAAGTGCTAAGAAAAAGGGACTCCTCTGGAGTACAAGTATTGATTTAAACAGGAGTAGTAGTGGAGTGGAGTGGAGAGAGCACATGCTTTAAAGTCAGAAAGAACTCATGAAATCACAACTTAGCCTCTTATAGTTGGATGACCTTGGGCAAAGTTGCTTAAGTTCAGTGGACTTCAGCTACCACATTTGTAAAATGGGAACAATACCTACCTCACTGGATCGTTGTGTGGTTTAAATGCAAGTGCCTTGTGTGCAAAGTGCCTGCTAAAATAGATGCTCAAAAATATTAGCTCCCTCTCTCCTCTCCTCTTTCATTTTTTTTATGAAAGAAATTGATGATCGCTTCATTCACTGCACAGAATGGCAGCTGAAATTCCACAGTGATGTTGTGATTAGGATATAGGAACTGAGAGAATCAAGACTTCTTGCCAAGTGACATGTAAAATTCAAAGTTCATAGAAGCCTTATTTACTAGGCTATACATTTCTTGGGGGCAAAGGGCTGAATCTATCTCATTTCTCTCTGTATTCACACAGCTCGCTGAATGGTAGAAAATCCAGAGGACACCAATCAAGCTTACAGGTGATCTCATATGGGGATAGCTCTGCACTTAGCAGAACTTATTTAGGAGAAGCCAAGGAAAGAAAATTTGAAAATTGGACCACTAGTTCTCAAAGTTTAGTTGTATACTAAAAGCAAAGCTCAGGCTAGACAATCTTCAAGAGCTAAAGAATGTTATCGATAGAGAGCGGTGATTGGTATCTGAGCAGGCTAGTAAGTGCCATTACATAAAGGAGTCTAATTTCCTGCTCTGTATTTTTATCACAGGTTCCAGATGGAGAATTGGATCATAAGTTTAATGAACCCCTCTTATAAGAATTTGTAGTAGATAGGAGGGTGGTTTTCATCAAAGCTTAAGTGGTACGGACAAAGGGACAAGATCTGAGGTTGTCATAGGGACCTCTTTCCCCTCAAGGGCCATCAGCAGGATTAAATAATGACCATAGTTCACACTGGCAAGACTAACTACCAGGCAGTCGGGTGAGGAACAAGATGGCAAAGAAAATGAGTGGGAGTAGGAGATGGGGGAAGAAAGAAAGGAAAGAAAATGGTGTTAATGCTACGACTAACACCTTTAATCACCCTATTTCATGCTTTATCAATCTCAAAACCCTCTATATTTTCTCTTTTTACCACTTAGGCATGTAACCTCCAGTCAGGCAATGGCTATTTACTAAGTGCCTATTCCATACCACGTACTGTGATAGGTGCTGTGGTGATATAGACGTGATCAGAACATGGTTAGAGTGCAAAGGAGCTTTAGGTCTGGCACAGAAGATGATCGCTTTATGCCAGAGTGGGATGAAGAATGCCAAGAGAGGGGTTCAAGCAAAGTGCTAGAATTAGAAGTAGAGAAGGCTTCCTTGCAGGTAACACTTGAGGTGTTCCTTGAAGGGTGCAAAGGATTTCAGTAGGTGAAGTAGGTGTGATTGGAAGAAGATATTTAAGGCAGAAAGAATGACTAAGCAAAGAGATGGAAGAGTAAGATAAAATGATAGTAAGCTTTTTCGGTTTTCTGTGCACCAGGCACAGTGGCAAGCACTCTAGATTCAATACCTCATTTCATCCTTATAATAAACCTATGAGGTTAATAATATTCCATTATTATCCCTATTTTATAGATGAGGAAACCGAGGCCAGAGAGGCTGTATAAATTTCCAATGTCACACAATTATAAAGTGGCAGAGCCAGGTTTTTAACTCAAGCCTATCTGAGCCCAAAGCCTATGCATGCAATTAACCAATACACTAATTGCGAATCAGGTTATGGAAAGGAGTGAAAGCATAGTGTGTCTACAGCCCAGAGCCCATGGAAAGGAGGAAAGGGAGAGGAGATTAGAAATGTAGCTGCAGCCAAACTGTGGGGCCTCTTTCCTGGCAGCCTAAGGAGTGGGGCTGGATCTTTTAAACAATGGGAAATCATAGGAAGTTTTAAAGTAGTGGAGTGACAGTAAGAGTGGTGCTTTAAGAAGATTAATCTGTCAGCAGTGCAGAAGATGGATGGGAGAGGGGAGTGATCGGAGGCAGTTAAGAGGCTATTACAATACAACAGTCCAAGTGTAAGGTAGGGTACACCCTTTTCTTGAGCTAAGAAATCCAAAGTGGAGAACAGACAGAGGAGAGACATTGTGAAGTAAAAAGAAAAAGAAGTCCGTGACTAACTAGATGGGGAGAGGGGAGTGGTGGTGAGGGATTGGGAGAGATAAAAATTAAATAAGGAAACTGAGGTTTGGAGCCTTTGTGACTAGAAGAATAGTGATGCCAGTCACAAAGTTGAGGGATGGCTACCCTGGAGAGAAGTTTCGACTTAAGAATGAAACTGGGATAAATCTCTAAAGGTGATCTTTGCAATAATAGAAATGAATAGGATCTGCTTGAGAAGAGAGAACAGCCAAAGGCAAACGCTTAGGGGATGCCTCCACTGAGGTGGTATGGCTAGGAGGGATAGTTAGTAATGGGGATAAGCAAAAGAGGTCATGGGGTAAGGGGAAGAAACGGGAAATCATGAGAAAGAGGTTTCTAGAAGGTTGAGTGATGAACACTCTTAATATAGTAGAGGGGTCAGAGAGAAAGAAGGATGCAAAGATACTGTTGAATTTGGTAATTAGAAGATCTTTCCTGAATTACCAGGAGCAGTTTCAGGATAGAGCCAGATTTCAGGGAGTGAAGAAGGAAAAGAGTAGGGTATACGCTTAGGCAAATTGGAGACAGTGACTCTAAAAAATTCTCAGGAGAATTTTTGTGGTGAAATTAAGGAGCAAAACAGATACTTAAAGTGTGCTCAAGTATTGAAAGATGATCTCAGGGTAAGGATGACCTTAGCACATTTATTAGCTAAAGGAAAATGTTTGTTAACTAACATTTGTTAGTGAAGATGTCGAGATTAAAGACGTGTGGTGAGGTCAGAGGTGACTGTGGCTGGAACAAGATTCTGATGAAGGCGAGAAGGGATAGGGTCATGTGCCAGGTGGAATGTTTGTTTTGGCAAGTATGGTGGTGGTATCTTCCTTGGAAAATAAAAAGAGAGAAAAGAGGCCAACTAAAGATACAGAAATATTTGGAGATGGAGAGAGGGCATTAAACTAGAATCATTCTGCATTTTCAAAGAAATTTGTGCACCGTGCACTGGCTGGTCTTGGTGTTACCAGTAGATTATCTGTAGAAAGGAAGGCAAGTGGACATGGGACTGAGAACTTCAAGAGTGTGTGTCTCCCTCAATTGATACAGTACCTGGCACACAAAAGGTGTTCAATAAGTATTATTTGGAATATATAAACAAACAAGATCTACAAAAGTCACTAAGAGACACAGACTGCGATGTCATAGAAAGTGAGTTTAAAAATTGCAGAACGACATTCACTGGAAAGGTTAAGATGAGAAAGAAATGATACCATAGTTGACGAAGACGTGTCACAACTGGAATGTTTGTACACTGCTAGTGAGAGAGTAAATGGATACAGCCACTTTGAAAAACTTTGGCAAGCCTTATCTCCTAAAGCTAAACATATGCATGCTTCATGATCTAGCAATTCCACTCGCAGGTATATATTCAAGATGAATGAGTGTGTTAGTTCACCAAAAGGCATGGGCAAGAATGTCCATACCAGGACATAGAAACTAATGCATCATAAAGGTTAAATGGCCTGCTTGAGTCCACTCAGGTTATAAATGGTAAGGCTGATACTTGAACTCTGGGCTTTCTTGCCACAACGTTTTTATTCAAATACCTCCAAAGGCTACTGCATACTGTTTATATAGTCAGAACTTTACATACGTTGTTGCTAATATGCACAGTCTTGCAGTATGTATATTATTGCTCTCATTTTACAGATTGATAAACTGAGGGCCAGAGAATGCTTACTGAAAGTCACTTGCCCCAAATGGTGGGTATATATATTTTCTGAGAACTGAGATGTGAAATTAGTTTTACCTGGCTCCAAAAGCTATGCCTTTTCTCTCCCATCAAGGAGTGGAGGTTTTCTCAAGTTTTGGCAAGTTGCAAGAAGGAAGTATGGTGTGCTGAGGTAGTTGAAATCATAAGAAGGGTTCAGTGAAAGAATCCTGTCTTGCCTGTCTTCACTGCCCGTAAAACCAAAGCCACAGCCAGGTAATGTCCTCCCCCATTTTTCCTCTGTGACCCACTCACTTTATTATAAGGGCCTGGGAGACAAGGATGACTCTAGGCATAGCGATGAAGTAGTAAACACTCATCTTCTTTGTCACTCATCTCACCTATTGTAGGCAACCTATTAACACGTATATTTAACGGACACATACATACACACATTTGCATGTACACATGCACTCACCTGTAAAGCTATTTCCTTAACAATCTAACTTTTCTAACTCCAGAAGAATTATTAAATACTCAAAGAAGTGTTTATTTTCGAGGTGACTTAAGCTATCCATTGCAGGAATACAGATCAAGAACACTCCCCATTCACTTGGGTTCCTGTTCTAATTCCATTCTCACAGTGGGTGTTCTAAGGTGTATGGCAATTATCTCAGGCTTTAGGTTTTCTTCATGCTAAGAGTATCAGAACATCCCTACTTCCTCCACATCCTAATATTTTCTTCCTAAAGAGCCCCCTGCCTGACCTTGAATCATTCATCTTTAAAAAAGCAATCCTGAGGTGAGAGATCCTAGCAAAGGTGGACTGAGCCCTAGAAGACAAGTTTTGAGGTCGCCAAGTTGGGTGTAGAAGCTCTGACCTTTGCCAGGTCTTCCCTTACTCCCAAACCAGAACCTTGCAGTACAAGCCCAATGGCTCTCTCTGTCCCTTCCCTCCCTGAAGTCAGGTGTCTCAGGCTCAGAATATGAGAATTAGTTGTCATGGTAACCTGTGACTGTGCCTGATAGCCTCTTCTCTTCTCTCAGCCAGTTCTAGGACCTGGACATCTGTTCTCAGTTCACTTCTTCTAATGTTCCCAAATCTAAGCCCAGGACCATAGGCCAAGTTACACAGTTTCTGAGTGAGGTGGTGAAGAGGCCTTCCCCTGCATCCAATACAAGAGAAGCAAGAAAGAGAGAATGGAGTAATAAGAAACAGTGCTTTAAAGAAGCTCTCAGGGAACAGGGAGTCCAGGGCTACTAATTAAAGTTAATATGTACACCTACTATGTACCCACAAAAATTAAAAACTAAACAATTTTTTAAAAAGTTAATTAAGCACTTACTATCTGCCAGTCACAGTAATGTCTTGTCCATTATTTCACTAAGTTCTCTCAAATGACCTTATGAAATAAGTATTATTATCCCCGCTATACAGATGAAGGAAATGGAAACTCAGAAAGGCAAATGGACTTGCCTAACATTGCACAGCTATGATTTCCACTTGTTCCTTATCCAAGTTTCCAAAACCCAATCACTTTGGATTACACTAGTTTATGGTTCATCATTTCTTGGAAGGAAAATAAGAGTTGCAGACAAGTCTTTCCCCAGCCCCCAAGCCTGTGAATCCCTCACAGTCTTTCCCCAGGAATAGATCCCCCACTTCAAATGCAGCCCCTCCTCAGACACCTTCTCCTCCATGGACTCCTTCCTTCCTCTTAAGTAACCTCTTTCTATTCTCCTGAGGCTCTCTACAATTGCCCTCTGGCCAAATCCTTGCTTTTCCCACTTTCTCTGGTAGATCCCTGGCCTTTTCTTTCCTAAGGTTTATCTTTAATGTCAAGGAGAGTGGGGTAGGCTAATTTCCTGACACAGGCAGAACAAAGGACACCTGTATTAGTTTCCTGTTACTGCTACAACAAATTGGCAAAAATTTAGTAGTTGAAAGCAATACAGATTTGTTCTCTTCCAGTTCTGCAGGCCAGAAGTCTGAAATCAGTTTCACAGGGCTGAAGTCCAAGTGTCAGCATGGCTGTTCTCCCTCTAGAGGCTCTGGAGCCACCTTTTTCTGCTTCTGGAGTTGCATTCCTTATATTCCTTGGCTCACAGCCCTTTCCTTTATCTTCAAAGACAGCAGCATAGCATCTTCAAGTACTTCTTTGCTTCTGTCAAGTCTTTTCCTCCGTTCTCAAATTTCCCTTTGCCCCCCTCTTTAAGGACTTATGTGACTACATTTATGGCCCGCCCAAATAATCCAGAGTAATCTCCCCATTGCAAAATCATTAACATAATCACATATGCAAAGCTTCTTTTGCCATATAAGGTAACATTAAGAGGTTCCAGGGATTCAAACCCAGAGATCTTTGGGGGCATTGTTCAGCCTACACAGCATCCAAGAAACACAATTTTAGTCTTGCAGTGGGGACCAGTTATCCTTCATTTCTGGAATGAGTGAACCAGGAGTTGAGGAGTTAGAGTAGAAGGAATAAGCATGGATTAAGTTAAGAGAGTTATATAAACTTGAATTTTGCTGAAATGAATCCAGGTAGGGCAGGTGATTTCTGAGAGAGGGCTCTTTACTTACTTACTGCCCCTACAGAGAGAGGTGGAAAGGAAGGTAGGACTGAGAGGTGAAAGATTATTTTCTCCTTTCTAAAACAGTTGCCTTATTTGTTCTTCTATTTCCTGGGTGGTTTCACGGGGCAGAGAACAGTTGAGAAAAGGGTGACACTCTGGCTCCAGAGACAAAATGAAGAAGCTAGAACTAGTCTCTATAGCTGACCTCTGTTCTCCCTTTCCACCTGTATATTTAGTCTCCTCTTTCCCCGTCCTTGTTGTCAACCAGATGCTTCCTGCTTGTTGAGAAGTGAAGCTACAATGAAGTGAAGCCTGGAGTAATGAATAGTGAGTGAAGAAGAGGAGGAAGTTTCTTTAGGAGAAGCCCTCATGTCAGCCCACTTCAGGCCAGAGAAAAGCCTTCTCCAGCAGGCAGTCTTAGGGAGGTGTGGAATTTGGGGTAGCTGCCAAGTACAGTGACCAAGAGTTACAGGGTCAATCCTTGATAATCATTCACTTCTCTTCCTTGGCACTGAACATTGCTATCTAGTGTATGGTGATCTTCAAAAATCCCTTTCCACAAGTTTCTCTGCATGATGATTACCTTAAGGAACAATTTTAATCACACCTGGCAGATCTGGGCTAAAGCCCGGCAAAACAAGTGGAGAATGGGAATTTGGGGAACTCAGATTTTGAAAACCATAGAAAGACTGGTTGGGATGGAAGTGTGGGGGCATGCCTGATCTGGGATTAAATTTTCATGGTCTTGGAGTGTCAACAGCAGCATCACAAACTCAGTGAGGTTTTGATTTATGAGCACCAGATGCAGAGTTGTGAACTGACGTTTTTTGTAGAGTTCGCAGCTGGCTCCCCATATTTTGTTTCTGTTCCAGGACATCATCTATTATGCTGCTCAATGCTCCTCCTTATATAAAAACTCATATAACAAATTCTTCTCCAAGTTTAGGGCCAGGAAAAAGTTTGTTTCTCCTAGTGAATATGTCTGCTTTCTTCTGCCAGACAATGAAAGTAATAAAAAGGCACCCCCGCTCCACACCCAAGCCAGAGGGTTGACTTAAACTCTCCAGCTGTATGAGCTTTGAGTCTGCCGAGGGAAGGAGATCACAGGTGATGGGGAAGCCAGAGGGAGCACTCAGAACTCACTCAAAATTGGGTAAGCAGGGCAGGCCACAACTTCAGAAGGGAAGGACTGGTCATCCACATGCCAAGACCAAATGGGGAATCCAGAGAATTCCCAGGCAATGATGACAGCACCAACAAATTCCAGGCTGAACCACGTTAGGGAGTTTTCTAGCAGAAAATTAGGAGCAAGGCCTGGCTTCTAGGGCTAGGAAAAGCCAGGAACATGTGGGAAACAGATCTCAGACAGATCTTCCTCTCAAGGAGGGTGAAGAAACTCTGGGAACTGGTGGCACTCAGGCAGAAAAAGGGCCTAGTTGTCCATGGGATGTCCAGAAAAGTCTCTGGATCTGATAGCTCTACAGAAGTACACTGATCCGTCTGCAACAGGGTTCAGGAAGTATTTGGCTTTCTAAATCCCACTAACTTCCTTGACCAGTTCAATTATACATTCCTGCAACCCTTTTTAATTGACCATGAGACAAATGGGTCACATCTTACAGAAATCTGTATGAAGACCAGCATGAATGGTATTATCACAAGACAAATGTAAACATCATGTTTTGATTTTCACCTTTGTTGCTAGGAAACTCACTTCTAAATTGTATGCTTTATTGAACACTCTAGAAGCATAGTGGGGTGAGGGTGGGGTCAATATATTTTGTCACCATCTCCTTCCATTTGCGCTGCTTTTATTCTTTGTTAACAGATTTTAGTCTAATTGCACCAAGAATTAACCAGTTGTGAGCCCCCTCAAATTCGTTTTGGAAGTAGACAGGCAGTAAATAAGCATACAGATATATGATATTTTCTTTGTAGGCTTGTCAAATTTTTCATATGCCCTTTCTTGGGTTTAAAGTGAGAGGACTATTGACCTTGACTTAAGCTATGCTCACCTTTGTTCTTCAGATTTGTTGCTACTGGCCACAAGGGGGTCTGGGCCAGTGTATGTCCTGCTAGCAGTCGATGGAGTCATTGCTGCAAAGTAAAGAAAGTACCTCATTTTGCTGGATGCTTTTATTACGCTTGGCATCACAATAACAGTTTCCTCAGGTTTCTTGTCTTGGGAACACCTAATGGCAGATGTTCTTGATACTTCAGTAACTAAAGCTCCTTTAATGGGATCCATGATGGACCTGCCTTGTTTTGTTTTATAGTGAAAAATGTTTTAAGGAAGTTGCAGTATATATTTTGTTGGTAACGATGCCTTAAGCTATTAAGGCCATTTGTTATTTTCTGAAAGCAAGAGAGATAATGCTCCCTAATAAAATTCACTACACTGCAGGTAGCTCTACGTTTGTTTCCTCCAAAGTGCTCCATAGCTCTTGTGGGCCTGTTTCTCTCTTTCATCTTTCTTACGTCCTTATAAGATGGTATGGGGGCACAGCCTTTTTAGTGCTGAGCAATTGGACTCTGAATCCCAAATAAGTCACAAATAGGAGCTGGCTTAGTGCAAACGGCACTCCCTCTTTGTAGTCCTCTCCTCTGGCCCTGGCTCCCCTGTTTGCTTCTCCTTGTTTCCAGAGTCCAGCCTCCTTGGGCCACTGATTTTGGCATCTCCTTGAAGACCCTCCTCTTTATTCCTACTCCTTGTCCACGATTCAGGCATTGAAGTTCCTCTTAACCCAATTTCTCCCCGAATTGAAAATGCAAATGTGCCTGCTTTATTGTCTGTATGTGTTAAGCTTCTACAAGAGGTTTTGTGCTAAGCACAATGTTCTGTATGGGGAAGTACAAGAAGGTGGGGGTGAAGGGAGCAGAATGGTCTCTGAACTGCCACTGGTCAGCAGCTAGAGTGCTTTGCACCCTTCAGGCCTGAGATTGGAGTGAGGACAGCAGAAGAGGTGGATCAGGGCAGTCAGAACCAGGAAGAAGTACTGTGGGTATTTTATCATGGAGCCAGGGTAAGTTGAACTGGAGAACTGACAGACAGCCATCTCAGGGAGAGGAAACAGAAATTTCTCTCTCATCCCAAATCTCTGGGCACAAAATTGTCTTTACAATTATACTGTTAAAAGGACTTCAGCTCCCAGGAAGGGGAGAAAAGCACAAAATGGGGTGGCAAGGGAGCAAGGCTGTGGGTTTCCCATCTCCCTTCCAGACCAAATCCAAGACATCAGGAAAATGTGCTTTTCCCCAAATGCAATGTGATATGATGTTATACACAAAGATCCGAGGTCAGTTCTACATGGGTAGAATTCACAGACAACTCTGTGTGCTAATAGTTCACCTGTAATACTAATTGAAGATGTTTATTTTTCTAGCTTCTATTTTTAAAAGCCACTGAAAGTTTAATAATATAAAGGTTTCAACTTTGACATCTAATGGATTAAACCCATGTTAGAGGGCTGAAATTTTATAATCACCATCTGATGGGACTCAAGTGTATTAAAAACAGAGGTTTATACGGGAGCAGGCAAGGATGGTGGAGGTATGCAGTCCATGGATCAACAACTGGCTTCTTTTAACAAAAAACATAAAAGCTATTTCCAGCTGAAATTCTCAGAAACACTATAGGAAATTAATATAACTGATTGATGTGATCTCATCTAATAGAACTGGGAGTTGAAGCTTTATCCCTCTAGAACAGGTGATTAGAGGCAAATGAGGGGCAGGTTCCCATGGCAACCATTTGGCTATCTCAGACCCGAAGGAGGCCTCTGAAACGGAAGCTTTGAGAAGGAATATGGATTTTCAAAGGGAAAAAATATTAGACATTTATCTTTTAGGGCTATGCTGGAGTGCACAGGGGATTAAGGTGGTGTGAGGGCATATCTAGAGTTGTTCTGTGAGTGCCGGGGACAGATTTTAGATACTGTTCCAGTCCCTTGAAGCTGAAGAATCACTGCTTTGTTTGGTGACTTCTCTCTCTACAACCTTCTGCGAAGGGAGACAGTAGAGAAAAGGATCAGAGTGTCCATGGACATTCCTGTGAGCCTGCTTGGGCCATGGTGGGTGTGAGTATCAGGTGAATCCAGCATGCCCTTCCCTTCACAAATATCCCCTCTCCTCCTTGAACTATTTCAATCAAACATTCTAGCCTATGATGGGACTAAATGAATCTTTAGGGTGGCAGTGCTGTGCTGAGGGAGGAGTAGCAGAATATCAGGCCTCTTTGCATGAAGGGGTGTGGCTGAAGCTTTCTGTTCACTCTCTGTTAGGAGATTAAGGTTCTGTTTTATGGCAGCCACCAGTGGTTAGGGGTACAAGTCAAAACCAAGGGTCATTGATTGCTCTTCTTATTCTGAGGACTTTTCCAGCTTCCTCTAATTACTCCTAAGCCACAGCCATTACCTTACCAGCCTCACTCTTCCTTCCTTTCCTCCTTAGAAGTGAAGTATTACAAGGTCTCCTGTTATTTTCTTTCCCCAGCTATTTGCACTTTTCTGTGGTTCCACCTCCTGCTTCTATCTGCGCCCCCCGCTCCTCCCACACACACTCCCTAGGCCTTTGCTGACATCTGAGATGTCAGATTTGATGAAATATCTGTTTGCCTGCCCCTGGAATCTCAGAGGCCCTACAGGATTCCTAATCTAGGCCAACAGTGCCACTGAAGGATGAGGATCAGGGATAGATATAACATTTTCTAAATTCCTTCTATGAGTTTTCACATACACTGACCCACCAAATCTACAAAATAGCCCAGCAGAGTAGACATTTTGTTATTCCTATTCTACAGATGATGAAACTGATACAAGATTCACATGACTTGCCTCAGTGATTAGAACTTGTAAGTGGCAGAATCAGGATTTGAACCCTGGTCTTCTGGCAACCAATTCTGGTTTTTCTTCCACTCCATTAGGAGAATGTTAGGGGTTGACATGTTCCCAGGGACAGATGTTGCTGTAGTGTCCTAAAGGCTGATGGAAAATGGGAGGGGGATCTTGGAAGACTCTGTTTAACTGTTGTAACCCCAGGGGCTTTACCTTGGTTCTCACTCAACCAGAGAATAATTGCAAGTAATTCGTTCTCAGTCTCTCACTGGAGAATACCCAGTTCTCACCATAGGCTCTTGAATTATCTGAACCAAGAGTTCTCTCCACCCTGGCACTTTGATTTCCATTCAGGTATTCATCTCTTCATTCACCCATTCATTCATTCACTCATTCATTCATTTGATCAACTTAATTGAGTATCTCTTAGGTGCTAGACACTATGCAAAGAGTTGAAGATCCATTGATGATGCAGCCATAGTCCCTACTTTTCTGAAGGGTTCAGAGACATAGATAGGAAATGATAATAAAACATAGTAAGAGTAGTGATAAATTTATGGACTGATTTGCAGCATGGACACTTGGACCAAAGTTGGGGGTGAGCCAGTTGTGAGGGTTTTTATCTTTGTAGGAATCAATCTCTCCTGGCTCCCAGGTACACCCCCAGTCCCCCACATTCCTTCTCCAGGTTCCTATGAGTAGTAATACTCAAAGTCACTATTTTTTTTAAATTGGGTTGTTGTACAGGAACAGAAAACCAAACACCACATGTTCTCACTCATAAGTGAGAGCTAAACAATGAGAACACATGAACACAGGGAGGGGAATAACACACACCGGGGCCTGTTGGTGGGTGGGGGAAAGGGGAGGGAGAGCATTAGGACAAATACCTAATTCATGCAGGGCTTAAAACCTAGATGATGGGTTGATAGGTGCAGCAAACCACCATGGCACATGTATACCTGTGTAACAAACCTGCACGTTCAGCACGTGTGTCCCAGAACTTAGAGGAAAAAAAATTAAATTGGGTTGTTGTTTTTGGTGGAAGATGGGGAGATATGTTCATCATGTGAATCATCAATTGGAGTGGAGTCTTTCAAGAAAAATATAATGCACAAGTACTCTTTATTGAATTTCTGGGAAATATTCTAGGAAATTAGCCCACAACAAACTAATGTAATTCCCTCTAACAGGAATATGTCCAATGAATCTAGAGAGCTTAGATTGCCTTGGTACATAAAGAAGTAAGTAGAATGCATTTTTTTTATTAACCTGCTTTGTAAATAAATGTCCTTGTATGAGAACATGATCTCTGAGTGCTGTCTTCTACACAACCCTCTTCCTGTGTCCTTCTCTCTAGGGGTGGGTGCCCATGTGCACTGCAGTCACCTTTTCCTCTCTCTAGTCTTCTTTGAAAGCTTGTTTTCTCTGGTTGTTTTTCTTCGAACGGTCTTGATATAGAAATTCACACTGTGGTGTAAATGGATAAAAACAACTTAATACTGTACCCCTTATGAGGTATTTGCATTTTAACGAAGACCAGCCACTCAATTTGGAGACATACGTTCTTCTTTTTAAATTTCCATCCCAATAATCAATCTGTTTTTCAGAAACTTATGCACAAAACCCCAGATTACACAAAACCCCAGATTCTAGACTTAAATTCTAATGGGAACATTGTAAATTGGACTCTCCGGGAAATATTTTAGATAGTGGAAGCTCTTTCTCTTCCCTAACAATTTCCAACTCTGGCACAGCTGCTCAAGGTGAAGTTTGTAATTTCTCCTTACTTCCCAGAAGTACTTTTGGCTCAGCTTATCTATTATGCCTTTGCAGTCGCCATTGAATGCCTCTAGTCCATGCAGAGTGGAATTGAGAACTGAAGTTGGACTTCCGTCATCCTTGGGGTATGAAGATAGGATAGGAATTGATCTAATTCTGGTTGGTTGTTGAGACAAGAATAACTTGGCCTCTCCTCATTGTGAGTACTGTGGGCAGACAAGCTCATATGTCCCCTCACATGTGCATGTGACCACATGTGGTCTTACACATATTTGAGGCTAAGGAGATTGTGGCGGGATTGCTGAAAGATGGGCAATAATGAAGACTCAGCATGTTTCAGACATTGTACTAAAGGAGCTATGTATCCTCAAAACCTTTGTATTATAATACATCTATTATTACCATTTTAAAGATGAAGAAACAGAATCTCAGATATGTTAAATAAATTGCTTAAAATCACAAAGAAAATTTAAGAGACTGGGATTTGGACCTCAGTCTTTATCCACAACCTATGTTTTAAAAAATAATCACTACAATATACTATTTTGCATAGGAGTAGGTAGATAGATGAGGTACAGTATTCCAAGCTGGAGAGAGATACAAGCTTGAACAATGTCCTAGAAATAAGAATGGATAAGATGTGCTTTAGGGAAACTAAGTAGCCCAGTCCAGTGTAACCAGAGGCAAGAGTTCTTGTAGGGCAGTAGAGGAAAGAATTCCTGCAACGCTTGTCTGGGGTCATGTTGTGGAGGGTAGAAATGTTGATCCAAAGAATGGCTTCTCTCTCCTTTATCTAGTATTTCAATTATTAAAGACCTAGTTTAAGGAGCTAAAGAGGTTTTCAGAAAGTATAAATGAAAATATTTTCAGAATTATACAGAGGACTTGGAGATGAGTGAAAGACTAAAGTCCTAACAGAAACATATTTAATAAAAGTAATCATTCAGCACCATAAAGCATCAGATGAGGTTTATTGTGAATTGTTTTCCCTATGCACACACAGAGGAAACATCCAGTATTGTGATTACCAAGGTAATTTGTCTTAAGGTTAATAGGTGGTTGGAGAAAATGATGTTTTGTTGTGTTCCATTCTACACGGGCCAAAAGGTTCTGTTTGGCCTGTATAGCATTTACAAAGAAGGTACTGGTCTAATAATCCCAAAATGACAATCCCGGTAACATCACAAAATGACTTCTGTTGTTGGATGGAACAAGTGGGAATCTAGGTAATAATGGAAATGGCTTCCTATGTGGCACTCCCTGGCCTGGGAGACCACAGGCCTGGACTCCAATTCCAGTTCTGCCACTAATTAACCATGTGACCTTGAAACAATCACTCAGTTGCTCTTGAGCTCAGTTTTCTCACTTATAAAATGTGGGAGTTGCAGGAGAGTCCCTGCCTGCCCTCCTTGTCACTTTTTCTTTTGTGTTTTTAAAACGTATTTTTAAAAATTTCACAAGTAATATGTGGATCTTTTCTCATTGTAAAAATGTTAAAGAATACCAAAATCCCCATTCAGCTCCCACTTCATCTCTCTTCTGAGATACAAATTATATTTGTAGCGTCATTTTCCAGGCAATTGTTATGTATCTGTAGTCATATAGATATGTGTGGTTTCTGGGGTTATTTTAAAAATATATGATGTCAAACTGTGTGTATTGTTCCACAAGTCAATTTTTGTTTCCATTGAACAGCATGTCTTGGGGATATTTTCATGTCAGTACATATAAATCTATTTTATTCTTTTTAACTGCTACATAGTATGCATATACAGTACCATCATTTGTTTAGTTATTTTTCACTGATAAGTATTTGTTTACAAATAATCATAGCACAGTTCTGCAGTGGACAGCCTTGGGCGTCTCCTTGTATGCATGTGCAAGTGTTTCTTTAGGGTATATTATTTGATGTAGAATTGCTAAGCTTTAACATTTCAGTTTTATTCCACACTGTCAAATTGGTCTCCAAACTACTAGTGCCAATTTACACACCTGCTGGCAGTTTCATTACAACTTGATCAGCACTTGATATGGTCAGACATTTTCATTTGCCAGTCTTATGGATGAAGAAAGTTCTCTCTGGTTACTTGG
>NW_026652282.1:112293180-112303510 GCF_009828535.3 Hylobates moloch
AAGCTACCAATGACTTTCTTCACAGAATTGGAAAAAACTACTTTAAAGTTCATATGGAACCAAAAAAGAGCCCGCATCGCCAAGTCAATCCTAAGCCAAAAGAACAAAGCTGGAGGCATCACGCTACCTGACTTCAAACTATACTACAAGGCTACAGTAACCAAAACAGCATGGTACTGGTACCACAACAGAGACATAGATCAATGGAACAGAACAGAGCCCTCAGAAATGATGCCGCATAGCTACAACTATCTGATCTTTGACAAACCTGACAAAAACAAGAAATGGGGAAAGGATTCCCTATTTAATAAATGGTGCTGGGAAAACTGGCTAGCCATATGTAGAAAGCTGAAACTGGATCCCTTCCTTACACCTTATACAAAAATTAATTCAAAATGGATTAAAGACTTATATGTTAGACCTAAAACCATTAAAATCCTACAAGAAAACCTAGGCAATACCATTCAGGACATAGGCGTGGGCAAGGACTTCATGTCTAAAACACCAAAAGCAATGGCAACAAAAGCAAAAATCGACAAATGGGATCTCATTAAACTAAAGAGCTTCTGCACAGCAAAAGAAACTATCATCAGAGTGAACAGGCAACCTACAGAATGGGAGAAAATTTTTGCAACCTACTCATCTGACAAAGGGCTAATATCCAGAATCTACAATGAACTCAAACAAATTTACAAGAAAAAAACAAACAACCCCATCAAAAAGTGGGCAGAGGACATGAACAGACACTTCTCAAAAGAAGACATTTATGCAGCCGAAAAACACATGAAGAAATGCTCATCATCACTGGCCATCAGAGAAATGCAAATCAAAACCACAGTGAGATACCATCTTACACCAGTTAGAATGGCCATCATTAAAAAATCAGGAAACAACAGGTGCTGGAGAGGATGTGGAGAAATAGGAACACTTTTACACTGTTGGTGGGACTGTAAACTAGTTCAACCATTGTGGAAGTCAGTGTGGCGATTCCTCAGGGATCTCGAACTAGAAATACCATTTGACCCAGCCATCCCATTACTGGGTATATACCCAAAGGACTATAAATCATGCTGCTATAAAGACACATGCACACGTATGTTTATTGTGGCACTATTCACAATAGCAAAGAGTTGGAACCAACCCAAATGTCCAACAACGATAGACTGGATTAAGAAAATGTGGCACATATACACCATGGAATACTATGCAGCCATAAAAAATGATGAGTTCGTGTCCTTTGTAGGGACATGGATGAAACTGGAAAACATCATTCTCAGTAAACTATCGCAAGGACAAAAAACCAAACACCGCATGTTCTCACTCATAGGTGGGAATTGAACAATGAGAACTCATGGACACAGGAAGGGGAACATCACACTCCGGGGACTGTTGTGGGGTGGGGGGAGTGGGGAGGGACAGCATTAGGAGATACACCTAATGCTAAAGGACGAGTTAATGGGTGCAGGAAATCAACATGGCACATGGATACATATGTAACAAACCTGCACATTGTCACATTGTGCACATGTACCCTAAAACCCTAAAGTATAATAAAAAAGAAAAAAAAAAAAAAATCAATCAAGTCATACACCACATTAATGTAATGAAAGACAGAAACCACATGATTCAGACGAAGCATTCAACAAAATTCAACACCATTTCATGATTAAAAACACTCAACAAATGAGGAATATTTTTTTTTTTTTTTTTTTTTTTTTTTTTTTCCTTTTAGTGGAGAATAGTTGATCTCAACTAAGAGCCGAGCATTAAACATGATTATTGCTACTGTGGTGTCACTGCTTCTAGGCTCTCTGAGTAGACAGAATTAGAAAATATGTGCATGTATATACATGTATGCACATCAATATGTGTATATGTAAATGTATATATAAATGTATATGCATAATATATACATATACTTATCTCTCTTTCCATATCTATAATAGTGTCATTCTATCTGTGCATCTATCTGTTCATCTTAATCTATCACATCATGACTTCTTACTAATACCTCTAACACCAATCTAACAAAACATGGTGCTATTTAGTGTTCCCCCTTTCATATCTGATACACTTCGAAAATGGAAGAAAAGACAATGAATGCAGTCAGCCTCTAGAAGCTAGAAACAACAAGGAAATCGATTCTCTTCTAGAACCTTCAGAATGACTACCAAAACCTCAATTTTACCCATAAGATCCATTTCAGATTTCTGACCTCCAACACTGTAAAATAATATATTTGCATTATTTTAAGCCAACAAACAACTTGTGTTAGTAAGCTAGAGGTAATTTGTTACAGCAACATAAGAAACTTACATAGGAGTATTATTTTAATTTTCTTCACCGTCATAGCTTTTGGGGGTGGAGATTTCATCAGCAGAGGTTCTTTTTCTTTTTTTCTTATAATAGCTTTATTTTTGCCTAATCATTTCATGAATTTGCAGTAGTTTATAACATTTGTAGTTCAAGGGCACCCTCTTCTGTTTAGTTGGCAGAGTAGAGTTTTATTTTTCAATGTTTTGCTTGGCATCTTTTTTTTTTTTTAACTTTTTGGTGGTAATAGGAGGGATTGTGTGTTCTGCATATTTGGGTTTCCTTTGTTTTACAAAGTCCTATATTTTGCCCTTTTGCTTCCTTTCCTCTTCACTACCCAGTCTTCAAAGGGTGTTTCTCCCATCTTTTTCACCTTCTTCTCTACCAGAAGTGGCGACTTTTGGTCTTAGGGCACTTTTAAATTCTCTTCTTGTAGTAAAATGTTTGGTCTTCTAGGACATTTTCAGTACTTTCACACTTAGTATGACTTAGTCTTTCTGACAAATACTTTAGATTCATCTTGGGTGTGATGCTTCCCCACTTCTTTCTCCATGCAGTTTTTCCCAGATTGTCCTGTTCTCTGTGAAGGAATGTGACAGGAGTGCTTGAGAGGTAGCTCACTGGGATTTGTTGAATTTTCTATTTACTGGTAACTTAAATAATAAATACCTTAAATTTACTCTATTTACTGGTAACTTAAAGTTTGGGCATTGTCCATCTTCTAATTAAGTTGGGGATGTTGATTTTTGTCATTTTATCTGTTCTTTAAGCCCTTCCTTGTCATAAGAATTCCAATATACTAGCACTCTTATAGTAGATTTGCACTTAGGATGAATTTCTCTATCTAGTGGTGATTTTAGATCAATTTTAGGCCTATTGCTGGCTCCTCTATTCTCTTTTCCAATCAGATTTCCTAGACTGTTTTCCATGAAGAAATGTGATAGGAGTCCTCGCAAGAAAGTTCACTGAGATTTGAAGCTGACTTTTCCAAGTACGGATTTCAAAGTTTGGATATTTTCTGTTTTTAGTTATGCTATGGATGTGGATTTCTGTATATTCATTTGTTTTTCTTGTGTTATGTTTGAATTTTTAGAGGATATGTTGAGAGATTCAGATTTATGGCACTGTCGTTAACTGAGATAGCCGTACAAAATTTATTTTTAGAGTAATTGTAACACTGATCCTACAACAACAAAAACAAATACCAAAACAAACAAACTAACCCAAATCCTATAGACAAAACTCACTTATTTTGACACAAAAAATTAAATGTTATTTTAAAAAACCGGTGGCAAAATAAAAGTATTTCATGATTAATCATATTATTCTAGGAATGCAAGGTGTTTTAATATTAGGAAAGCCTTTAAAATAATTTGTCATTTTAATAGAACCTCGTAAAAAATTATGATCCTTCTCATAAATGTAGAAGAAGAAAAAAAGCATTTGACATACCCAATGCCTATTTGTGTTAAGACACTCAATCATCAGAAATTGATAATAAAAACCCTTAACATAATTGTATCAATCATGTTCATATCTGAATGCTAAAGCCAGTACTAAAGTTAGAAAAAGCCTAAGATAATACATCAGGAATAATGGAGTTTATCCCAGGGATACAATATTTAGTATTTTCTCAGCTTTACTTATATATAATTGACTAATAACAAATTGTATATATTTGTTATTACACAATAATGAGAGAGAGAGAGAGAGACTTCCTTTGTCACCCAGGCAGATGTGCAGTGGCGCAATCATGGCTCACTGCAGCCTGGACCACCCAGGTTCAGGTGTTCCTGCTGCCTCAGCCTCTGTAGATGGGACTAAGGCATGCACCACCACCACACCCGCCAATTTTAAAAAATTTTTTGTGGAAATGGGGTTCCACTATGTTGCCCAGGCTGCTCTTGAACTCCTGGGCTCAAGCAATCCTCTTGCCTCAGCCTCCCGAAGTGCTGAGATTACAAGCATGAGCCCCTGTGCCTGGCCCAAACTGTGTATTTTTAAGGTATGAAGATTGACATATTGATATTGAAATACATTGTGAAATGATCACAACAATCAAGCTATTTAATATGTCTGCCACCTCACATAGTCACCATTTTCTTTTCTATTTTATGGTGAGAACACTTCAGCTCTACCTTCTTAGGAAATATCAAGTATACAATACAGTGTTGTTAACTATAGTCACCATGCTGTACATCAGATCTCCAGAACTTATTCATCTTGTATAACTAAAATTTAATTTGGCATTTGAAAATAAATTATTGTAATTCACCACATTAATAGACTTAATGAGAAAAACCATTTGTTCTCAATAGATGCAAAAAAGCATTTGTCAAAATTTGGCAACAGTTCCCCCAACTCATGAGAAAACAAACAAAAAAACTCTCAGAAAACTCCCAAAAGGAAATATGAAAATCTTGTGCCTACCCTCCGTGCAACACCAAAACCACCCTCTTTTTATAGTCCCTTTGAAATCATGTATGGCCGAACTTTTGTTTTAGGGCCTACACCCTTAGCAGACTCTCAGCCACTCGAGAGTTACCTCCCCTCCTTAATCCAGACACGGTATTTCATTCATGAAGCAGCAAATGAGGCCATGCCTCTCCCTGTCGACACCTCCTTGTCCTCTCAACATAACTGTCTTGCAGGCACAGATGTGTTTATCTGCCAACCCGACCCTCAACAAAAGCTACAACCGCAGTGGACAGGCCCATACACTGTGATACTCAGCATGCCAACTGCAGTGAAAGCCCAAAGACTCCCCCACGGGGTCCATCACACCAGGGTCAAGCTCACCCCCAAGGCTACTCCTTCCTCCAAAACATTAACAGCGGACAACACGCTTGGAGTCCCTGTGTATGATAACTTAAACAGAGAAAAACAATCCTTAAAGGTAGGAGGAAACCAAAGATGGCAAGAGGACAGATGGCCTCCACAACAGATAATTGAATATTACGGTCCTGCCACTTGAGCTGAGGATGGTTCATGGGGTTATCGCATTCCCATGTATATGCTAAATAGAATAATTACACTACAGGCGGTTCTAGAAATAATCACTAATCAAACCGACTCAGCCCTGGAAACGCTCGCGCAACAACAAAACGAAATGCGCGTGGCAATTTATCAAAACAGGCTAGCACTAGACTACTTATTAGCAGAAGAGGGTGGGGTCTGTGGTAAGTTTAATATCTCTAATTGCTGTCTTAACATAGACGATAACGGAAAAGCAGTTCTAGAAATCGCTTCAAACATCAGAAAAGTAGCCCATGTACCAGTCCAAACCTGGAAAGAATGGGACCCGGCAAACCTTCTAGGAGGGTGGTTCTCTAATTTAGGAGGATTTAAAACGCTGGTAAGGACAATAATCTTCATCACTGGGCTCCTCCTGTTTCTCCCCTGTGTTATCCCACTGATAATAAAAGCCATTAAAACTCTTGTTGGAACTACAGTTAACTGCCAGACAATGCTCCTGCTACAATGACACAATGCGTACCAACCCATCTCTCAAGAATATGCCCAAAATTAAGGTTTTCTTTTTCCAAGGTGCCCATGCCACCCACTATGTCACGCCTGAAGTAATTATTGAGAAAGTCACCCCTTTTTTCCCTTTTTTCTATAACCAAATAGGAATTAAAGATTCTCCCTGGGGCCTGAAAGCTTGAAGGGATGATTAACTCCTCCCTTCTCAGGCCCAGTCCCAAGGCACAAGGCCACTTGCATCAGCAGAGTGCATCAGCAAGACAGAAGAAGCAGGAAGAAGCGGGCCGGAAGACACCTACCCTGACCGGAAGACACGTATCCCTGAAGATTGAGAAAGAGGCTGTCCGGGTGCTACATAACAGTCACATCAGACTGGGTCACTTCCTGTTTACAGAAGACTATAAAACCCCCGCCCTGTCCTCATTTGGTGCTGATGCCATTTTAGGCCTCAGCCGGCCTGCACCCAGGCTCTCATTGAAACAGCATGTTGCCCCCCAAAAAAAAAAAAAAAAATCTTGTGTCTACCATTCTACCATTATACTTAGTTGTGAAAGACTGAAAAGTTTCCATGAACACAGTATATTTACTTATTTAGGTCTTTTTTAATCTTTCCCAGCAATATTTTATAGTTTATAGATCTTGGACATCATCTGTCAACTTCGTGCATTAAGTATTTCATATATTTTGATGATACTATAACTGATATTCCATTTTTTATTTCAATTTTTGTGAGTATATGGAAAGAAAATAGTTTTTAAAAGTATATTGATTTTGTTTAGTGCTACCTCACTAAACTCACATATTAGTCCATGTGGGGCTTTTAAAATAGATTCCATCAGAATTTCTACAAAATCATTTCCTCTGTGAATACAGAGAATTTTATTTTTTCCTTTTCTATCTGAATGCCTCTGTTCATTTTTTGCCTTGTCTCACTGGTTAAAATCTACAGAACACTAGAATATAAATGTAGAAATAGAAATCATTGTTTTCCTCCAGATGTTAGGGAGAAAGCATTCATTTGTTCACCATTAAGTATGATAGGTTTTACATAAAAGCCTTGATCAGGTTGAAGAAGCTCCTTTTCATTCCTTTGTTGAGAGGTTTCATCAAGAATGAATGCTGGTAGGGAAAACCCTTCAGGACATTGATCTAGGCAAGGATTTTATAGCTAAGAACTCAAAAGCAGAGGCAACAAAAACAAAGCTAGACAAATGGGACTATATTAAACTAAAAAGCTTCTGAACAGCAAAGGAATCAATCAGGAGTGAAGGGATAACCTGTTGAGTGGGAGAAAATATTCGTAAACTGTTCATCTAACGATAGACTAATACTCAGAATGCAAACAACTCAACAATTTTTAAAAATCCCATTAAAAAGTAGGCAAATGACATGAATAGGCATTTCTCATAAGATGAAAAACAAATGGCTAACAGGTATGTGAAAAATGCTCAAAATCAAAATCATGAATTATCAGGGAAATGCAAATCACAACCACAATGAGATATCGTCTTACCCTAATTAGAATGGCTATTATTAAAAGGACAAAATAACAGATGCTGTTGAGGATGCAGAAAAAACGAAACTCTTAGAAACTATTAATGGGAATGTAAATCAGTACAACCACTACGGAAAACAGTATGGAGATTTCTCAAAAACTAAACATGGAAATACCATATGGTCTAACAATTCCACTACTGGGTATTTATTCAAAGGAAAAGAAGTGAGTATGTCAAAGGGATACGTGCACTCACTTGTTTATTGCAGCACTATTCACAATAGCTAAGGTATGGAACCAACTGGTATCCATAAATGGACGAATGGATAAAGAAAAGGTGGTATATATACACACAATGAAATACTGTTCAGCCATAAAAAAGAATGAAATCATGTCATTTGCAGCAGCGTGGATGGAATTGGAAGTCATTATGCTAAATGAAATAAACTAGACACAGAAAAATTTTGCATTGTCTCACTTACATACTGGAGCTTAACAAGTTGATCTCATAGAGATAGAGAGTAGAATGGTAGATACCAGAGGCTAGGAAGATTATGTAGGTGGGAGGGTGGATGAAGAGAGGTTGGTCAATAGGATAAAACATATTAGATAGGAAGTATTAGTTTTAATGTTAGATAGCAGAGTAGGCTTACTATAGTTAGCAACAACATATTTTATATATATATATATATGTATACATATCTGTATATACATATTTAGATTTTTTTTTTTGAGACGGAGTGTAGATCTTGTTGCCCAGGCTGGAGTGCAATGGTGCAATCTCGGCTCACTGCAACCTCTGCCTCCAGGGTTCAAGCGATTCTCCTGCCTCAGCCTCCTGAGTAGCTGGGATTACACGCATGCGCCACAATGCCCTGCTAATTTTGTATTTTTAGTGGAGATGGGGTTTCTCCATCTTGGTCAGTCTGGTCTTGAACTCCCCACCTCAGGTGACACGCCTGCCTCGGCCTCACAAAGTGCTGGGATTACAGGCATAAGCCACTGCACCTGGACATATATTTCAAAGTATCTAGAAGAGAGAACTGGAAATGTTCCCAACACAAAGAAATGATAAATACTCAAAGTCATGGATATCCCAAATACCCTGACTTGATCATTACATATTCAATACATGCAACAAAGTATCATATGTGTACCATAAATATGTACAAATATCATTTATCAATACAACTTTTTAAAAAGAACGAATGCTGAGTTTCTTCAAATACATTCTCTGCATTAGAAATGATAATATGATTTTAATTATTCAGATTGTTAACATAGTGAATTACATTGACAGCTCTTTTGAATTATAACTTAACCTTGCTTTCTTGAGATAAACATCACATGGTCAAGAAGTATTGTCCTTTGCATATTTTGTTGGATTAGATTTCCTAAAAAGAAGTTTAGAATTTTTGCATCTATGTTCATGAGCAATATTGATCTTTAATTTTCTTGCCCTGTAATAGTATGTCTTATAATAATACCATATAGTATTTTAGTTTCAAGGTGATGCTGCCCATATAGAATCAGTTGGGAATTATCCTCTTCATTTGACTTATTTGGAATTGGTATTATTTATTCTTGAAATGTTTGGTAGGGTTCAACAGTGAAGTTATTTGGGTCTGGAGTCTTCTTTGTGGGAATATTTTAAACTACAAATTCAACTTCTTGAATAGATATAAGACTATGCATGGCTGAGCATGGTGGCTCATGCCTCTAATCCCAGCACTTTGGGAGGGCGAGGTGAGTGGATCACCTGAGGTCAGGAGTTCGAGACCAGCCTGGACAACATGGTGAAACACCGTCTCTACTAAAAATACAAAAATTAGCTGGGCAATAGTGGCACGCACCTGTAATCCCAGCTACTCCGGAGGCTGAGGCAGGAAAATCGCTTGAGCCTGGGAGGTGGAGGTTACGGTGAGCCGAGATCGCACCACTGCACTCCAGTCTGGGTGACACAGTGAGACCCTGACTCAAAAAAAAAATTATAAAAACAAAAATAAACAAGATACAGGACTATGCATTCTTGGGAGAGCTTTCCTTGCTTGTGGTGCTTGTGTCTTTCAAAAAATTTATCGATTTCATTTAAATTTTTAACTATATGATATGAAATAAAGTTGTTAATAATATTACTTTTTTTTTCTTTTGATGGAGTCTCGCTCTTGTTGCCCAGGCTGGAGTGCAGTGGCACGATCTCGGCTCACTGCAACCTCCGCCTCCCGGGTTCAAGCAATTCTCTTGCCTCAGCCTCCCAAGTAGCTGGTATTACAGGCGTCTGCCACCACGCCTGGCTAATTTTTGTATGATTAATAGAGGCAGAGTTTCACCACGTTGGACAAGCTGGTCTAGAACTCCTAACCTCACGTGATCCGCCAGCCTCGGCCTCCCAAAATGTTGGGATTACAGGCATGAGCCACCGCACCAGGCCCCTTATTTTTTAATAAACATAATCTGTGGTGATGACTTTTCTTTCACTCCTAATATAGGTTTTTGGGGGCCTTCACTCTTTTATTTCTAATTATTTTGATTGGAGGTTTTAAAATTTTATTAATTTTCTTAAAGAATCAATTTTTTGTTCTACTGGTTTTTCTCTATTGTTTTTCTCTTTTTATTTCACTTTAACTCCACTTTTATTACTTACTTCCTTCTGCTTACTTTTAATTTAATTTGCTCGTCTTTTTCATTCTTAAGTTAGAAGCTGAGGTCGTGGATTTGAGGCCTGTAGTCTTTAGTAACATAGGTGGTTTAGTGCTATAAATGTACCCTTATGTACTGATTTGTTCACATTCCACAAATTTGGACATGTGATTTTATTTTCATTTCATTGAAAATATTTTCTAATTTCCCTTTGAGTTTCTACCTTGACTTCTATGTTATTTCAAAGTTTGTAATTTTGGCCAGGTGTGGTGGCTCACGCCTGTAATCCCAGCACTTTGGGAGGCCGAGGCGGGTGGATCACTTGAGGTCAGGAGTTCAAGACCAGCCCGCCCAACATGGTGAAACACCATCTTTACTAAAAAGAATAATAATAATAAT
>NW_026652282.1:112303520-112324915 GCF_009828535.3 Hylobates moloch
CAGCTACACAGGAGGTGGAGGCGAGAGGATCTCTGGAGCCCCGGGAGGTGGTAGCTGCTGTGAGCCACGATCATGCCACTGCACTCATCCTGGATGACACAGTGAGACCCTGTCTAAAAAAAAATACATATGGCATTTAAAAATCTGTATATGCATATAAACGGATATGAATACACAGTCCCACACACATTTTACATTCAATATAATTGGATTCATACTGTTTGCAATTTTGTACAAAATCTTCAGCATCACCTTATAATCTTTCTCTGGAGCCCCGGGAGGTGGTAGCTGCTGTGAGCCACGATCATGCCACTGCACTCATCCTGGATGACACAGTGAGACCCTGTCTAAAAAAAAATACATATGGCATTTAAAAATCTGTATATGCATATAAACGGATATGAATACACAGTCCCACACACATTTTACATTCAATATAATTGGATTCATACTGTTTGCAATTTTGTACAAAATCTTCAGCATCACCTTATAATCTTTGAATATATCCATATCAATATATACTTTTGAGTGCTTGAGTTTTTTTATATTTTACTCTAGAAAAACTTTAAGAAATTACAAGCAGAAAACATATGGTAGGTCAAACCTAGTGAGAAGAAGTAATCACTTTTAAAATATCTATGTTATGTATTATGATCTCTTTCCTATGCACATATAATATGTACATTTATAAACTAATGTTCAAATTCCCCTGTAGTATAATTGTTAAAACAAGTTTTCTTCACTGATAACTTGAGTACTTTTCAAATACAATTAGTTATTCTTGGAAATAATGATAGGTTTAAAAATATTGGCACTTTTTGAAACTGTGTTGGTAAAATTCATGTAACATAAAAATAACCATTAAAATGTTCAAATTTGGTGGCATTTAGTACTTTCACAATGCAGTGCAAGCACTACCTCTATGTAGTGGCAAATAATTTTCATTACCACAAAAGAAAACCCTGAACTCATTAAGCAGTCATTCCCCATTCCACTCTCTGCCCAGCTCCTAGCAAACACTAATCTACTTTCCCTCACTACTGATCATCACAATAAGTAGCCTTTTTTTCTTTCTTCTTTCACTTAGCATGTTTTCAAATTTCATCCATGTTGTAATATATGTCAGTACTTCATTTATTTTTGTAGCTGAATAATATACATATGTATATATCACATTTTGTTTATCCATTCATCAAGCGATGGATGTTTGCTTATGTTCACCTTTTGGGTATTGTTAATAAATACATACAGTGAGTATATACATGTACTTGTTTGAGTATTTGTTTTCAATCATAGGTGGTGTATACATAGGAGTAGAGTTGCTAGCTCATATAGTTCCTTCTATGTTTAAGTTTTTGAAGTACTGATAAACTGCTTTCTGTAGCAGGTGCACAATTTAGCATTTCCACCCACACTCTAGAAAAGTTCTAACTTCTCCACCTCCCCACCGATATTTGCTCTTTTTAAGTAATTCCCATTCTAGTGGGTGTTAATTGGTATCATCAGGTGGTTTTGATTTACGTTTCTGAAAAGACTAATAATGGAAGCATCTTTCTTTTTTTTTTTTTTTTTTTTTTGAGGCGGAGTCTCGCTCTGTCGCCCAGGCTGGAGTGCAGTGGCGCGATCTCGGCTCCCTGCAAGCTCCGCCTCCCGGGTTCACGCCATTCTGCTGCCTCAGCCTCTCCGAGTAGCTGGGACTACAGGCGCCCGCCACCACGCCTGGCTGATTTTTTGTATTTTTAGTAGAGACGGGGTTTCACCGTGGTCTCGATCTCCTGACCTCGTGATCCGACCGCCTCGGCCTCCCAAAGTGCTGGGATTACAAGCGTGAGCCACCGCGCCCGGCCGACCTTTGCCTATTTTTAAAATTTGCATATACTTGTACATATTTATGTAGTACATATATTTTCATGCATCCATAAAATGTGTGATAACCAAAAAAGGATAACTGGGATACTCATCACCTAATGCATTTATTATTTGTTTATGTTGGAAACATTTCAAATGTTCTTTTAGGTATTTGGAAATAAGCATTAAATTATTGCTAACTATGGTCGCCCTAAGTATGCTATTGAACACTAGAACTTACTCCTTCTGTCCAACTGTATTTTTGTAGTCATTAACCAATCTCTCTTTATTCTTCTCCCTTCCTAACTTCTGGTATCCACCATTCTACTCTATAGTTCCATTAGATGGATTCTTTTTAGCTCCTGCATATGAGTGAGGGCATGTGATGATATGTCTTTCTGTATCTGGCTTATTTCACTTGATGTAGTGTCCTACAGTTCCATTCATGTTGCTGCAGATGACAGGATTTTATTCCTTTTTCTGGCTCAATAATCTTCCATTTTATATGCATGCCACATTTTCTTAATCCATTCATCCATCAATGAACACTTAGGTTGATTTTATATTTTTGCTATTGTGAATAATGATGCAATAAACATGGCAATGCATATATCTCTTTGCTGTACTGATTTCCTTTCTTTTGAATCTATACTCAGCAGTGGAATTGCTGCATCATATGGTAACTATTTTTAGCTTTTGGGGAAACTCCATCCCATGTCCCATAGTGGCTGTATTAATACACATTTGCAGCAACAGTATACAAGCATTCCTCTTTGCTTACTAGCCAGCATCTGTTATTTTCTGTCTTTTTAGTAAGAGCCATTTGAACTGGGGTAACATGGTATCTCACGTGGTTTTGATTTGCGTTTCCCTGACGGTTAGTGATGTTTAACATATTTTCATGTATCTGTTGGCCATTTGTGTCTTTCTTTCAGAAATGTCTATTCAGATCATTTGCCCATTTGTAAATCAGATAATTTGGTTTTTGGTTATTGAGCTGAGTTTGTTTTACATTGTGATTTGTTATTCCATTGTTAGACGAATAGTTTGCTAAGATATTCTCTCTTTCTGTAGGTTGTCTCCTCACTTTGTTGTTTTCTTTGCTGTGCAGAAGCTTTCTAGCTTGATTTACTCTCATTTGTCTATTTTCGCTTTGATTGCCAGTGCTTTTCAGATCTTATACAAAAAATCTTTCCCCAGAACAATATCTTAAAGCATTTCCCCAGGCTTTTCTTCTAGTAATTTCATATTTTCGGGTCTTTTCTTAAATTTGTTTAGCCTTGTTCTGTGGCCTAACATATGCTCTATACTGGAGAATGTTCCATATGCTAATGACAAGCAATTCTATAGCAATTGGATGAAATATTTTGTAAAGGTCAGTTAAGTTTATTTGGTCTAGAGAACAGTTTAATTTCAGTGTTTCTTTGTCTAGATAAGCTGTCCATTACTGAAAGTGGAGTACTGAAGTCTCCCAGTATTGTTGTACGCCATTCTATCACTCTGTTTAGATCTTCAAATGTTTGCCTTATGTATTTCTGTGTTCCAGTGTTGGGTACATAGATACATGCAATTGTCGTATCCTCTTGCTGTATTGGCATTTTCATTGTTATACAGTGACCTTCTTTGTCTCTCTTTACAGTTTTTGACTTTTAATCTATTTTATCTAAGTATGGCCTTTCTCTCTCTCTCTTTCTTTCTTTTCTTTTTTTTTTTTTTTTTTTTTTTGAGATGGAGTCTCGCCCTGTGGCTAAGGCTGGAATGCAATGGCATGATATCGGCTTACTGCAGTCTCTGCCTCCTGGATTCAAGGAATTCTCCTGCCTCAGCCTCCCAAGTAGCTGGGATTACAGGCGTGTGCCACCACGTCCAGCTAATTTTTGTATTTTTAGTAGAGACAGGGTTTCACCATGTTGGCCAGGCTAGACTTGAACTCCTGACCTCAGGTCATCTGCCTGCCTTGGCCTCCCAAAGCGCTGGAATTACAGGCGTGAGCTACCACGCTGGGCCAGAGTATAGCCTTTCCGGTTCTTTTTTCATTCCTGTTCATTTTCATGTTGCTGCTGATGCCCTCTGATTTGAGGTCTTCTTTGTCTCAGTAAAAGACGAGTCCCCAAATTTAATGCACTGAGGTTGCTAGCTTCGACTCCACTTTTTGTCTCTAGCTGCCCTCGGAGATTTTTCTTCCTACAGGCAGTCAGGATGCTTTCTAGGGAGTGAGGCAAGAACAACATTCCTGCAAAGGACACCAAAATGGGAGAGAAGCTAGCTGCCTGCCTGGATCTCACATTTTACAGAGGAAACCGTGAGTCCAGGGGGAATTTTCTACATGGTGCCTAGCAGATTCGAGTTGGGGAATCACAGAGACAGAAGTCCATTAATCTTTCCAGCTGCTCATATGTATTCACTTTCTTGTGGACCCACAGATCGTCATAGTCTCAATTTTCAGTTCTGCAATATTGCCTGTGACAATCTTGGCACTAGACAGCTGTTTTTAGTTTTCTTTGGGGTAAAGTCAGATTGCTTCCACTCTACCATTTTGGTGATGTCACTCTCCCTTGGCCTATTTTTTAAAAATTGGGTTGTCTTTTGTTGTTTTTCAGAGTCCTTTATATGTATTGGATATTAGCAGTTTTTAGATAATTGATTTGGAAATATTTCCTCCCACTCCGTAAGTTGGCTTTTCAAGTTCTGAATTGTGCACTTTGATGCAAAAAGTTTTTAATTCCAGGGAAGTCCAATTTATTTTTTCTTTTGTTATTGGTGCTTTTGGCAGTATAGCTAAAAAATCATTGCCAAATCTAAAGTTTTGAAGACTTATTCCTATAGTTTCCCTGAAGGTTTTATAGCTTTAACTGTTACCTTTAGACATTTGATACATTTTGAGTTAATTTTTGCACATGATGTGAGGTAGAGGTCTAACTTCATCCTTTTGCATGTGGATAACCAGTTGTCTAAGCACTATTTCTTAAGGAGTCTATTCATGTCTCATTAAATGAACTTGATAACTTTGTGAAAAGTCAATTGACCACAATGTCTGGGTTTATTTTCAGACTCTTCATCTCTTCCATTAATCACTGTGTGTATTCTTATTTGATCATCACTCTGCTTTGATTACTCTAGATTTTCTAGTAAATTTTGAAATCTAGAAGTGTGTCTTCCACCTTGGTTTTTCTTACTCAAACTTTGGTTACTCAGATCTCTTGCAATTTAATAGGATCTTTAGAATTTGCTCTTTTTCCCAAAAATAAATGCTCATGGAAATAATAATTAGGATTACATTAAATCTATAGATCTCTATGGCTAGTATTGCCATATTATAAATATTTAGTCTTCTAACTCATTACCACAGGATGTCCTTTTTAAAAATCCAGGTAATCTTTAAGTTCTTCTCCAATATTTTGTGATTTTCAATGTACAAGTCTTTCATCTGTTTAGTGAAATATTCTCCTTAAAATATGATTTATTTTGATGCTATTATAAATGGAATTGCTTTCTTAATTCAATTTTCAGATTGTTCATTGCTAGTGTACACAACTATAACTGATTTTTACCATGTAATGTTCTATCCTGCGGGGCTTGCTGAATATTGTTCATTAGCTCTAATATGGCTTTTCTGCATTTTAAAGCATTTTTATAAGATCATCATCTTTATGAAGAGAGATAATTTCCATTTTTTTTCTTTTCAACTTGGATGCCTTTTATATATCTTCATTGTCTGATGACCCTGACTAGAATTTTAAGTGTACTGTTCAAGAAAAGGGCAAAAGTGTGCATTCTTGCCTTGTTCATGATCTTAGGAGGAAAGCTTTCAGTCTTTCACTCGAGTATAATACTACCTGTAGATTTTTTATAAATACCCCATATATCGTGTTGAGAAAATGATCTTCTAATTATAGATTCTTGATTGTTTTGAGTTGCCTTTCTGGAGAGAGGGACTACAGAAGTTCCCTAATGCATAATTTTCATTGATGTCACTTTTGCCACCTGTTTTTGAATTTGTAGAAACAATCATGCTTCTTGAAAACATACCTGCCACAATAGTCATACATGATAATGTGAAGTCAGATCACGGGTAATGCCATCTCCAACAAATACTATTAAAATGTAGATTGATTTTCAATCCCTTTCACTGTTTTTGGTTTATGTGTTTATGTACAACAGTCCACTAGAAGAAGATGTAACTCTTCCTTGATTAGCTCAGTGGTTCAATTTCTCTTTATGCCCTTCTAGTCTCCAGACAATTGGGTACCCTTGAGACCCTCAGAAAACTTACTCGCTCCTGCTACATCCCACCTGGAACTGGTCTGTCCTTGGTGTTGTCACATTGCTGCAACAAATGACTCATGCTTCACAGCAGAGTGACACTGCCTGAAAGGCTGCTAACTCTTGCTCCAAGGGAGAAAACATAACGCACCCATCCATTCCCCACATAGGCACCGTGTAAAGTCTCAGGAAATACTTGAAGTATATGTAACACATGGGAAATGTTGTATTTTGATGTTTAATGATGCGACCATGAGATATAACTCTGTGTAACCTCGACAGGAATTGAACATATGCACTATGAGTATCATTCCATGTGGAGTACATGTGGCAGGCAGCAATGACAACTATCTGATCCCTCCTCTATGGCAGATGCCAAATTACTGCCTATAGTGCAACACATGAGGCTAGAACATGAAGAACTCCCTGGTTGTCTGGGCGGGGAGCCAGATCAAAGAACACCAGAATTTGTAAATTGATTGCCAGAGAAGATCTCCAAGTTTCAAGTAATTTTCTCCTTGTGCCTTCACCCCCTGAAAAAGATAATTTTATACCATGAAATGTACTGGCCCCGTAACTCTGTGAAATAAATCGTACCCTCAAGGCCTTGGACAGGAGGATATTTAATTTCTGAAAGCACAAGATTCTTGATGAAGGCGGGCCTTGTTTGATTTCAAGTGGAAAACAAAAGCAAAAGTGCAGCGGTAAGACCAGCTGGCCCCAAACTGGGCTAAATGCAAGGTAGCCATGTTTGGTGGCGCCTTTGTCGATGCGTGGCATTTTTTCATACAGGAAGGGCGGGAGTAGAGGGCTCCAAGGCAAGACTTCTTGGCATATCTGGAGCACTACTGCCATCGTGAGGATGTCGTTTAACGAAACCCTACGCCATTACAGAGTTGTAGTGAGGGCTACCTGTTGGGGCAGGTCTGATCTGGTAAGAGGTGGAAGAGGCTTGGCCTCTATGCCAGGAGGCCTCGCCTACTCCTCTCAGGCTTTAAAAGAGACCTGGACATTAGCGGTATCTTGCTACAGAACCTGGAGTGTGAAGGTTCTAATAGCAAATCCTGTAAACTTCCCTTGGAATAACCTTGTTGATTGTGCGCGACACTGATGCTACCATAGACCCAAAGATCCATAGCAAGATGACAGCTCGTGAAAACCTTCTGACTCTTGCTCCAAGGGGCAGGAACAGGAAAGAGATGCCCATAAGAGCCTACATGTGTCTTTGAGAGGGTTCCTGCTGTCCTGCCCACACCAGGAGGAACTGAGGCCCCGACCCACGACTTCTTGTACCAGGACCGCCTGGCAGCTGCTCCTTCACTCCAAGCCCCTCGCTCTCCAGGTTCTACACCAAGATACCGCCAAAGTCCAGGTCTCTCTTTAGGCCTTAGAGGAGAAGGCAACAAGACCTAGCCTGGAGCCCAATCCTCTTCTAACTCCTCACGGACCAGACTTTCCCCCACAGCGAGGCTTCCCAGGAAGGACGCTGTAATGGCCTAGTCTGTCTTTAAACGATTTCCTCACGGTGGCAGTAGTGCTTCAGATTTCCAAGGACGCCCTGTCTTGGCGCAGTCTTCTCCCGCCCTTCCTGTCTGAAAAAACGCCACCCAGAGACAAATGCGCCAGGAAACATGGCTGCCTTGCATTTTGCACAGTTTGGGGCAACCTGTGCAAATTCCTGTACTTTTGCTTTTCTTTTCCATGTGAAATCAAGTCAAAGCCTAAACCACCCATCCTCATCAGGAATCTTGTTCTTTCAAGAAATTAAATGTTTTCCATACTTAGTCTATGTGGGTTGGCTCAGTACTTTCACTTGGTATCAAAATGTCTGTCTCAGGCCGGAAATTAGATGGATCAGAGAAGAAAAGCGAGAATAAATGGTCAGAAGCCTGGAGATCATTATGAGCCACCAATTCACAAGTCTAGGTGATCTTTGACCTATTCCTCTCCCCAGACAACCAGGGAGTCCTCCTCCATTTTCTCAGGTTATGTGATGAATTGTCAGAAAGTGTTTGGTAGAAGTAGGAAGAGAAGGCCAAGACAGCGCACATCATTGTATGTAATACATTGTTCCACAGGGCATGATACATATACTTACATCTGTATAAACTCCCATTAGAAGTTACACTGTTTTGGAGCAGACTCAGTGGCTCACGCCTGTAATCCCAACACTTTGGGAGGCCGAGGCCGGTGGACCACTTGAGATCAGGAGTTTGAGACCAGCCCGGCCAACATGGTGAAACCCTGTCTCTACTAAAAATACAAAGATGAGCCAGGTGTGGTGGGCCACACCTGTAGTCCCAGCTACTCAGGAGGCTGAGGAAGGAGAATCGCTTGAACCCAGGAGGTGGAGGTTGCGGTGAGCCGAGATCACGCCACTGCACTCCAGCCTGGGCGACAGAATGAGTGAGACTGTCTCAAAAAAAAAAAAAAAAAAAAAGATAGTTACACAGTTTTAAAAATTGTCCCCTGTTTAACAGTGAATAATTTATATTTCCACATGTTCCTATGCCATTAAATATTTTTCAGCTTCTTCTTGTGACTTGAGTGTGTATGTGTGTGCCTGCATGCATGTGTGGGTGTGTGTGTGTGTGTGTGTTACCTCTTGAGTATCAGTCTTACAATATCTTCTTATTAGCAATGGTGTTTGCAAGCCAGGTACAGTCTTGTGTTCTTGTAGTTTCAGCTTCTTGGGAGGCTGAGGCAGGAGAATAGCTTGGGCCCAGGAACAGAGCAGCTTGAAGAACATAGTGACACCTCAGTCTCTAAAAAAAAAAAAAAAAATTAAAAAAGAATGGTGTTTGCCACGTAGTTTAAAAATAATCTTGTGTACGTCAAGAAGAATAACACCATCATAAAATCTGTTAAGACAACCGATAACATTTTGGATTATTTTCTTCCACACTTTTCAATGTATACATACATACGCCTACTATATTTTGGTTCACACAAAAAATAAATCTATATTAAAATTGGATTAATCTGTACATTGTGCTTTGGATCAGACCAGATGTGTATTCTGACAAAGTTTTGAAGGGAAAGTATTTGCTTGCATTAAATGCATGTACGAATTCTCCTTAACATCTTGTTTTGTATAAATAAGTACATACACACATACATACGGATATAGGCACAGAGCGTGCTAACTGAAATGACTACCATGAGTAATCACTACCATGACTAATCATGACTATGGTTAGTAAACATGTGTACACACATAGGCGTATATATACCATAAATATGTGGTCTCTCAATCCCAATAGGAAATGACTTTTAAAATAGTTTTATCACACATTCACGTCTTCTATTGGTCATATAAGAACTTCTCTATTTAAAGTTCCCATGTATTTTTATGTCCAGTGTTCAAATATGTTCTCTACATTTATTGTAGCTTAAACATTTGCAAACTTGTTAAATATTCTTAAAGATTATTCTTAAATATTTTGTGGGATGCTAGGTTTTTTTTTAAGAGTGCCTTCCTGTTTTTGGCATTTCTTGAAATTAGATCTGCTTCTTTACAATATTTTCAGATACAGTAGCCCTGTATAAAGAAAAGCAGGTAGGTCACAGTTAATGCCACCACCAAGAAACAAGTAATTTCAAAATGCAGATCTATTATCAGTATTCCCTTTCTCTTTTCTTTCTTTACTTTTTTTTTTTTTTTTTTGGCAGTTTCTCGACGTTATTAGCCTGGAGCTCCTCTCCGACATCCCCAGGGGCTGGTCTCTGGTCCCTGGGCACAGTGAGCAGGACTGAGGTCAGACAGGTTCGGCCCCTGGCCATAGCAGCTTGCGACAGCTGGGCCAAGGGAAGGGCACGAATTTCTGCAGCCTGGGATTGGGGATCCTCTCCAAGTACTGCACAGGCCTTGGCCCGCCCTCACTGGCTGGGCCACCATCCAGCTGCTGCTGCACCTGCTGCCAGGCTTCGGACACAAAGCGGACATTCTCCTTGTGGGCCAGTGTGTAGGTCTCCTGGGTCCCCTGATGGGGACTTGGAGGGGGCACGCCGGCCATTCACACGATTGAACACAAGCCTTGGGCCTGGACTCGGCAGGGGCCAGGGTCCTGGCGGATATGCGAAGGGCTGCGCCCGCTGGGGCTGCAAGGTCGGTGGCGCGGGCTGCCGGCGTTTCAGGAGCTAGTGGAGCTGGCCCTCCACCTGCTGCTGCTTGAGACCTGTGCGGCGCTGTGCCACCAGCTTGCTGGGCCCTTTGGTGATGGTGTACATGGCGCGCCGCTCCCAGACCGCCGCCGGCCCCCCCACCAGATCCCAATATTCCGTTTTTCTACGTTTCGAAGAAATATAAATTATTGAATTCCATCTGTGGTCAATAAGGAATTTGCACCAACTTTTTCAGCACAGGTTTGTTCTTGATTGCTTCTCAAATTGTGAATATCAGCTTTTTGAGAAATCTCTTAGAATATTCAAATCTATGAAGGACAAACAAAAACACTTCATCGCAAATCCCATTTTCATGGAGCAACCACCATCAGCAGCTTGATGGCTACATGCATTCAAATATTATAAATGGGTTCTATGATTGTTCATGAGAGGTGATACTATTTAACTAAAGCGATAGGCTTATTAATATACTCCCTTATTTGCACAACGAAGTGTTCAACACACACACACAATCACATTAATTACTCCCTTCAATTCCATCCTCATCAAATTATAGGTAGTATTTAGTGCCTTGAATATTTCACACAATGTTAGGTAATGGGAAATTTCCAATGGTATGGAGTAACTAATAGTACTTTATTGCTAACTCTCATAACATTTCTTTATTGTTCAAAAATAGCAATGAATCAACCAGTGCTCAAATCCTAAGGATGATATAAACATTTGGCAAAAAAATGAAAAATTAAACAATTATAACAAGTTAATGAGGCATATTCTCTATCACATAAACTCAATCAAAATTCAATTACTGTTTTTCTCAATTGCATTTAGCTCGTTCTTCTATTTGCATTTTATTGGGGGGTAGAGGGAATGTACATGTGCAGGAATTTTTTTTGTTATAAACATCAAATAACACCCTTTATGTGAAATTTCCTTCTAATTTAATATTTTTCCTTCTATCATTTTTCTCAGGTTTTATATAGAAAGGCTACTTAAAATGTCACTAAACATACTTCAGCTAATTGGATTTTGTGTTAAATAATAATTTGTTAGAAGTTTGTAATTTTCTTGACTAGTAAGAGCAAGACATTTAATCATCCAAGCATGTAAACAGTGCTGTTTATTTTTAGATAAAAACATGGTATTACTCAGAATGTTATCAGTACTAAGCCTTATTTGTCAATGCGTCAAGCCTTCATTATAAATAAAAATAAAACTGGAAAATGTGCTCTCAAAAACTCAGCTTTAGAGAAGTAGACACTGTTAGTTGTTTTGTTTGAATTTTTTCAATTTACAGATACATTACAATGTGCATATTGGCTCTCTAGAATACATACATGTTTAGACGTTTGGTTCAAGGTTATCACATGTTAGAAGTAAAATGCCCTTGACTTTGCCATTTCTCTTACCTAGTGTTAGCAAACTTACATGGTTTGATCCCCAAGGTCCAACTGTTTGCTTTTCTCCCTAAATCAGAGGCAGGGAATGTCTCTGCCAATCAGGCCAGAGAATGGAATTCAGACTTTGTGAAGGCTGAAGGGGCTACCTAAGGAGCCTAACTCATCTAGTCAAGGCTGTGAGTGTTCTTTAGATGATATATGAAGGGAAGGTTAGAGGTCATTTTTCTCTTTCACAAAATACCTGGAAGACCTCGTGCTTTGCTTCCCAGAGCCTCTGCAAGGCACTGCTGTGTGTCAGTACACCTATGTCCATAGGCCATCTTTGAAATCAACCATGATAAGTCTAAAAGAGAGTTAGGCACAGGCCAGGATATCACAAAAGCCAGTTCCCTTCTCCTGGTACAGCATGGTCTACATGGTAGGTGATAGAATCTTACCTTTCAAGGTAAGATATATTTTTATATCTTTTAGGTCTAGTTGATTCATAACTTTGTTCACATTCTCTAATTCCTTAATGATCTTCAGTTTAGTTGTTTCATCCGTTATTTAAGGTGGGGAATTAGGCTGGGTGACGTGGCTCACGCCTGTAATCCTAGCACTTTGGGAGGCTGAGGCGGGCAGACCACTTGAGGCCAACAGTTCAAGACCAGCATGGCCAAAATGGTGAAACCCCTTCTCTGCTAAAAATAAAAAAATTAGCTGGGCATGTTGGCGCACGCTTGTAATCCCAGCTACTCGGGAGGCTGAGACATAGGAATCGCTTGAACCCAGGAGGTGGAAATTGCAGCCAAGATGGTGCCACTACACTCCAGCCTGGGTGACAGAGTGAGAGACTCTGTCTCTAAATAAATAAATAAATAAATAAATAAATAAATAAATAAAGTGGGGTATTGAAGTCACCAACTTACTTTTTAGAACTCTATTTTTTCCTTTAGTTCTGTTCAGTTTTTGCCTCATGTATTTGGGGACTCTTGTAAAATAAATATGTATGTTTAATTAGTACATCTTGACAGACTGACCTTATCATTATATAATGTCCATCTTTGTCTCTTGAAACAATTATTGTCTTAAGGTGTATTTTGTCTGGTATCAGTAGAGTCAGAACAATTTTCTTTTGGTTACTTTTTGCATGAAATATTTTTTTCGTGCTATTACTATTAACCATTTGTGAACTGGATCTAAAGCCAACTCTTTTAGACAGCATAGAGTTGGATGTTCTAAAAAATCCATTCTGCCAATCTTTGCCTTGGAGTTTAATCCATTTAAAGTAATTACTGGTAAAGAGGGACTTATTCCTGCTATTTTGCTATATATTTTCTGTATGTCTTATAGCTTTTTTCTCAATTCCATAATTCCTACCTTCTTTTGTGATTAATTGATCTTTTCTAGTGCACCATTTTTATTCCTTTCCATTTCTTTTTCTCTATATACTAATTTTTTTCTTTATGGTTATCCTGCAGAATACAATTAATATCTTAATTTTAGAGCAATCAATTTTTATTAATCTATAAAGTAGTTTATATAATACATAAAACCTCCTCCTTTAAAGCTCTAATCCCTTTTGTGTTATTTTTACAAACTACATAATTGAACATTGTGTACCTATTAATGCAGACTTATTGTTTCATGCATTTGTTTTTAAAATCATATGGGAGGAAAAGGGAATTATAAACCAAAAATATAATTCTTCTGGCTTTTTTATGTATCTGTGTAGCTACCCTTTTCTTTGTTCCTTATTTCTTCATATGGTTTTGAGTTACTATCTAGTGTCTTTTCATTTCATCCTGAGAGACTCTGTTTTGCATTTCTGTCATGGGAAGTCTACTATTGGCGGAATCTGTAAATTCTTTTCTATCTAGGAATGTCTTAATTTCTCCTTTATTTCTGAAAGTTAGTCTTGGGGGATATGGAATTATTGACAAGTTTGTTTGCTTTTAGAACTTTAAATATGTTATCCCACTGCCTTTTGGCTTCCATGGTTTCTGAAGAAAAACTGGCTGCTAATCTTATTGAGGAGTCCTTGTATATAATTAAGGCCTTTCTCTTACGATGCTTTCAAGATTCTTGCTTTGTCTTTGTCTTATGACAGCAGGATTATAAGCTTTCTCATTGTAGATTTCTTCATGTTTATCTTACATGGAGTCTGTTGAGCTTCTTGCATGTTTATATTCATGTGTTTCAATTGCTCTAGCTTCATATTCACTGACTTTTTTCTAACTGTTCTAATCTGCTGTTGGAAACTTCCAGTGATTTTTTTTTCATTTCAGTTTCTGTACTTTTCAGTTCCAAAAGTTCTATTTGTCTTTTTAAAAAATAATTTCTCTCTCTTTATTGATATTCTTTACTTGGTGAGACATTATTCTCTTGGTTTCCTTTAGTTCTTTGTATTTCATTTATGGTAACACTTTGAGCATATTTAAGAGAGTTGACATAATTCTTTTCTAGTAAGCCCAGTGCCTGGGCTTCCTTCTGCACAGTTTCTATGAATTTCTCTTTTCCCTGTGAGTAGGCCATACCTTCTTGTTTTCTTTGCGTGTCTTCTTTTTTGTTTATCATTAAAAATTAGATGTTTTGGGCCGGGCGTGGTGGCTCACGCCTGTAATCCCAGCACTTTGGGAGGCTGAGGTGGGTGGATCACGAGGTCAGGAGATCAAGACCATCCTGGCCAACATGGTGAAACCCGTCTCTACTAAAAACACAAAAATTAGCTGGGCGTGGTGGCGTGTGCCTGTAGTCCCAGCTACTTGGGAGGCTGAGGCAGGAGAATGACTTGAACCCGGGAGGCGGAGGTTGCCGTGACCCGAGACCACGCCACTGCACTCCAGCCTGGTGACAGAGCAAGACTCCATCTCAATAAATAAATAAATAAATATAAATAAAAATTAGATGTTTCGATATCATACTGTATCAACTCTGGAAATTAGATTTCTAAACACACTTGCCTCCCCACCCCATGGGGTTAGTTGATAGCATTTGTGTGTTGTCGTTTGTTATTTGCTTTTTTAGTAACTTTTCTTAAATATTTTTGTAAAGTCTGTATTTTTATCATTTGTGGCCACTGGAGTCAGTGTTCTGATAGCTTAGTGGTCACCTAGTACTCTGACAGTTTCCTTAAACATGTGGAACCTAAGAAAGAAAGAGAAGTAGCCGGGTGCGGTGGCTCATGCCTGTAATCCCAGCACTTTGGGAGGCTGAGGCAGGTGGATCACCTGAGGTCGGGAGTTCGAGGCTAGCCTGGCCAACATGGTGAAACCCCGTCTCTACTAAAAATACAAAAATTAGCTAGGCATGGTGGCACAAGCCTGTAATCCCAGCTACTCTGGAGGCTGAGGCAGGAGAATCGCTTGAACCCGGGAGGCGGAGGTTCAGGGAGCCAAGATCGTGCCATTGTACTCCAGCCTGGGCTACAAGAGCAAAACTCCGTCTCAAAAAAAAAAGAAAGAAAGAAAGAAAGAAAGAGAAGTATTCTCTAAGTCCTTGAAGGCTGGCTCTGTGTGTTGAGGCACTCTTTCAACTAGCCAGGCTGCAGTCTTCACTTCTAGCTTGCAAGGGGCCTGAAAGCTAGTGAGATATGAGACCTTAAGGTCTTCTCAGGCATTTTCTGAATAATTGTCCAGCCTCATGTGCATGGCTTTCTTATTTCTCTAGTATATACAAGAACATTTTAAAGTTCTTATTCCCCCAAGTATTTCCTTTCATAGCCTCTTCCTTCCCATGCTTTTCCATCTGTTTATTGTTTATTTTAACTGTTGTCCCTTGCCCCAGACTCTTATGCCAATACTTGTGTCTTTAAGTTTTTTCAACACATGCCCCTCAGGAGTTGTTCCAAACTTGGAAACACTCCAAGTGAGGCAAAACAAAAGCAAGCTCTTAAACCAATCCTTTAGGGAGCCAAAAGACAGGTCAAACTGGAATGCAACAATTCTTTGAGAACAAGTTCTGTATTATACCTATGCACGAGGGTAGGAGCTATACTGAAGGCACTGTGGAGGCTGGGGGATGGTAGACAGGCAATTTAAAATGCCGCAGCTCTCGCTCTCTCACCACAAAGTAGCCACTTACTTCTTCGTCAAGGCTTCTCTGAGTGTTGTAAGTTTTTGACAAGCTCTAGAGTTCTGTAAAAGTGGATTCTGACACTTCTTTCTTTCTTTCTTTTTCTTTCTTTCTTTCTTTCTTTTCTTTCTTTCCTTCCTTCCTTTCTTTTTTTTTTTGAGATGGAGTCTCGCTCTGTCGCCCAGGCTGGAGTGCAGTGGAGCGATCTCGGCTCACTCCGAGATCCCAGGTTCATGCCATTCTCCTGCCTCAGCCTCCCAGGTTCATGCCAGTCTCCTGCCTCAGCCTCCCCAGTACGTGGGACTACAGGCGCCCGCCACCACGCCCAGCTAATTTTTTGTATTTTTAGTAGAGACAGGGTTTCACCGTGTTAGCCAGAATGGTCGCGATCTCTGACCTCGTGATCCATCCGCCTCGGCCTCCCAAAGTGCTGGGATTACAGGCGTGAGCCACGGCGCCCAGCCTACACTTCTTTCTAGTTTATGCCTGGCTCGTTGTTGCTTCTGTGGAGGGATGATGTGCCAACGTGTCCTCCTTCATGATCTTCAGTGACATCATTTTTGCCACCTGATTTTTGCACTTCTAGAAATAATCACATTTCTTTGCAATGTTCCTTCTACAACAGGCGCGTATGAAGTCATAGAGTGATATCACAAGGAATGACACCTCTGGCAGGCAAGGACTTGGAAATGTGTGTTCTTTTTCAATCCTTTTCACTGTCTGTGTTGAAATAAATGATAAATATTATTTAATAGCTTAGTCATATGTAAAACATCTAAATTAGATTGAATTCTACTTCAGTTTTTGTTTATGCTTGGCTAACATATTTGGATTACTTCTTCTCCATCTGTTTTTTCGTATCTACTCCTTTAGACGTTTCATTACTTCTTGGTTTGGCTACGTGGCCCCACTTCTCTTCAACTCCTCCTGGCTGCAGGCAGTGAATCTCTAGATGTTTGACCTGAGATCCTCAGCAAGCACACTTGCCTCTGCAATATGTCATCTGGAATTGGCCTGTTCTTTGTGTTCTGACACAGCTGCCACAAGAAACCAACGTCCCATAGCTTCCTTGAGGAGTCCTTGTATATAATAAGGCCTTCATCATAGGATGGTGGTACCACGTGAAAGCCTGCTAACTCTTGCTCCAAGGGGCAGGAATAGGAGACAGATGCCCACAAGAGCTTGCATTTGTGTTTGAATGGGTCCCTCCAGTCCTGACCACACCAGGAGGAAGTGAGGCCCCGCCCCACGACTTCTGTGCCAGTACCGCCTGGCAGCTGATGGTTCACTCCAAGCCCCTCACTCTCCAGGTTTTATACCAAGATACCACCAATGTCCGGGTCTCTGTTAAGGCCTTAGAGGAGAAGGCAAGGAGGCTCAGCATGGAGCCCCAGCCTCTTCCACCTACCCACAGGCCAGACCTTCTCCAACAGCTGGGCCTCAAGGGGAGAACGCTGTAATGGCGCATTCTGTCTTTAAATGATTTCCTCACAGGGGCAGTAGTGCTGCATATTTGCAAGGAAGCCTGCCTTGGGGCACTCTTCTCCCGCCCTTCCTGTGTGAAAAAACGCCACTCAGAGACAAAGGCGCCACCAAACATGGCTGCCTTGCATTTTGCCCAGTTTGGGGCGACCTGCTCATACTGCTGGAATTTTGCTTTTGTTTCCATCTTAAATCAAACCAAGGCCTAAACTGCCCACTTCCCCCCCCCCCCCACTAAACACTCAATAACTTTATTTGCCTTTGGTTGGCTCCTGGGTGTGGGGCGGGGTAGGGGTTGGCAGCAACCTGGGCTTCTTGCGCCCTCTAGTGGACCTCAGCGGCAAGAACTGGAATCCTGGCCAAACCTGAGGACTTCACAGTCAATACAGTTTAGGAGAGTTGCATAGTTCCTCAGGTCTGCACCCCAGACCCAACATCAGTGGACGGGGCACGTTGGGAAGAGGCCCTGAACCTCTGGCTCTCATACTCGCCCATGTTGGACACCCGCATGTTCTGCTGAGCCTTCATCTGCTTCACACGGTCCTTGTCCACTTCCTGCTTGGTGAGGATGAAGAGAAGGATACCACAAGGGAAGCCGATGGCCCAGGCCAGTCCCACAGCTTTCATGGGGTTCTTGCTCCTCTTTCTGGGAATGTATTCCATCTCGGGGGATAGGAGTTCAGGTTCCTCCCTGCCCTCTGGGGAGCTGTGGGTTTGCAGTGCTTGGGTCCTGTTATGGGAAGCCTTGTTAGCTGTGGCTCCTGCGAGAATCCCCCGGAGGACGCGGGCATTTCTTGCCCTCCATCCCCCCGGGCCTTCAGCGCCTTAGCAGCTACCACCACCGCCATGTTCAGATCCCACTCTAAACCACCCACTTTTATCAGGCAATATTATCTTTCAAGAACTCAATTTCCACTTAACCTAATCTTTGCAGTTCTGCTCTTAACTCAGTTTTACATCTCAAGCATTTTCCCTACATGATCAAATTGTTGACGTCTAGGGGCAAGTCTCAAGGAGCTAGGCCTAGGAGGAAGAAGACAATTTTGAAAAATTAAGGGCAGGATTGGGGCATTTCTAGGCAGCAGGCCACATGTTCCTTAACTTGGCTTGCTATTGTTAAAGAGAAAATTATTCTGGCACTTGTTAAAGTGATAAGGAAGACTATTCAAGACTACTGCAATAGGGACATTGCAATAGGTGAGAAATAGATCAGTCTCCATTCTGAGCATAGCAAAGACAGCTGGAGATTTATAGTCAAGGAGCAGAGTGAGGGGGGTCAGTGCGTGGAACATCACAGAGAGGAGACATCAAGGGTAGGGGAATTCTTGCCAAACTGAGTTAAGATTCTTATTAAAACTGGACTAGGCAAGCCAAAGACAGGACTCAAGAATGAGCTCAGTCAAAAAGAGGGCTCAGAGGAGCCTATCTACAATTTGGTCAAGGAGATAGCCTTTGTCAATATTCATGCCCTCAAGGAGTCTTTCTCCATTTACGGGGTTAGACTCTGTAAAATGAGAGGCACCTGTTTGCTTGGAGCCCTAAGAGGAAGGCTTAGATAGTGCTCATCACTTCATGCCATAAATGCCGACTTTGAGTAGTATACATATATAAATATGTATAAACCCCTATCAGAAGTTACTAAAAGGTTGTCTCATGATTTCATCTTTTAACATGGGAACACAAGCACTTTCTCATATCATTAATTTTGTGCCTTATATTTTAAAATTTTTATTTCACTTTATTTTTGTTTTCATTGTATTTCTTCTCATTTGAAATTAGTTACTTAGTTTCCTCAGAAAGTTAAGGAAAATATTCGTTGAAATAAATGACAAATATTACTGAACAGCTTAGTCATATTTCAACTTGTTAAATAGATTTAGGCGTAATTCAGTTTTTGTTTATGGTTGGCTATAATATTTGGACCATTTCTCCTCCATATCTCTCCAATGGAAACAAAATATATAGGACAAAATACAAAATTCTCCTTAAAAGTGTCAAAGAATTCACAAAAGAGAAAGTCTCAGAATAAAACTCTATAGACAGAGAGAATTAACGGGAACACCAGATTACCCAGTCTCTTTGACCTTTCGGGTATTTGCTTACCTGGGTAGTATTGGGACCTCACAGGTGGCAAAGAGCAGAAGATAGAAAAAGCCTGAAGGGAAGCATAAGGATTAAAAAATAAAACACATTTAGGGATTTTCCTTTAACACAAGCACTTATCCCACATGGTTACAGGTTGGTTCTATGAATTTTTTTTTTTTTTTAAGATGGAGTTTCACTCTTTGTGCCCAGGCTGGAGTGCAATGGTGCGATCCCGGCTCACTGCAACCTCCACCTCCTGGGTTCAAGTGATTCTCCTGCCTCAGCCTCCCAAGTAGCTGGGATTACAGGTGCATGCCACCATGCCTGGCTAATTTTTGTATTATTAGTAGAGATGGGGTTTCGCCATGTTGGCCAGGCTGGTCTCGAACTCCTGACTTCAGGTGATCCGCCCCCCTGGGCCTCCCAAAGTGCTGGGATTACAGGCAGGAACCACCATGCCCGTCCGGTTTTATGAATTTTTATGCAAAAGATGATTCCAATCTTATTCAAAATATTTTAGAGGGGAAATAGAGATGAATTACTCCCCAACATATTCTGAGCAAATTTTATAACATTGGTACCTAAATCAAACATAGATTGTGACTGAAGAGAAAAATACAAACCCACTTCAGTTATAAGTGGAGACTTAAAAATTGAAAGATATGAGCATATTTAATCCATAGTTCTGTAAAAGACAATAAACTATGATCAACTTGGATTTATCTCATGACTGAAAGGGAGTTAAAACATTGCCAAAGGACTAATGTCACACACTACTTTTCCAAATAAAGGAGAAAAGTATATGGTCATCTCAATTGATGCAGAAAAATAAAAATATTTGGTAAATTCAACAGCACTTACAATATAAACTTTTAGGAAGCCATGAATATAAAGGAACTTCCATAATTTGGTTATTGTATCATTTAATCATTGCTCTGTGAAAAACTATTTTTTAACTCAGTGGCTTAAAAAACAAGCACTTATCATAGCTCAAAAATCTACAAGTAAGGCCAAGTGCAGTGGCTCACGCCTGTAATCCCAGCACTTTGGGAGGCTGAGGTAGGCGGATCACCTGAGGTTAGGAGTTCGAGACAGCCTGGCCAACGTGGTGAAACCCTGTCACTACTAAAATTACAAAAAATTAGCTGGGCGTGGTGGCATGCCCCTGTAGTCCCAGCTACTCGGGAGGCTGAGGCAGGAGATTTGCTTGAAACCGGGAGGCGCAGATTGCAGTGAGCCAAGATCAGGCCACTGCACTCCAGCCTGGGCGACAGAGCAAGACTGTCTCAAAAAAAAAAAAAAAAAAAAAAAGAATCTACAAATACACTGTGTTGTTGTTATCATGGTCTTGCCTGGATTGTCAAGCATCTGGCATCAGCACTGGGTCAGGTTGGCAGCTCTGCTAATGCTATCTCTTACATGTTTGGGGGTAAATTCACTGTAGAGACTGCTGGTCTCTCCTCCCCATCCTGCAACAGGCCAGCCTGAGCATATTCATACACTGGTAGCAGGTTTGCAAGGGAAAGTGGAAGCACACAAGTCTTGTGAGACTCAGAGCTGACACACCATGACTTCAGAATTTTATTAACTAAATCAAGTCACAGAGACAGCCCAGATTCAAGAAATAGGGGAAAAGAGTCCACCTTTTTCCTGGAAAAGGAACTGAAAATTCACATTCACCCTAGGAGGAGAATTTAGGATGTTTTCACATTCAATCTAGCAGAGATATCTACAAAAACCTACATCTAATATAAGGCTTAATGGGAAAATAGCTAAAGAATTCCTTTCACAGCCACGAATAATAGAAGGCTACTCAATTATAGCAATTCTACCAAATAGAGTCCTGAAGGCAATGAAAAAAGAAAAATGAAATGAAAACAGGATTAGAAAAGTAAAATGTCATATATATTATATAATTTTATACATGTGTAAAATAAGAGAATACATCAAACTGGCCATAAGATCAATATATAAAAGTAAACTGTATTTCTATATAGCAAAGGGCATTAGAAAACATAAATTTAAAGAAGACACCATGTGCAATAGCACCAATAACTATAAATTAACTAGGGATAGGCCGGGCTTGGTGGCTCACGCCTGTAATCTCAGCACTTTGAGAGGCCGAGGCGGGTGGATCAC
>NW_026652282.1:112334506-112366120 GCF_009828535.3 Hylobates moloch
GAGTAGCTGGGACTACAGGCACCCGCCACCATGCACAGCTAATTTTTTGTATTTTTAGTAGAGACGGGGTTTCACCATGTTAGCCAGGATGGTCTTGATCTCCTGAACTCGTCATCTGCCTGCCTTGGCTTCCCAAAGTGCTGGGATTACAGGTGTGAGCCACCGCACCCGGCCTGTTTTCTTGTATTAGTAAACTAGGATGGTTTGATCCCAAAGAGTCAATAATTTGCTTTAACCCCTAATCAAAGAGGTGGAATATCTTTACTGATGTGGACACTGAGAATGGAATTCAATCTTTTCAAGGACTTAAGAGGACTACCTGGTATAGCTGAAACATGTGGAGTCAATCTACTAGAGAATAGACCCTTTGCTCCTCCCCACTCTCTGACGTTGCATAGGAAAGCTGAATGAACCTACTCATCTCTACACTCCTGTCTCCTATGGGAATGTGACCTTGACTCTGGACAAAGAGTGTGCTCATGTGAAAGGTTAAGTGATGCACACATATTGCCCACCAAATAGTTAAACCAATTGACAATGCTTCCCACCTCACGGGAACTTGTCCAATTCTACAAATGTTCACACAAACCAGGTGTTATCAGTGGTTTCATGTTCAGTAGCTTACTCAGGGATATTTTGAAGAGGTGGGGAATGGTTGAGACTTTGTCACAGTGTAATTTACTTGAGTATTGGTGAATTTGAGAACCTCTGCCAATGGACTTTGTTGTTCCGTGGCCTTTTTCTTCTGCGAAGTTTGTGCCTGGTTCCTTTTCTCTTTCCTTGCTGAATTGTTTCTGTTTAACTTTTCATCTTGAAATAGCTAATGATCTGTAATGGATATCAATGGTTGAAGGGCAGTAAACACTGACAAATAATTGCTTGTGGTTTCCTGTTTTTGCTGTTATTTTTATTATGCCTGAAACAATGAAATTGTTTCCATCTGCAATCAGGCCTGTTAGCCTCTATTAAGTATAGCCAGGTGAGGTGAGCACAACATTCTTGAGCCTGAGGAATTCCTGAGCTGAGGCCACTGCTAGTGCCATCCACAATTCTGTCTGCACACATTTGTCTACTCTACTTCAAATATACGACCTAGTCAAAATGCAGCTCCAAGGCAGGCACGCTAACCCATCTAGTTCAGGCCTTCCCTTTCGGTCTGTTTTAACTGAGATCAAGAGATCAGCAATGACCTTTGACCTTCACAAGACATCTGGGATCATTAAGGGATGCTTTACCACGTCTCCAAGACACTCCTGAGAGTTATTGACCCTTCTTGTCAACTATGTATTGCCTCTCAGCTCTGAATGCATTCTTCAATATATGCTCTACAATAAATAGTGGGAATTTTCCCCCTGTACTCTGAGCTCCGACACTACTGCCAAATGGGGCTCATATCCCAGGTCCCAGTGTGCTAGAGGACTGTGTCCCAGACTGTCTGCCTCTACAACAAGGAGTAGGGGCAGGAGGCAAATGATCAGAAGCCCTGCACTTAGCAGTAAACTGCTTCCTCTAGCTCTTCCTGTACTGGGAGAACACAAAAGCTCCACCTCCAGGACTTCCTGTGCATGAATTTCCTGCCTGCCCCTGGTCCGTTCTGGCCACTTCTACAACTATATCACACCTTTGTCCACAGATCCTGGAAGGTCTGAAAGACGAAGGCAAGGACATCATGCTTGAGGCCAGAAGCCGTCCCAACTTCCCCATAGGTGCAAGCTTCCTCGACATCCTGGGGTTTTGGGAGGAATTGTTCATGGCTTGGATTTTCATCAACTGATTTCCTCACGATGGCAGTAGTGCTCCAGAAATGTCAACCAGCCCTGTCCCAGCGCCTCTTCTCCCGCCCATCCAGTATGAAAAAACGCCAACAAAAGACAAAGGCACAAGGAAACAAAACTGTTTCAATTCTTGCCCAGTTTGAGGAAGCTTGTTCACACCACTGTGCTTTTGCTTTCTATTTCCATCTTAAATCAAAATGAGTCCTTAACCACCCCGCCCTGGTCAGGCATCTTCCCTTTTCCAGCATTAAATTTCCACCACATCTTTGGCTTCACAGTTCAGCTCTTCTTCACTCAACATTAGTTCTTCAGCATTTTCTGAATGTATTAAGTTGACTTCTTAAAGTTGAACAAGACTCAGGATTCCAGGATGAAATGGGAGAAGAAAACGCCGTAAGTTCCAGGCCTGGAAAAGGTCATCTCTAGTCACCTGGCATCATGGTCCTTGACGCAGCTTTCTAGGTTACCAGGGAATCTCCCTCCATTTTGTAGGAGACACTAATCTTTTTGTTTGGTGGAAGGCTGTTATTTGGCCGAATTCCTGAGATTATTTTCTTATAGCCTATATAGTTCTCATTGGTTTGACATGTCATATGTGACATACCAAATGTATCTTTATATTTATTTATTTATTTTTGAGATGGAGTCTTTCACTCTGTCTCCCAGGCTGCAGTGCAGTGGTGCAATCTCGGCTCACTGCAACCTCCACTTCCTGGGTTCAAGCGATTCTCATGCTTCAGCCTCCCAAGTAGCTGGGACTACAGGAACCCGCCACCATGCCTGACTAATTTTTGTGTTTTTAGTAGAGATGAAGTTTTACTATGTTGGCCAGGCTGGTCTTGAACTCCTGACCTCAAGTGATCCTCCCGTCTCAGCCTCCCAAAGTGCTGGATTTACAGGCATGAACCACTGGGCCTAGCCTGTTCTTAGGAAACTCTTAATGAAGAAATGTATTAAACAAAAAGGTGAGTTCTTATCTAAAACCAGTTTTCAGATGTAACTTTTCTTTGCACTTTGGTGTATCTATTTTTTCATACACTTAAAAACATATAGTTATTCAGTACATCTGTCATGTGATCGATTTGTCTTTGTAATTATCAATACACTTCTTACAATGCTAAATGTGGAAGTCCAAACACACACACACACACACACACACACACTTTTTCACTTATGTCATTGCACTGAATTCACAGGTTTGCATTTTACTATTTTATTTTCCTTAACAAAACAATAGTCAATATATGTTCTTTAAAGTTTGTAAACTGAATCTCCTACATTATTTTCTTAGAGGAAACCAGTTTTAATATTTCTCCATACTTTATTCTAGATGTTTTAGTCAGGGAGGGCTGCCATAAAAACATCATAGATTTTTAAACAAAATATATGTTTTTCTCATAGTTCTGGAGGCTGGGAAGCCCAAGATCATGGTGGCAGCCAATTCAGTTCCTGGCTAGGGTCCTCTTCCAGGTGTGCAGATGGACACCTTCCTGTCGTATACTCACAAGGCAAAGTGAGAAAGCTCTGTCCCTTCATCTCCTTATAGGGGCACTAATCATAATGTAGGCTCCACCCTTATGACCTCATCTAAACCTAACTACTTCCTAAAAGTCTCATTTCCAAATACCATCGCACTGTGGGTTAAGGCTTTCATATATGGATTTCGAGGTGACACAAACTTTCAGTCCATACTACTAGGTTTTCTTTTTTTTTTTCTTCCCCGTGTGTAAGCATTGTATTCATTATCTCTTGCTATGTAACAAATTACTTCAAACTTAATAGCTTAAAACAACATACATTTTTTATCTCAGTTTCTGTGAGTCAGGAGTCTGGGCATTGCTCAGGTAGGTCCTCAGCTCAAGGCTGCAATCAAGGTGTCGGTTAAGGCTGGGGACTCATCTGAGGCTCAAGATCCTCTTGGAAGCTCATGTGATTGTTGGCAGAATTCATTTTGTTGCAGCTATAGAACTCATAATTGCTTACTTCTTTGAGGCTAGCAAAAGAGAAGATCTCAGACCACCAGGCCCTCTTTTCCTGTCCTGATTGGATCAGGCCCCCCAAGGGTAATCTCCCTTTTGTGACCCTATCATTTTTGCCATATAATATAAAGGAATCAGAGAAGTGATAATCTATCATATTCACAGGTCCCACTCATACTTAAGGAATTATACAAGGAGATGGAATCATCTTAGAATTCTGCCTATATACCACAAGGATGGATGGATGGAGAGATAGATAGATACAGTTTTTAAAGATTTTAAGTCAAAATTATACATGAACACATTTTTCAACATTAGTTATTTGTACAATACTTTACAAACAACATTGTGCCATCTCTGACATTCCTCCGAGATTGAAACACTTTTTTATTTTTTTTTATTTTTATTTTTTGAGACGGAGTCTTGCTCTGTCACCCAGGCTGGAATGCAGTGGTGCGATCTCCGCTCACTGCAAGCTCCGCCTCCCGGATTCACGCCATTCTTCTGCCTCAGCCTCCTGAGTAGCTGGGACTACAGGCACCCACCACCACACCCGGCTAATTTTTTGTATTTTTAGTAGAGACGGGGTTTCACCGTGTTAGCCAGGATGGTCTCGATCTTCTGACCTCGTGATCTGCCTGCCTTGGCCTCCCAAAGTGCTGGGATTACAGGCGTGAGCCACCGTGCCAGGCTGATTGAAACACTTTTAACACTCTTAGCTAGTAAGTTTTTACTTGCTTATGTATCCCTAAATAGAATGCCCATATTACCAATTTATAAACTAACCCATGCATTCATAATATATAGTCTTCCTTCTAGAAGAATATTTCACTTTCTTTGCCCTCACTACACTTCACTAATATCAATATTACTACTTCACTTACATCCTTCCTTTCTTCCCATCCTCCCAATGTAGCTATAATTGCTTGTGTCAATGTTTAATGCACACAATACTATGACAATGTAAATATCTTGAGATGATCCATGTACTAAATTGTGTTTGCTTTTCTTTTTCTGGACATCTTTCCTCTAGTCTCTGTCCCCTAGAATAATTTACTTGTCATTTCATTTGATGGTCTGTGTACTCATAGTTCATTCAAACACACACATATACAAACTGACTAAAATATCTCTCAAGAGTCTCATTCATATTACAGATTTTGATCAATTTAATTTTCCTCACAAAATTTATCTCAAAATTTTCTGACCTCCTCCAATGTGTCCAGTTTCCCCTATGCCTGGTGCCCCAGCACTTTGGGAGGCCACGGCGGGTGGATCACTTGAGGCCAGGAGTTCGAAACCAGCCTGGCCAACATGGTGAAACCCTGTCTCTCCTAAAAATACAAAAATTAGTTAGGTGTGGTGGCACGCGCCTGTAGTCCCAGCTACTCTGGAGGCTGAGGCAGCAGAATCGCTTGAACCCCTGGGAGGTGGAGGTTGCAGTGAGCCGAGATTGCACCACTGCACTCCAGCCTGGCGACAGAGCGAGACTCCATCTCAAAAAATAAGATAAATAAAATAAAATAAAATAAAATAAAATAAAATAAGCCAGGCATGGTGGCACATGTCTGTAATCCCAGCTACTTGGGAAGCTGAGGTGGGAGGATTGCTTGAACCTGGGAGGCGGAGGTTGCAGTGGGCCAAGATCACACCACTGTGCTCCAGCGTGGGCGAGAGAGCAAGACTTTGTCTCAAAAAAAAAAAGAGTCTTACTATTGATGATACCTAATAATCTGGAATTGTATTTTTAAATATATTAAAACAATAGATGTTTCTTATCTTTTATAAAGCATCCTTTCATGTGAAAAATGTTTTTCAAAAAAGAGGCATGAGCACCCATTCATAAACAGTATATGGTAGTACAGTAACTACTATTTGCACTTTGGTGTTTATCATCTCAGCTCTCTCAATATGTAGAGGAAATAATACATTCCTTTAACCAATATTTATCTAATTCCTGCCAAGTTCCGAACACTGTTCTAAGCCTTGGGGATAAAAGAATATTAAATAGGATATTTAATTGAATAGAATCATTTAACCGAATAGAATTATTTAATATTTAACTTAATATAATTCAGTTATATTTATTTACTATATCAGTTATAATGAATATTTAACTGAAATTATTAATATGTAATTGAATATAATATTTAAGTGAATAGAATTATTTTAATTGTGCACACACACATTTACAAATACACATACATGTGTTTATATATATACCTCTATATTTGTAAAATTGTATATAACTTAATGTGCATGCGTATATACACAGTACGTATATATATATAACAGGTATGTATGCATAGATATAGGAATATGTGCAAATATTGGTGCATATATCTATAAACTAACAATATATACATAAACACAATGTGTGTAGATAATTGGAACGTCGTAAACACTAGTAAAATTGAATATCTTTTCATTTATTTAATAAACAGCTGGAGTTCTTCTTTTGTAAATTGCCTGTTTAATTCCTTTACCAATTTTGCCGTTGGTTTAAATACGACAGAAACAGAAAGTTTTAAATTTTTTAGTCACAGGACGCTTACACGCAAACACACATACAAAAAATCATCTTCAACTACTCTATGAGGTCAAATGCTAACTGAGTGAGGAAAGTAGAAGAGGGCGCCAGAATGTTTCTCCGTTATGCAATGAATCCCAAGTAATTCTAGACATTCTCCACCAACTTAGGAGCAAGAAGTATGGGTTGTCAGGCTTACCAGGTATCCTCATCTGGAGCTTTTTATGAAGAAGTAACAGAGAAGAACAATTGTTATGTATGAGGAGAATCACTAGACTTCAAGGAGTTCAGCATCCTCTGGGAGAACAAATAAAGAGATGCGCACTCCTCCCTTCTTCCCCACCAACCCCACCAAGAGACCTGAGATCACGGCAAAGCTCTATTAGGGGACAGGCCTTGGCTATAGGCATAACATTTTTTGGCCTCTTAGTGTATGCCTCTGCTCTCTAAGCAGGAGATTTGGCCTTTTTTGGCTCGGCAGAATGGCTCCCAATGCTTCTTCGTTTCCCTCCTTGCTGTAAGGCAATGGGGTCCAGACTTTTGCTGTGTATGAGATCCCCCAGCAAGCACAAATGCTGTTATAAGGTATCTCCTCAAATTAGCCTATTTTATGAGTTGTGATGCTGCTATCACAAGGAGCCCAGGTTCTATGGCTCCAGAACAAGGTGAATTGGCCTGAATCATCTTCTGACGGACAGGGGCAGGAACAGGAGACGATGGGCACAAGCCCTGCACTGGGCCCTGAAATTTTTCCTCAACGGAAGCCCCACCCAACAACTTCCTGTGCCCGGACTTCCGGCAGCTGTTGGCTCTGTCCGGTCTCGCCAACAACAGGCTTTAACACTTGGATACCACCTTTGTCATATTAGCATCAAGTCTTTGCCCAGAGCTCCCGGAATAACTCAGAGAAGTCAGGGAAGCCCAGTTTCGGGTCAGGGCCTGTTCAATCTCTCCGCTGAACGGACGTTTCTAAACCGAAAGACCTCACGGGACGGACGCTGTAATGGCGTAGGGTATTTTAAAACTATTTCCTCACGATGGCAGTCGTGCTCCAGATATGCCAACAAGTACTGCTCCCTAGTCCTTCTCCCGCCCTTTCTGTCCAAAAAAACTCCAGCAAGAAAAAGGCACCAGGAAACATGGCAGCCTTACTTTTGCCCAGTTTGGGACAATCTCATCACGCTGCTGCACTTTTGCTTTTGGTTTTCATTTGCAACGAAACTGAGGGCTTCTCTTTTTAAGAACTACATTTCCAATAGGTTTAGCCTTCACAGTTGTGTTCTCGCTCACTCAGCATTACATCTCCAGTATTTTCCCAAGTTATCACGTTGTCTGCTTCTGGATTCAAGACTCAAGAATCCAGGCCTAAGCAGAAAAAGAAAATGCTAGAAACTCAAGGCCGGGAGGTTATCTCTAAGTATCAAACCACATGTCCTTGCCTGGCTCATCCATCTGTAAGGCTCCCAAGGAATTCTGTATTTTCAGGATTGAGATCTAAGTCTTATGTGTTGACTTGTTGGCAGCCATTTGGCTGGAGTCTTAAGCGCCCAAATAGCTCTCATTCCAAGTTTTGTCTTGTGATTTCATTTACCATTTGAAGACACTTTCCGATGCCATTAAGTGGTCTGCAATTGCTTCCTACCACTTTATTGGGTATGTAGGGACGTGTGTGTGTGTGTGTGTGTGTGTGTGTCTGTGTATTTATCTTTGTATCTGTATTTACCATTTATCTCTTAGAGATAAGCCTTAAAACCACTTCCTCATTAGTAATAAAGACATGATGTTTGCCAAGGATTCAGAAATAACCATGCACTGATAAAGAGTAAAGTGCTATCATAAAACTGATTAAGACCACTGATAACTTTTTGGACCATGTCCTCTTACTCCTTTCAATACACACAGAGTTCTATATTTATGTTCATATGTGACAATGGATTTATATTAAAACTGGTTGTTGGTACATGATGGTTTGCCTAGGAGATTGCCACTCCTGATTCTCAGTTTGGCCACATTATATAAAATTTTTGTCTTCATGTTTAGTAATCAAAACACTGCAAAAAAATGTTTCTTGGCTGGGCGCAGTGGCTCACGCCTGTAATCGTAGCACTTTGGGAGGCCGAGGCGGGCGGATTACCCGAGGTCGGGAGTTCAAGACCAGCCTGGCCAACATGGTGAAATCCCGTCTCTACTAAAAATACAAAATATTAGCCGGGTGCAGTGGCGCGAGCCTGTAATCCCAGCTACTCTGGAGGTTGAGGCAGAAGAACCGCTTGAACCCGGGAGGCGGAAGTTGTGGTGAGCTGAGATCACGCCACTGCACTCCAGCCTGGGCTACAGAACGAGACTTCGTCTCAAAAAACAAACAAACAAAAATGTTTCCTATTGCTCCATTTATTATATAGTTTAAATATGGCATATATAATATGTAATATTGCTTTATATATATGCACATTTATTTCACCTTAATTATAACTTGACTTATACTGGGCATAGGTTTATACAAAGTCTTCTGCACCAACTTACATAAATTGCATGTTTCCATATATCAACATCTATTTTCCCTAGCTGGAAATTTCTTTATACTTTATTCTACAAGGAGGTTTCTCTTCGAAGGAATTATAAAGGTAACATCTGCTGTTGGAAATCTGCTCATATTTTAAGAAATTACAAAGCCAAAAATAAATAGTATCTCAATGAAAACTAGAAGAAATAACTTTTAAAATGTCTTTGCCATACATTCTCTTATCTTCCCTATCTATATTTAATGTATATTTTTTAACCCAAAATCCCAGTTACCTTGTATGTCAGACATGCTTTTCTCACTTAGGACAATTTGAGGTCTTTGGAAACATCGTTAACTACTCCTTGGAATATGCAATTTTTTTTTTTTTTTTTTTTTATAAGGAGTCTCGCTCTGTCGCCCAGGCTGGAGTGCAGTGGCGCAATCTCGGCTCACTGCAAGCTCCGCCTCCCGGGTTCACGCCATTCTCCTGCCTCAGCCTCTCCGAGTAGCTGGGACTACAGGCGCCCGCCACCACGCCCGGCTAATTTTTTGTATTTTTAGGTAGAGACGGGGTTTCACCATGGTCTCGATCTCCTGACCTCGTGATCCGCCCGCCTCGGCCTCCCAAAGTGCTGGGATTACAAGCGTGAGCCACCGCGCCCGGCCTTGGAATATGCAATATTTTTAAGGTTGCTTCTCATATTTTTGCATTTCCTAAAATTAAGCATACCTGTTTACAAAATAACCAGACACATTAGCCTTGTACAAAGAAGTGCAGTGAGGCCACAAGTAATGCCCGCTGAAGCAGATAAGGATTTTTAAAATGCATATTTTAATATTATATATTATATATGCCATTTATGTTCATATGTGACAATGAATTTATATTAAAACTGGTTGTTGGTACATGATGGTTTGCCTAGGAGATTGCCACTCCTGATTCTCAGTTTGGCCACATTATATAAAATTTTTGTCTTCATGTTTAGTAATCAAAACACTGCAAAAAAATGTTTCTTTTTTTCAGTGTCCTGAATACACCTGTTTTCTGTGATCAGTTAAATATATAAATATATTAGGTCTCAAATAGCCAACAAATCAAGTTTTCACCAATAATTTCTTCTGCACATATTTGTTCTGGGTTGACTCTCAAATTACAAATATCTTATCAGCTTCTTGAAAAATCTCTTAGAATACACAATCTATGAAGAACAAATGGAAACACTTTATTCCAAATCCCACTTTTTTGAGGCATCCACTGTTAGCAGCTTCATGAGTATATTGGTTTAAACATTAGAAAAATGATATATAACTTCAATAAGAACTGATGTTATTCAGTGAAATAAATTTAATCTATATCTCATCAATATACTCCCCACATTCCTCAGCACAATGCTAGGCGCGTGCGCGCGCGCGCACACACACACACACACACACACACACACACACACTTCCATTTCTTTTCTTCAAATTCATCCTCCTTGGTCCCACTACACATAGAATTTGGTGCTCTGAATTCTCAACACTGGATAATGAGTACTCTCCAATATCATTAACTTTTCTTGAGGAACAAGATAGTTTTTTATGGTTAAATCTCATAGCATTCTTTTACTGTTGATCAAACCGTAAGAATTATATGCATCTGGAAAAAAATCAGTAAGTGGAACAAATATATAGCAGTAAAGAAATGATACTCTTAAGAAGTTTAATCGATATTCCATTGATGTTTGTTATATTGCATTCTGCTGTTTTTATTATATAATTGTACATGTGTGGGCACATGTGAACAGGTTGTCAGGATTTGGTGACTTTTTACTTACATGATACATGAGGAATATCCTTGCATGATACATGAGGAATATCCTTGCAGCTTGAGTTGCTTCATTCTATCATAGTTTTCTCAGGTCTCACATCACATAAGTCTCATCATATGTCATTAAATATGCTTCAGAAAGCTGGATTTTCTGTTAAGTAAAATTTGGAAATAGAATTTCAGAATAGAGCCTTTAAATCTTGCGTGTGTGTAGAAGTGTGTATGTTTTAAAGAAAAATACATCTTGTAATATGTTCTTTTCCTAATTATATATTGAGATGATGCTGGTTTCTTGATTTTTAAAAAACTTGCAAATGTAAGCTTTTCTCATTTTCAACATTTCAAGCCTTCAGACAAGTGTAAGTTAAAACGTGAAGGCAAGTCATTAGAAACATCACTGTAGAAAATTACACACTGTTAGTTGCTTGACTGGGGAACTTTCCAGATAACTTCCTTTCTGCCTATTTACTTTTCTGAACCAATAGGTTTATGTGTTCAACTTGAACTAATAATGTATGTAATTAAGAGAGAAAGAAAGACTTCATTTTTCATTTCTATTTGCTTGCTATTAGCCGACCAGAATGGTTTGATTCCTGTTACAACATTTTGCATTTTCTTCCCTAAATCAGAGGTGTGGTCATCTCCCCTGTTGAGGACTTGACGAATGGATTTCAATCTTTCCAAAGGCTTAAAAAGACTACCTACTGTAGCTGAACTTACTGTAGTTGAACTTGGACAATGGATGTTTTGCCCCCTCCCCACCGCCATCCTTGCAAAAGAAATCTCAGCGATCCTCTTTGTCCTCTCCTTTCTACTTTCCTGTGGGAGTTTGGCTGTGTGATCATTTTCAAGAGGTAGTCTCTGGACAAAGGGTATGCTCATGTGAAAGGTTAAATGATTTGGCCAATTGACCTTCAAAGAGGTGTACCAATTAACAGTGCTTCTCACCTGGTAGGAGCTTGTCCAATTCTACAAATCATTACACAAACACTGACATCAATGGATTCCTTTTCAAAAGCTTGCTTGGTGTTATGATGAAGATTTAAGGGCATTATGGAAGAACACAGTGAACTGCAATTTACTTCAGTACTGGTGAATTTGAGACTGTGATAATAGAGGTGCCTTATTCCTTTGCCATCTTTCCTGCTGAGTGATTTTCTTTTTAACTACATTTTGAAACAGCTTTTGATCTGAGCTGAGTGTCAATGATGGAGTGGTATTGAGAGTTGGCAATAGTTATAATCCCCTATTACTGGTCACGGTGTCACGTTTGAATTCCTGGGACTCAGCAGGGTGCTGCTGCTTTAGGCCTCTATCCACTCTCTGACCAGATAGTCTCTTAATGTAAACCAAAATGTGTGGGAATACAAAATTCCCGACCCTGAGGAATTCTAGGGCTGGGGCTACCTCTCTGTCACTCACAATTCTAAGTTCAGATATGGTGCACTGTCTCCACACATCTAGCTTTCCTAGTCTAGCATATGGTCAAGTCAAACTATGACTTAACAGCAGGCAGCCTAACCCATCTGATGCAGGGTTTCTCTCAGTCACCTGCTTAGCTGAAGTAGGCTGAAAAGGTCAGAGGTCACCTTACACTTTTATAAGGTATTTGAGAACATTGAGACATGCTTTCTCAAATGTTTTCAAACCCTTCTTGGCTCATGTCAACCTATAACATACTCAAGGACAGCTAGACCAAGGCATGAATAGCAGGAGAGTCAATTTCCCCAGGGACCCTATGGTCTTTGTAGTAGTTGCTAAAAATTTCCTAGTAGATGTTATAGCTCCACCCTGGGCAAGTAGAATTCAGGTGGTGACCATATATTACAGCAGTGCATGAGAATAACATTACTTTCTCTTCTGTAAGTGGTCAGCCACTGAATCCATCATTGATACACGAGAAAACTCTCACGTGCAGTCAATCTTACGAAATTTTTGCCTTTTCTTGCTATGCTATAAGCAAGTGTCCTGAGGGTCCTGATGTGCTCAGCTTTTAGAGGCCTTACAAGGAATCTTCATTAGAAAAAGGCTAAGAAGCAGGCACAGAGAACAATACTTGCTAATCTGAATGAACAGTTAGGTCCCAAGTCTCAATGGCCTCATCTTCCTTAGGGGAAGGCCAACAGCTAAACAACTCATTTCTGTTCCCCTAATAGAGCTAAGAGTAGGTCTCTCTAAATAGGTAGGCCTTCACACTGGGCCCTAGAAAAAGTGCTGCGAAACCACAGTAGCTGTTACCTCCTGGCTTCAGAAAATACTTCCAGGTCTTCTGGTTGTGTATATCTGCACTCCTATTGATGTTCAAGGATTTATTGGCTTGGCCAAGTGACACACACTGCCTTCTCCTCAGGTCTTCCTTGCTCTAGGCAATGGGGGCACCAGACTTTTAGGTATCCTTGAGACCCCCAGAAAGCACGCTGGCTGCTGTTAGATATCATCTGGAATGAGATGTTTCATCTGCACCCTAACATTGCTGACACCTTGTGCCAACCCCCTACCTCATTGTTCAAGGGGCACAGCCAGAGGATATGTGGCCAGAAGTCCCCCCAAATAGGATCTGAGCCATTTGTTTTAGCCCTACCCTCACTGGGTAGATATCTAAGCCCCAATACTTCCTATACTCCACCTGCCTAGCAGCTGTCCCCTCAGTTCTCCCCCTGACCCCCCACTTACCAACTTCTCCCCCAGGATCCTGCCTTTGTCCAGAGCTCCTGGAAGGCTTCAGATTTAAAGTGAAGGGGACCTGCTTAGGGCTAGGGTCCACTCAACCTCACAAAAGGCCCAACATTTCTCAGTTGCTAAAACTTGAGGGAGCGCTAACAACTTTGGGTTTGTGTTTTGTCAAACTACATCCTCCTGATGGCAGTATTGCTCTGGAAAAGCTGACTAGCCCTACCTGGGCACCCCACCCCCAAAGCCCTTCTCCTCTCACCCATTCAATCTGAAGAAAGCCACCAAGACAAAGGAGACAGGAAACAAAGATGCCTTGCTATTGGCCCTGTTTGGGGGAAATCTGCTCATTCAAATTCACTTTTGCTCCTGGTTTCCCTCTGAACTCAAACTGAAGCCTATACCACCCAGTTTCATCAGCCATACTTTGTTTAAAGAATCCCATTTCCACTCTACCACAGCTTTGTAGGTCTGCTCTTCTTCATTCAAACTTGATCCCCAACAATTTCCCAAGTTATCTGCTTCAGTGGGAAATTCTTAGGGACCTAGGGCTAAGAAAGTGAAGAAAATAATGGAAATAACAGCCTAGAGAAGAGCAAATCTAGGCACCAGGCCATGTGACTTGTTTCACTGCCAGGTTCCCTGGGAGTCCTCCATTTTCTGACCTGGGCACTAGGTCTTGTGTATTGAGTTGGGGGCAGCCATGTCAGAACCCTAATAGGAGGGTCCAGATAGATCTCAAGGCTGAATTCCATACAATGTCCCTCTTGGGGTGACACGCACACTCCAAACTTACAAAATTACAGTAGAAAGGAACATGACTTTGTCTTATGGTTCCATCATTCAACATTAAAACACAAGCAAGTTCCCATGCACGTCATTATTTCACTTTTAATGGCTTCCTATGACTTTATTATGTATGTGTGTGCCACTGCTTAAGCTTAGGAATCAGTCTTATGGTGTTTTCTCATAAGTAATTAAGACATGGTGCTTGTAAAGAATTTAGAAAATAACCATGTGCTGATCAAGAACAAAAGCACTGTCATAAAATCTTGTATTAAACACTAATAGCCTTTTGTATATTTACTCCCATTATTTCAACATGCACACAGGTCTATATTTACGGTAATACACTACAATAAACATATTTAAATTAAATTTATATATGCATCATGTTTTAGATGCAAACTTTTCACTGCTCGTTCCTGGGTAACTGAAATTGTCATGAAATATTTGCAAGACCTGGATTTTAGATAATAAAACATTGGCAATGAGCTTCTTGATTGACTAATTCATTAAAGAATGTTAAGTTCTCAATTTAAAAAAAATTTATCCACAGGACATAATACCTATAATGCCACCACTCAAGTATCTTAATTTTGATACCTGCCTTACCTAATCATTACTATGCTGACTATATATATATACTAACATTGGAACAGGCACTGTGTGCTTATGCCTCAGAACATTAGGGTTTCTTTTGTTTATATTTTTCAAAACTTATACAAAAATTTATCTTAAAATTTTATGTAAAATCTATAAAGTTGAAACGCATACTCACTCTAACACTGACATGACTATGCATGATATGTATAATGCATATATATGTATATGCATTAGATAGATAGGTCCAAGTTACCTAGTTACAGGCCTACAGGGAAAAGAATGATTGCACCTATTATATATACATTTACTTCTCTTTATTTATTTATTTTTATTCAACCTCTGGGAGCATGGACTATCCTTCTCTTTAAAGATAATTGAATGCAAACTGGATATAGTTTTGCACAAAGTCTTCAACACTACCTTATACCATTTGCATACATGAATAACAATGTATATTTGAGTGCTTGGATTTTTTTTGTATCTTACTCTAGAAGACCTTTCTATTTCAAGAAACTACAAAAGTTACACCCACTGCTGGCACCGTTTAGATTTTAAGAAATTATAAAGTAGAGAGTAAACGGTACTTCAATCACAACAAGAAATAGCCACTTAAAAATATCCTTGCCATACATTCTTATATCTTCACTTTGCACAAATAATATATACTTAAAAAATGTTCAAATTCTCTTGTACTTTGAATGTTAAAACAAGTTTTCCTCATTTGTAACTTGAATGCTTTTCAAATCTCATTAAGTATTCTTTAGAATAATGACAGATTTTAAAATCTTGCCACATGTTTTTGCATTTCTGGAAATAATCATGCTTCTTTACAATGTACCTGCTATAACAGCCATGTATGGAGAAGTGAAGCGAGGTCACAGGTAATGCCACCTCCTGCAGACAAGAACTTTTAAAATGTGGGTTCATCTTCAATCCTCTTCACTCGGTTTTGGTTCTCATCTGTTTGTGCGTGGTCAGCTCTTCTTGGTTTCGCGGGCTGATTCCATTTCTCTTCAAGGTCCTCCTAGCTGCAAGCAATTTGGTTGCACCTGGGACCTCCAGCAAGCACATGGCATCCTTTTATAAGCAACCTGGTATTGTCTGGTTCTCTGCACTGACTCTGCTACCACAAAGGTCCTAGGCCCCAGAGCTTGAAGGCACCACGTGTCAGCCTTTCCCAGACTCTCGGGGGCGGAGAAAGAGACGAATACCCACAGGCGCAGTACTTCGTTGGTTGGTGGCTTCCTCCAGTCCCGCCCATACTGGGAGAATACCAAGACTCCACCCTACAACTTCCTGGGCCTGCACTTCCTGCCAGAGGCCGACTTAGTCTTCCCTCCCCACGGGCCAGTTCCTACACCTGGACTTCACCCTGTCCAGAGCTTCAGGTAGGCCTCAGGAGGTGGAACTAAGATCCAGCTCATGGTCCGAGCCTGCTCAGCATCTAACAGAATGGAACTTTCCAATACAAGTCCTCTAAGGGATGGGGCTTTTTCCAGAAATTTCCTCACGATGGCAGTGTTGCTCCTGGAATTCTATCCAATACTGCCCCCAAGCCCTCTTCTCCCGCCCGTCCGGTGTGAAAAAAAAAGTGACCAACAGATTAAGGCACTAGGAAATATGGCTGACTTGAGAAACTTGCTCACACTATTGTGATTTTGCTTTTGGTTTTTCATCTGAAATCAAACTGGCGCCTAAACCTACACTCTCATCAGGGGTCTTTTCAGTTCAAGAACTCAATTTCCACTTACCTAGTCTTCACAGTTCTGCTTTTTCTTCACCTAGCTTTTTCTCATGGTACTAAATTGTCTTGGTGTATCGGGGTCAAACCTCAGGGATCCAGGCCTAGACGGAAAAGCAAATGATTGCATCTAAGGGCTTGGAGAAGAGCAAATCCAGGCACTTGTACATGTTGTTCTTGCCTGACTCACTTCCCGGGTTTCCTGGGAGTCCTACTCCATTTCTGGCCTAGGCACTAGGCCTGTGTGTTGAGGGAGAAGCAGTTGTCTGGAACCCTAAGGTAAGTGTCTAGATGGTTCTCAAGACTGCGTGCTATACAGTGCCCATTTGGAGGGATACACAAACTCAAATATGTATAAATTCCAGTCAGAGGAGACTGATACAGTCTCATAGTCAAAATAAGATCGGAACACAGGCATGTTCCTATGTTATTATATGACTGTCAATGGTTTCCTGTGACTTATAGTGTGTATGTGCTTATCACTTAGGGGTCAATCTTATGGTATTTTATCTTAAGTAATTAAGACATGGTGCTTGCAAAGGATTTGCAAAGGATTCAGAAAAGAACCATGTGCTGACCAAGAGTAAAGCACTGTCATAAACAGTACCTATTAGTAATACTGATAAACATCTGGATTATGTTTTGTAAACTAAAAAGTGTCTGAGACAGGTCTCAATAGTTTTAGGAATTTATTTTGCCAGTTTAAGCACACGCATGGCTGGGGGATAGGTCCATGCCTTCCTTCAAAGATGATTTTGAGGGCTTCAATATTTAAAGGGGAAAGGGCAGATACTGGGGAAAGGGGAAGAAATTTTGAAAAGCTGTGGGTAGATAAGAGGCAAAGGGTAGCATTCTTTTGAGTCTTTGATCAGCCCTGCATAGGTGAGATGAGGGTAGAGGAATAGTCACGTACACATTCACCTAGCTCAGTGAATCTGCATTTTTTACATAGGATAAAATAAACACAGGGCAGAGGAAGCAATCAGACACGCATTTGTCTCAAGTGAGCAGAGGGAAGACTTTGAGTTCTGTCTTTTGTTCCATACCTGTGAGGATAAGCCAAAATTTGCATTGTCAGGGTGAAATTCAACATAACTGTTTCAGGGTAAAAATCTTGGGGCTCACAAGGAATTTCCTAGTGGGCAAATTGTGAGGGAGATATGTAGCTTTTTGTTTTTGTTTTGTTCAGTCATTGTAGCCATCTTATTTAGGAATAAAATGGGAGGCAGGTTTGCCTGACGCAGTTCCCAGGCTGACGTTTCCCTTTGGCTTAGTGATTTTGGGGTCCTGAGATTTATTTTCCTTTCACAGTTTCAACATACACATGCAAACTCATATACTCATGCACTCATTTCAATAAATACACATAAACAGTTTATATTTCGTGTCATACATAATAGTAAGTTTACATTAAAATGAGATTTATTTGTATGTTATGGTTTGGAGTATATTTTCACTTCTGTTTCCTGGGCAGTTTGTCATTATCATGAAAAATTTGCGAGACCTGAATTTTTAGTAAATGAAACATTGACCAAGAGCTTCTTGATTGCTACATTCAATAACAATATGGTCTCTGAAGACATGTTCACTTCATAAAACACTTATTTAACAACTGGAAATTTAATTCCTATGATGTCTCCTCTCAGGTATCATGATCTGAAGAGCTTCTAATCTTTATTATGTTAACATGTATATACTCTAAAACAAATATTGAATCACAAGTATAACATGCGTGCATCAGAAAATATAGGATATTCCTTCCTTCTCAAAATTTTAACCTACAATTAAATCTAAAATTTCATCTTATTTTATTTATTATTGTATTTTTAGAGACTGGGTCTGGCAAGTCTATGCAATCATGGCTCACTGTAGCCTTGACCTCCAGGCTCAAGCAATCCTCCCACCTCAGCCTCTGGAGTAGCTAGGACCACAGGCACACACCACCACATCCAGCTAATTTTTTCTTTTTTATATTTTTTTGTAGAGAAGGGGTCTCCCTATGTTGCCCATCAGTCTGGACTGATCCCTAACTTGTAGGCTCAAGTGATCTTCCCAATTCAGCCTCCCAAAGTGCTGGGATTATAGACATGAGCCACTGCACCTGGCCTAATCTTATTTTATTACTAAAATAATTAACGATAGATTGCATTACTGTATAAATAAAGTCTGTGTCCTCATCTCTTTAGCACTGTGACTGTGACCCAAACACGTACTCTATCAAAGGTTCAAGGTGAATGCATTGACATATTTTTATATTCATCTATAACCTTTTCTTAATGTTTCCCTTTATTTATTTCCTAAAAATTAGGTGTTGCAAATTTTTCATAATGACAAATTGCCAAGAAAACAGAAGTGAAAATATGATCAAAATTATGATATATGAATAAATCCCATATGAATGTGAAGTTATTATTATATATGAAGCTAAATATCAAAATTTCTATGTGTATACATATATACGTGTACACATATACATACATATACAAACACACATGAATATACAGACAAAGAGTGAAATTTAAGCTCATTGTTACTATAATAATCATAATTAAAAATATACACTTTTTAGGGAGGCTGAGGCAGGAGAATTGTTTGAACCTGGGAGGCAGAGGTTGCAGTGAGCCAAGATCGCACCACTGCACTCTAGCCCTGGAGACAGAGTGAGACTCTGTCTCAAAAAATATATGTACTTTTTAAACATAAGTACACATATCGATGGATACGGAGTCATGCCTCATTTAATGACAAGGATACATTCTGAGAAGTGCACTGTTTGGTGATTTCATCATTGTGCAAACATCATAGTGTACTTACACAAATCTAGGTAGTATAGCCTACTACACTCCTAGGCTGCATAATATAGCCCATTGCTCCTAGGCTACAAAGTGGTATAGCATGTTGTTATACTGAATACTGTAGGCAATAGTAACAATGGTAAGTATTTGTGTATCTAAACACAGAAAAGGTACAATAAAAATACGATATTATAATATTAGGGCATAACCATCATGTATGTAGTCAGTCATTGACCTAAAGATCGTTATACGGGGCATGACTATATACTAATGTGTATGTTTATTTATCTTTAAACATAATTGAATGAATACCGAAGGTAGTTTTGAACAGAAACATCATCATTATCTCATACAATTTCCATGTTCCCATATACATATATGTACATGGAGAACTTGAAATCTTTTTATTCAACCCTGGAAAGAGTCTTATTATCCAGAAAATTTAAAAAGCAATAGTTGCTGTTGGCAAACTGTTCAGATATTGAGAAATCATGAAGCCAAAAATGAATGATAGTTCAATCTCAACAAGAATAAAGACTTTTAAAATGTCATTCTCCCAGCCTGGGCAACATGGTGAAACCTGTCTCTACAAAAAAATACAAAAATTATCCTGGCAAGGTGGAGTGTGCTTGTAGTCCCAGCTACTTGGGAAACTGAGGTGGGAGGATCACCTGAGCCCAGGGAGGTGGAGACTTCACTGAGCCAAGATTGTGCCATGGCACTTCAGCCAGGGCGACAGAGTGGGACTCTGTCTCCAAAATAAATAAAAGAGGCTGGGCACGGTGACTCACGCCTGTAATCCCAGCAATTTGGAAGGCCAAGGCGGGTGGATCACAAGGTCAGGAGTTGAAGACCAGCCTCACCAACATGGTGAAACCCCGTCTCTACTAAAAATTCAAAAATTAGCTGAACGTGGTGGCACATGCCTGTAATCCCAGCTACTCAGAAGGCTGAGGCAGGAGAATCGCTTGAACCCAGGAGGCAGAGGCTGCAGTGAGCCAAGGTCGTGCCATTGCACTCCAGCCTGGGTGACAGAGCAAGACTCCGTCTCAAAAATAAATAATAAATTAATAAACAAAATGTCATTCTCATCTCTTATGTACATATAATAACATTAAAAATCATATTCAAATTCCTTTGTACCTTCAGTGTTCAGATACATTTTCTGTACATATTGTAGCTAGAGTACTTTCCAAACCTCATTAAATATTCTTTGAAATACTGATTATATTTTAGAGAGTAGCCTCTTACTTTTGGGATTTCACAAATCGGATGTATTTCTAAATGTGTTCAGGTACAACATCCATTTTTAAAGAAGCATAGCAAAATCATAGGTAATGCCACCTCAAGAGGACAAGGGCTTGCAAAATATGGTTGTATTTTCAACCATATTTCACAGATATATGTTGTATACATTCAGAGATATAGATTCCTTAGGACTCTCTCATGTGTTCAACACAGCAAGTTTTCACCAATAATTTCTTTTGCACTTTTTTTTTTTTTTGAGACAGAGTCTCACTCTGTTGCCCAGGCTGGAGTGCAATGGCGTGATGTCAGCTCACTGCAACCTCCGCCTCCCAGGTTCAAGTGAGTCTCCTGCCTCAGTTTCCCGAGTAGCTGGGATTACAGGCATGCGCCACCACGTGCGGCTAATTTTTGTACTTTTAGTAGAGACGGGTTTCACCATGTTGACCAGGATGGTCGTGAACTCCTGACCTCAGGTGATGTGCCCACCTTGGCCTCCCAAAGTGCTAGGATTACAGGCGTGAGCCACTGCACACGGCCTTCTGCACATATTTATTCTGGATTTGTTATTGAATTACAAAGATAATAGAAGCATTATGAAAAATTTCATACAGTGCACAAATCAATGAAAGACCAAGGAAATACTTTATCCCAAATCAACCTATCCCAAGGGAACCACTATTAGCAGCTTAATGGGTACATGTATTCAAATGTTGTAAACAAGGTGTACAACCACTCATGAGAGCTGATATTATTTAACTAAATAAATATATCCTACTGCACATCAAAAAACTCCCCTATTTGCTGACGAGAAGCTTGGGGCATACATACATTCATCCAGGGAGGAATATACCATTTATTTTCTTCGATTACATTCTAGTTAAAATGTAGGTAGAGTTTTGTGTCATTGTTTCTTCATACAACATTGAATAATGGATACTGAATAGCATATCTCTTCATGATAGTACTTTATTTTTAATCTCATATGATTGCTTTGTTCTTAAGTTCTTAAAGATAATAAATACATGTGGCAAAGAAATGATAAATGAGTAATCGTAAAACAGGAAAGAGAGGATACTCTCAATCACACAAACTCAATTGATATTTCAATCTAGTGCATTCCACCTTTTCTTCTATATACACTTTTGCATGGGAGTGTACAGGGGTTTTTTGGTATGAATTTAAATGGACATGATCTATATATGGAATTCTCTTTTTAATTTATTTTTCTTTTTTATGCTTTACTCAGGTCTTTTATAGCGAGGCCACTTACAATGCCATTAAGCATGCCGAAGAAGACTGGATTTTATGTTAAGTAATTATTTGCCAAAAGCTTTTGTTTCCATGATCATTAAAAGTAGGACATTTAATCATTTCAACGTGTGTATAGAAGTGTGCCTATTCTTATGGAAAATAGAATCTGAAATAAAACAATATTGTATAACTTGTACCTTTATTAAATGTATACTAGGACCTTTTTTGGATTTTCTGTAAATTTCAGAAGCAACCCTTGCTCGTTTTCAACATTTCAATTTTTAAGACATAAATAGTTAAAACCTGTAGACTCTAACTTGTATTTTTGAGATATAAACTATACTGGTGTTTGATTAGAAGCCTTCCAGAAACTGTATGTAGTACATATTCACCCTCTAGAATCCGTATATGTTTATGGTTCTGTGTAACAGTAGAGAAAAACAGTCTTTCATAAGGGTAATCCTCTTGCTTTTGTTTTAGACATTAGTTTCTTAGGGATACCAAAAGCATAGCCAACCAAAGGAAAAACTCGACAAACCAGATTTCATCAAGTTTTAAAAAATTGTTTCACAAATGATACCATCAAGAAAGAAAGAAAAAAACCTCACAGAATGGGAGATAATGTTTGCCAATCATATATTTGGTAAGGGACTTGTATCCAGAATATAAAAAACTCTTACCACTCAGTCATAAAAAGATAACTCTTTTAAAAATGGGCAAATGATCTGAATAGATATTTATCCAAAGAAGATATGTATATGGCTAACAGCATGTGAAAAGATGGTCAATCTCATTAGCTATTAGAGAAATGCAAATGAAAAACACAGTGAAGTACTACTTCACAGCCCCCAGGTTGTCTATATTTTAAAAAGACAGATAATAACAAGTGTCAGTAAGGATATGGGTAAGCTGCAAGCTTCATATATGGCTTGTGGAAATATCACATGGTACAGTCACTTTAGAATTAGTCTGGCAGTTCCCCAGAAGTTTGAAGATTCTATCATCATATGACTAATCAATTCCAAACCTATTTACCTACACAAGAGAAATGAAAACATGTTTACACAAAAAGTAGAAACAACCTAAATGTCCATCAACTGATGAATATATCTAAAAAATGTGGTATATCCATACAATGGACTATTATTCAACCATATTGAAGAATAAATTATTGATACATTGTACAAACATGAAAAATCCCTCAAAACATGCTAAGTGAAAAAAGCCAGACACAAAAGACCATATCTTGTAGGATTACAATTATATGTAGTTTCCAGAATAGGCAAATCCATAGACAGAGAAAGTAGATTAGTGTTTGCCAGGGACTAGAGGAAGCTGAGAATGAGAACTAACTGCTATTAGGCATATTTCTTTTTGGAGTGATGAAAATATTCTAAAATTGATTATGGTAATGATTGCACAATTCTGTGAATATATTGAAAACCACCACATTGTACATTTTAAATTGGTGGAATTTATAGTGTGTGAATTGTATCTCAATAAAGCTGTTTTTAAAAGTTTCAAAAATTAACGGGTTAATTCATATTTATAAAATTAATAAGAAAAAGCATATAATCATCTGAAATTGTGTGGAAAAAGTATTTGACAAACATAAATGCCAATCCTGATTTTAAAAAACTCTCACCAAACTAGAAATTGAAGAAAATATATCTTCAGTATGGTAAAAATATACAACTAATATCATACTTAACACTGAAAAAGTCAACACTGTTTTTAAGATCTAGAGCAACCTGAGGAATTCGTTTCTCACCTCTTCTATTCAACATCATACCAGATTTTCTAAGAAGTGCAATTAGGCAAAAAAAAAAAAAGAAAAAAAAAAGAAAAAAGGAAAGAATGAAGGAAAGAAAGGAAAAGATTAAAGTTTGGAAAGAAAGAAGTAAAAGTGCTTTCACAGAGGATAGTATTGTTTACATAGAATGATTCTACAAAAACACTTCTGAAGCTGCTAAAGTCCATATCTTACAGACAAGGTATAATTGGTCTTGCTTTTGTATCTATTCAAAAAAACTGTGTCTTTTATGTGGAATGTTTAACCATTAACAGCTAATGTATTTATTGATAGGTTTGAATTTCGGGCTACAATTTTATAGTTTACATTGTTTGTCCTCATTAATTTGTATTCTTCCATTTCCCCTTTCCTTCCTTTCAAGTATTAGAACACTTTATCTTTTAGAATTCTATTATAATATGTCTGTTGGCCTTTTGGCTATACCACTTTGTGTTATTTTTTAGTGGTTATTCTTGCGATTGCAATATGCTTCCTTAACTTTTTATAATCTTCTCAGAGTTGATATTTTACCGCCTCATACAGAATGTAAAATCCTTATAACAATATACTTACTTTTACTATTCCTCGGTGTCCTTTATACTATTATTGTCATATGTAATTTATCTAGATACATTATAAACACCACAAAACGATGTTAGAACTTTTGCTTTAAGCATTCAAGTGTATTTTAAAGGAACTAAGTGAAAATTTTTTTTTGTACATGCTCAGACACTAAAATTTTCTGATGTTCTTTACTCTGAAATATGTTCTGGCTCTGGAAGATCTGAATTTTCCTCTGATGTAGTTTTCTTCAACCTGAAGAATGTCCTATAGCATTTATTTTATTGTATGCCTACAGTGACAAAGAATCTTAGTTGTCTTTTGTCTGAAAACATTTATTTCACCTTCATCTGTGAAGATATTTTCAAGGATGGAGAACTCTGGGTTGATTTTTTTTCCCATCATCACTTTCAAGAGGACATGACACTGTCTTGTAGCCTCCATAGTCACAGATGAGAAAGCCATAGCTTTTAAAATAAAACATGTGATATATGACAGCTGCAACATTTCAATTCCGTGGGGGAAATGACTGAGTTTTCAATGAGTGGTCTTGGGATTACTGGGCATCCGTGCGCGCAAATGAAACTTTACTTCTCCCTCACACTGTACACAAAACTCAATTCCATAGTCTCTTTTCAGGTACTCATGGTGAGGAAATTCATTATAAAGCTGCACTTGTACTATGGAAAGCCCAGGAGAGGAGGGAGGGCTTTGATGGATTTGAGAGGTGAGAATGAATGTCTAAGCCAGGGGTTGGCAAGCTGACTCACAGAACAGATGTGGCCAGTGACTAGTATTTGTAAGGCCTGAAAGCTAAGAGTGATTTTTACATTTTTAAAGCTTTGCTTGAAAAAATGGAGGCTATGTGACTGAGGCTACCTGTGGCTTGCATAGCTTAAATGATTCACCATCAGGCCTTTTACAGAAAGAGTCTGCTATCCCCTGCATCTAGGACCAAAGATACCTTGACCCATAGTGTCACCTATGTGGGGACAGGACATGTTCTAGAAACCCCACTGTGGTCTAATGTGCACGTCCTCTTCATGAGGCTGGCTTCACTGACGTAAACATAAGCCGGACCAGATTAGCATTTCATATCAGGCCAGGCCCCAGAAGCAGAGTAAAATGAGATCCAGACACAAGTTCTAACCATATCTGCAACATGGCCTTACAGGAAACTAGTGGAAATCATTCCTCAGTGAAAGGCAGAGGCCTAGGAAATGGGGTTGGAGCCGGGGTGCGTGGGAGGGCACGAAGTTTCACCCTTTCTGGTGGACCTCCCAGACCACAGAATCAAGAGGGCACCTCCTGGACATCTTCTCACTACTGTGTATCTTCCAGTCTTGATTTCTTAAAAGACAGTAAGGTGAGGGGATAAAGGATCAGGTGTGTGTCTAATAGTTGGTGACACTTAAAGATGGCATCAGGACTAGTGACAGGATGAAACCAAAGGTGTGTGCTTTGGCGATCATATGGACGTTGAAAAAGAGTGATCTATCGGTGAAAGAGGTCTTGGTAGCAGTCAGGGATCAAGTGAAGATGGGGTGAGCGAGGGTCAGGTGTGTCCACAACGCAGGATTTTTGCAATTATTCTGAGTGTTAGGATCATAGTTAGGGACGGGATGGATTGGGAAGTTTGTGAGGGTTGAAGATGTCTGTTTTTCATTTCCTTGATAACAGGAAGCACCGATTTTACATAGGGTAAGGGATTAGGTTGGAATCAGGGATAGAGGTCCAGTTAGGGGTGGAAGGAGAGGTGGAACCAAGTGTGAGGATAAGGGTTGTGCTGAGAAGGAATACATATTGCTTCAGATAAGCAATGCATAGTAGGATGGATTGGGGTCAGGAACAAAGTGGGGGGCTGCTATTCTGAAATATAGAGAGATTACACATGGCGTCTCTGAGTCAAAAGGTGGGAGGAACCTGCAGGCCAGTGGTGGTGACTGTGAGCCCTCTGAAAGTGTCTTTGCTGTTTGTGGCCCCTGAAGGTGTCAGTCGGCTGTGTGTGCCCTGAATGCCTCCCTGCCTGAGCAGGAGGGGAGTGAAGCATTTATGATCAGGAAGGGTCAGGGCCGGCCATTTGGGTCCCAGGCAAGGGAGGAGCTGGGCCGGCTGCGGCCGCCTGGGCAGCCACGTTCCGAAGGGACAGCTGAACCCACAGGGTGGAGTAGAAGGTGGCAGCTATGGAGAGGGGAGAAGGTAGGGTCCCCGGGCCGTACTCCAGAGGGCGAGAAAGAAAGCATGAAGGGCTCGGTCTGGCCTAGGAGGGATCCCAGGCTGCCTAGCAGAAGAGACTCCGGGGGCTCCAGTCCAGGCCCTGGTGGCCAAGAAAACGTGAGGGGCCCAACAGGGTTCTCTCAGGGAAGGGGCCGCCCCGTCCTCTCCATGCCAAGACGGCCTAAACTCCACCAAGAAGTTCCCGTGGTTGCAGTTCCCCCAGCTGGAGCCACTCGCAACGGGAGCAGGCCTCTCTGGCCACCCTTTCCCCACCCTCCAGCTGTGGCCCTTACATTGTATGTGTCCCAAAACCCACTGCGGATCTCATGGCAGCTGCGGGAAAATGCACCAGAATTGCTGATACAGAGGATTCTAGGAGTTTTGCTTTCTCAGAACCTCCCCTCTCCTCGCCTCGCCAAGCCCCAGGTTAGGAGCCCCTGCTCCCCACGTCTCTCAGGTTCTGCGTTGTGTGTCATACATCCCATTGGCCACTAGATGGCGAAAGAGACATTGGCAGGACGTCTCACCTCTTCAGGGCTGAGGGCAACGTTTTCACAGGTCCAGTTTTTCCTGTTCCAATGGGTGAAATTAGAGCTCAGGACCAACCAGCGCCCCCATACCTCTCACACACATCTTTGAGGGAATGAAGGCTAAAAACCACGTTCTGCTGCCGCCTGGGATACTCCTCCCCTTACCGCCCTTTCCCCTCTCAGATCCCACAGTGTGAATGTTCATCTCCACAAAGAACATGGGTAGGATAGGCGCTGGGGATGGCGCTGTTTTTGGCTGTTCCCGTGTTCCTTGTACCTGCTGCCTCCCTCGGCTCAGCACAATTGACGCCAACAACTAACAATACTATAGGCTTGTCTGAGGACTGGGGTCCCGTCTTAGTGGCTGTGTGACTTTGAGCTAGTTAATTAACCTCTCTGTGCTCGGGTTTTCTGGCGTATGCAATGAAGATTGTAATCGTGTACCTATGTCATAAAGTTACTGTGAGGCTGAAATAAATGAACATTTCTAAAACACTCATGAAAATGCTTGGCACATAACTGCACATCCAATATGTGTTAGCTATTCTAATTGCCATCTTGCCCTGCAGAGTAAGGCCTCAGTCATTATTTGTTTTTCTTGGCATTTCCTATCTTGAGCTCCTAGGTTTCGACTATGGACTCTGTCTCTGGCGTCATCAACTATGTCTGGCAGTTGGGAACTGCTTTTTGAAAACTAATTAATTTTTTAAATTTACGGATAAAACATTGTATGTATTTATTAGGTACAGCATGTTGTTTTGAAAACGCATACATTGTGAAATGCTTAAATCGAACTAATTAATATATACATTATCTCATATACTTATGATTTTTTAAAATGAGAATACTTAAAATCTACTCTCAACGATTTTAAAGAATGTAATACATTGTTACTAACTATAATTACCATGTTGTACAATAGATCTCTTGAACTTATCTTCTCCTGTTTAATTGAAAGTTTGCATCCTTTGACTAGCATCTCCCCAGCTCCCCCACCCTCACCCATAGTAACCACCTTTCTACTCTGTGCTTCTATGAATACAACTTTTTTCGACTGCACGTTTGAGTGAGATCATGTGGTATTTGTCTTTCTGCGTCTGGCTCATTTAACTTAGTATAATTGTCCAGGTTCATCCATGTTGTCACAAATGACAGGATTTCCTTCTTTTTAAAAGTGGAATTCCATTGTGTGTGTATGCCATATTTTCTTTACACATTTAGCCTTTGATGGAAACTTAAGCTGATTCCATATCTTGGCTATTGTGAGTAATGGTGCTATGTACATGGGAGTGCAGATACCTCTTCGACATACTGATTTCATTTCCTTTAATATATACCTAGAAGCATGATTGTTGAATTATATGGTAATTCTAATTTTAGCTTTTTGAGAAACAGCCATATAATTTTCTGTAATGGATGCACTAATTTACTTTCCCACAAACAGTGTGCAACGGTTCCTTTTTCTCCATCTCCTAACACTTATGACTTTTTGATAATAGCTATTCTAACAAGTGTGAGGTGATGTCTCATTATGGTTTTAATTTGTATTTCCCTGATGATTAATTATGTCGAGCATCTTTTCATATACTTGTTGACCATTTGTACATCTTTTAAGGAATGTTGCCAGGCATGGTGGCTGACGCCTATAATCCTAGCACTTTGGGAAGCCGAGGCAGACGTATTGCCTGAGCTCAGGAGTTAAAGACTAGCCTGGGCAACATGGTGAAAACCCGTCTCTACTAAAATACAAAAAATTAGTTGGGCATGGCAGTGTGTGCCTGTAGTCCCAGCTACTCGGGAGGCTGAGGCAGGAGAATTGCTTGAACCTGGGAGGCAGAGGGTGCAGTGAGCCAAGTTCGCGCCATTGCACTCCAGCCTGGATGACAAGAGTGAAACTCCGTCTCCAAAAAAAAAAAGAAAAAAACCATTCATATCCTTTCATCCTTTACTCATTTTTTAAGTTGAGCTATTTGTTTTCTTGCTATTGAGTTCAGTTCCTTATATACTTTTGATATTAATCTTTTATGAGATTTATGGTTTGGAAATATTTTCTCTCATTCCGTAGGTGTCTCTTCACTCTGTTGATTGTTTCCTTTGCTGTGCAGAAGCTTTTTAGTTTGATGTAATCTCACTGGTTTATTTTTGCTTTTGTTGCCTGTGCTTTTGAGGTCATATCAAATAAATAATTGTCCAAACTAATGTCATGGAGCTTTTTCCTTTATGTTTTCCTCTAGTAGTTTTACATTTCCAGGTCTTATCTTTAAGTCTTTAATCCCTCATTCATTTTCAGTTGATTTTTGCATGTGGTGTGAGATAAGGGTCTAGTTTCATTCTCTGCATGTGGATATTTAGTTCTCCCAGCACTGTTTATTAAAGAGACTGTCCTTTCCCCATTGTGTGTGCATAACTCCTTTTTGATCTCAGTTTTTTGTGTTTTTATTTTGATTTTTTAAGAGACAGGGTCTCACACCATCACTCAGACTGAAGTGCAGTGGTACAATCACAACTCACTGTAGCCTTTAACTCCTGGGCTCAAGCGATTCTCTCAACTCAGCCTCCTGAGTAGCTAGGACTATAGGCTTGTGCCACCATGCCCAGCTAATTTTTAAACATTTTTTTTTCCTAGAGTCAGGATCTTGCTATGTTGCTCAGGCTGGTCTTGAATTCCTGGGCTCAAGCGATCCTCCTGCCTTGACCTCCCAAAGCACTCAGATTACAGGTGTGAGCCACTGTGTCTGTCTCTGGTCCTAGTTTTTTGTTTTTGTTTTTTTTCTTTTACAGAGCTTTGGTGTTGCTGTTACTGTGTAGAGAGAGGCCTGACATTATGTTACTAGAGTCCCAGTGTTCTCTGAGAACACACGCGAAAAATAGAAATTTCTCTCTCCAACTACAGATCGAAATCCTTCCCCGCTGATATAAATATTTGAGTTGGGGAGCAGAGCTTCAGGGACCATGAAGAAAATGCTGCTCTGGGGACACTAATTGAACTTTCATCTACCAGGTCCTGTGCCCTACCTACTCAAGAACAAGTTCTGTTTGATGAAGAATTTACACAGCTCCCAAGTTCCCTCATTCTACTACCTGTCTACCCCCAAATTCAGGAATGTCTCCATATGTTGATTGTGCTGACTTTTTCACTGTCCTAGTGGAACCACGGCTTAAAAAATGGGAAATGGAGGCAGTCCCATATGGCAGAGTCTCCGATGTGGAATTAGGCATCGTCCTCCAAAAGCCAGCCTGCAGGCCCTTTGGAGAGCTTACTAAACTGTAAATTGTCAACTGTATTACATGATAAAGCAGATGTGTCCATACAGTAACTCTTTTGCTAATAAATGAGGTCTAAATTCCAAAAATAGAACCAAGTGTTCCTAATGAGTGCATCACAAGAATAATTTCAGTGAATGGAAGAACAAGGCCCATTACCAAGGAAGGTGCTTGCAAGGATAAGACTATCCAGATAGTGTATAATCCAGCTGGACAGCTTCACTAACATTTCCCTCTCTGCCAGTGTCAGAGCTCACCCTACAAAAAACCATGACGCACTTCCAGATTTATGTAAAGATAGGCGAGGTTATTCATACCAACCCTGCCTCTGGAAACAACTTTTAAAAATCTAAACAATATGTAAACAGTGCCTTCTTTAAACAATTGAAGAGCTGAGAAGGGGATAAGATGTTACCTGGCCAAAATAAATGCAAAATGAAGATGTAGGGAGATAAATGAGAACTGGAAGCTACTTTTGCCATGTGAATCTTTGCCAAATCAGAAAACTGTAACTTTTGTTCTGATAGCCTCTTAGGGCAAGACAAATATTAAACTAAAAGCCACAATATATACAAAGTAGAGCCTTTCTTCAATAAGGTGGCCCCCAAAAAGGCTACACCACAGAGAATAGATGAATAGGATTTGGTTGAGCTCTCACACAAAATTTCATCTTTTGTTCTATTTACCTAATAATCCAGGGAATCCCAAGCCTTAAAATTTAAGATAGTCCTCAACTGAGAATAACCCCAATAACTTGGCAGAGGCAAATGGAAATCTTCTCTGGAGGAAAGTGACTTCATCCTATCCTAAAGTCATTGCTACAGATAACAAAGTATGATGACCAAAATAACCAGGCCCATAAACAAACAAGACACAATGGGCAAGAACAGGCAGAATAATAGGCAAAAAAGGGCAAAAAATTTCAGTTAATGGAATTATTAAAACACAGACCATAAAACAACTATGCTTACAATGTTTAAAAACATGAAAAAGGAAATCCCACTTCTAGTCACTCTGGAGGAACAGAGACCAATTTGCCCTCATGCTTGAAATAACCAAAAACTACAAATATATGAAACAACAGTTATTGAGTTCCTAGATATCAGGTTACAAGGGATAATAACCCTTGGATATGGGCAACAGATAATGTAATACCAACAAATATGTCAGCTTACTGCCTTAAAATAGTTTCTAGGTTTCCAATGAGAACACATGGACATAGGGAGAGGAACAACATACACTGGGGCCTATGGGCAGGTTGGGTGGGGAGAGGGAGAGCATTGGGAAAAATAGTTAATGGTTGCTGGGCTTAATACCTAGGTGATGGGATGATCTGTGCAGCAAACCACCATGGCACACATTTACCTACGTAACAAACCTGCACATCCTGCACATGTACTCCTGAACTAAAAATAAAAAATAAATAAGTAAAATAACAATTCTAAATAGTTTCCAAAAAGGTGAGGTTAAGAATATAAGACCCATTTTCCATGACTCCAGACTTCAAAATGTAGTATTTAAAAGAACTCCCACTTCATTTTTTTTTTTTTTTTTGAGACAGA
>NW_026652282.1:112376013-112376269 GCF_009828535.3 Hylobates moloch
GAAATTCTCTTTTTTGGTTATGTCTCTGCCAGGTTTTGGTATCAGGATGATGCTGGCTTCATAAAATGTGTTAGGGAGGATTCCCTCTTTTTCTATTGATTGGAATACTTTCAGAAGGAATGGTACCAGTTCCTCCTTGTACCTCTGGTAGAATTCAGCTGTGAATCCATCAGGTCCTGGACTCTTTTTGGTTGGTAAGCTATTGATTATTGCCACAATTTCAGAAGCTGTTATTGGTCTATTCAGAGATTCAACT
>NW_026652282.1:112376369-112377020 GCF_009828535.3 Hylobates moloch
ATCAATTTTGTTGATCTTTTCAAAAAACCAGCTCCTGGATTCATTAATTTTTTGAAGGGTTTTTTGTGTCTCTATTTCCTTCAGTTCTGCTCTGATTTTAGTTATTTCTAGCCTTCTGCTAGCTTTTGAATGTGTTTGCTCTTGCTTTTCTAGTTCTTTTAATTGTGATGTTAGGGTGTCAATTTTGGATCTTTCCTGCTTTCTCTTGTGGGCATTTAGTGCTATAAATTTCCCTCTACACACTGCTTTGAATGTGTCCCAGAGATTCTGGTATGTTGTGTCTTTGTTCTCGTTGGTTTCAAAGAACATCTTTATTTCTGCCTTCATTTCATTATGTACCCAATAGTCATTCAGGAGCAGGTTGTTCAGTTTCCATGTAGTTGAGCGGTTTTGAGTGAGTTTCTTAATCCTGAGTTCTAGTTTGATTGCACTGTGGTCTGAGAGACAGTTTGTTATAATTTCTGTTGTTTTACATTTGCTGAGGAGAGCTTTACTTCCAACTATGTGGTCAATTTTGGAATAGGTGTGGTGTGGTGCTGAAAAAAATGTATATTCTGTTGACTTGGGGTGGAGAGTTCTGTAGATGTCTATTAGCTCTGCACCAAGCAGACCTAATAGACATCTACAGAACTCTCCACCCCAAGTCAACAG
>NW_026652282.1:112377085-112434257 GCF_009828535.3 Hylobates moloch
TGATCTTTGTTGGTTTAAAGTCTATTTTATCAGAGACTAGGATTGCAACCCCTGCCTTTTTTTGTTTTCCAGTTGCTTGATAGATCTTCCTCCATCCCTTTATTTTGAGTCTATGTGTGTCTCTGCACGTGAGATGGGTTTCCTGAATACAGCACACTGATGGGTCCTGACTCCTTATCCAGTTTGCCAGTCTGTGTCTTTTGATTGGAGCATTTAGCCCATTTACATTTAACGTTAATATTGTTATGTGTGAATCTGATCCTGTCATTATGATGTTAGTTGGTTATTTTGCTCGTTAGTTGCTATAGTTTCTTCCTAGCCTCGATGGTCTTTACAATTTGGCATGTTTTTGCAGTGGCTGGAACCGGTTGTTCCTTTCCATGTTTAGTGCTTCCTTCAGGAGCTCTTTTAGGGCAGGCCTGGTGGTGACAAAATCACTCAGCGTTTGCTTGTCTGTAAAGTATTTTATTTCTCCTTCACTTATGAAGCTTAGTTTGGCGGGATAGCAAATTCTGGGTTGAAAATTCTTTTCTTTAAGAATGTTGAATATCGGCCCCCACTCTCTTCTGGCTTGTAGAGTTTCTGCTGAGAGATCAGCTGTTAGTCTGATGGGCTTCCCTTTGTGGGTAACCCGACCTTTCTCTCTGGCTGCCCTTAACATTTTTTCCTTCATTTCAACTTTGGTGAATCTGACAATTATGTGTCTTGGAGTTGCCCTTCTCGAGGAGTATCTTTGTGGCGTTCTCTGTATTTCCTGAATCTGAATGCTGGCCTGCCTTGCTAGATTGGGGAAGTTCTCCTGGATAATATCTTGCAGAGTGTTTTCCAACTTGGTTCCATTCTCCCCATCATTTTCAGGTACACCAATCAGACGTAGGTTTGGTCTTTTCACATAGTCCCAAATTTCTTGGAGGCTTTGTTCATTTCTTTTTATTCTTTTTTCTCTAAACTTCCCTTCTCTCTTCATTTCATTCATTTCATCTTCCATCACTGATACCCTTTCTTCCAGTTGATCGCATCTGCTACTGAGGCTTCTGCAATCTTCGCGTAGTTCTCGAAACTTGGCTTTCAGCTCCATCAGCTCCTTTAAGCCCTTCTCTCCATTGGTTATTCTAGTTATCCATCCTTCTAATTTTTTTTCAAAGTTTTTAACTTCTTTGCTATTGTTTTGAATTTCCTCTCGTAGCTCAGAGTAGTTTGATCGTCTGAAGCCTTCTTCTCTCAACTCATCAAAGTCATCCTCCATCCAGCTTTGTTCCGTTGCTGGTGAGGAACTGCGTTCCTTTGGAGGAGGAGAGGTGCTCTGTTGTTTAGAGTTTCCAGTTTTTCTGCTCTGTTTTTTCCCCATCTTTGTGGTTTTATCTACTTTTTGTCTTTGGTGATGGTGATGTACAGATGGGTTTTTGGTGTTGAAGTCCTTTCTGTTTGTTAGTTTTCCTTCTACCAGACAGGACCCTCAGCTGCAGGTCTGTTGGAGTTTACTAGAGGTCCACTCCAGACCCTGTTTGGCTGGGTGTCAGCAGCGGTGGCTGCAGAACAGTGGATTTTCGTGAGACCACAAATTCAGCTGTCTGATAGTTCCTCTGAAAGTTTTGTCTCAGAGGAGTACCCGGTTGAATGAGGTGTCAGTCTGACCCTACTGGGGGGGTGCCTCCCAGTTAGGCTGCTCAGGGGTGAGGGACCCACTTTAGGAGGCAGTCTGTCTGTTCTCAGATCTCCAGCTGCGTGCTGGGAGAACCACTACTCTCTTCAAAGCTGTCAGTCAGACAGGGGCATTTAAGTCTGTGGAGGTTCTTTGCTGAGTTTTTGTTTGTCTGTGCCCTGCCCCCAGAGGTGGAGCCTACAGAGGCAGGCAGGCCTCCTTGAGCTATGGTGGGCTCCACCCAGTTCGAGCTTCCTGGCTGCTTTGTTTACCTAAGCAAGCCTGGGCAATGGCGGGCGCCCCTCCCCCAGCCTCGCTGCCGCCTTGCAGCTTGATCTCAGACTGCTGTGCTAGCAATCAGCGAGACTCCGTGGGCATAGGACCCTCCGAGCCAGGTGCGGGACACAATCTCCTAGTGTGCCGTTTTCCAGGCCCGTTGGAGAAGCGCAGTATTAGGATGGGACTGACCCGATATTCCAGGTGCCGTCTGTTTCCCCTTTCTTTGACTAGGAAAGGGAACTCCCTGACCCCTTGCGCTTCCCGAGTGAGGCAATGCCTCGCCCTGCTTCGGCTCGCGCAGAGTGCGCTTCACCGTCTGTCCTGCACCCACTGTTAGGCACTCCCTAGTGAGATGAAACCGGTACCTCAAGCAGAAATGCAGAAATCACCAGTCTTCTGTGTCGCTGGGGCTGGGAGCTGGAGACCGGAGCTGTTCCTATTCGGCCATCTTGGCTCCACCAGGAATCAATTCTTTGGAGAAATGGCTGATCAAAAAGCTGAGACTAGACAAGTACATGAGGAACTATGAACACCATGTTGTTCAAAAAATAAGAAAGTGGCCAATGAATGGTATATATATGTCAAAAGGACAGAGAAGCCAGATTATAGTGTGTACCAATGGCCAAACCAGGGACAATTGGAACATCAGTATAAATTATGACAGTAACATTATAACTCATAGAAAAAAAGAATCCACTATACTGAAATAAAGAAGAAATTTTAAAGGAGAAAAAAGTCTTCCTTATAGTGGTTTATGAACTAAGAGTGTAGAAAGAATAATGAACATAAAAAATTCACCATTTCCAGCCGTCATGGCAATAATTGATTCAGGCAATAATTAACAATAGATGCTAAAACTGGGGATAAACGTTTGATGAGTAACCAATTAATTACATAGTCTCAAAGTATCTACCACAAGATATTTATTATTTACAAAGGGGAAAACTTTAACTTCACAGTGAGGAAACCTGGCAGACACCACCTTAACAAAAAGATCACATCAAATGCTAACAGCACTGGTAAAGGGACAAATTGACATTTTTTTGTCTCTTGATACAATGCACTGTGAAGAACTTATCATTTCTGTGATATTCTCGTCAAAAACACATAACTTGAAAATAATCATGAGGAAATGTCTGACAAACCCCAATTGAGGGACATTCTGCAAAATAACTGTTATGCACTCCTCAGAAATGTCAAGGTCATGAAAGATAAAGAAAAATGGATGATTTTTTTTTCAGGTTAAAAGAAACTAAAGAGACATGGCAATTAAATATGACTCGTAAGCCAGAATTTTCTTTTTCTATAGAAAACATTATTGAGATAACTATTAAGATTCGAATAAAGTCTGTAGACAAGCTAATAGTACTATGTTAATGTTAATTTCTTGGTTTTTGTAATTGTGCTTTGGTTATGAAAGAGAATAATTATGTTTTTAGGAAATACAAACTATCATGTTTGCAACTTACTTTCAGTGGGTCAGAAAACTATTATACCTATATGCAGATGAATACATATATAAATACACACAGAGAATGATAAGCAAATATAATAAAATAACTTTTTGGTAATCTTGTTGAAGGGAGTGAGGAAATTTTTTGTACTGTGCTTTCAACTCTTTAGTAGGTCTGAAACTAGGTTTAAAAAGTTTTTACAGCCAGGTGCGGTGGCTCATGCCTATAGTCCTAGCACTTTGGGAGGCTGAGGCAGGCGGATCACCTGAGGTCAGGAGTTCGATACCAGCCTGACCAACATGGTGAAACCCCGTCTCTACTAAAAATACAAAAAAATCAGCTGGGTGTGGTGGCGGGCGTCTGTAATCCCAGCTACTCGGGAGGCTGAGGCAGGAGAATTGCTTGAACCCAGGAGGCGAGGTTGCAGTGAGTCGAGATCGTGCCACTACACTCCAGCCTGGGCGACAGAACAAGACTCTGTCTCAAAAAACAAACAAACAAAAAAAGTTTTCACCTCTGCACTCCCACCTGGACAACAGAGTGAGACCCTGTCTCTAAAAATAATACAGTTTTAAAAAATTCATCATGCTTAACAAAATGAAAGTATTATTGGAACTCTTAGGTGAAAATTTTATGAGAGACAAGATATTTATACAGTGCCAAAATTTCTCCTCATAAAATAGCTATCACACAAAGGAGAAATAATACCAAGGAGAAAATACAGTAATAACCTTACAGTTGAGAAACTGGGCATGCACCAATATATAACCGAATGTTCAATGTTCACATCATTAACAGTGGAACACAACAGTGTCATGTGCCTCCTGATATCATGCAATAAGGACAAAATAACTTCTGCGGTGTCAGTATGAAAACCTGAGTCTAATTATGAGACAGTATCATATGAACTCAAATTGAGAGGCCATTCTGAAAAGTAACTGACCTCTATTCTTTAAAAAGGTGAAAGACGGCCAGGCTTGGTGGGTCACACCTGTAATCCCAGCAGTTTGGGAGGACGAGGCGGGTGGATCACTTGAGGTCAGGAGTTTGAGACCAGCCTGGCCAACGTGGCAAAACCCCATCTCTACCAAAATTACAAAAATTAGCTGGGTGTGGTGGCACATGCCTGTAATCCCAGCTACGTAGGGAGGCTGAGGCATGAGAATTGCTTGAACCCAGGAGGGGGAGGTTGCAATGAGCCTAGATCATGGCACGGCATTCCAGCCTGGGCTACAGAGTGAGACTCCATCTCAAACAAAACAAAACAAAACAAAAAAACGGTGAAAGTCATGAAAGACACAATCTGAGGAACTCAGTGGATAAAGAGACATGACTACTAAAAGCAATGCATGACCCCAGAAAATAAATTTTTTTGTACTCTTCTTGCAACATTTCTGGTGCCATGATTTTAGAACAGGAAGTGTATAAATTAATCTGAAAATGTTTCTTTTTCTAAGCTCTCAGAGTAAGTAGCATTGGAATAATATTATTTTTGAAGGTTTTGCAGTGTTCTATGAAATCTTTGTAGTTTGGTGCCATTTACTGGAGGGAAATCTTTATCAAAACTTTTTTTTTTTTTTTGAGATGGAGTCTTGCTCTGTCGCCCGTGCTGGAGTGTAGTGGTGCAATCTCGACTGACTGCAACCTCCGCCTCCTGGGTTCAAGCAACCCGGAGGGTTTTTTTTTTGTTTTTCATTTTGCCTACTAGACTCTGTCTCTACTGGAGTCAGCAGGGCAAGTTGAATTGTTCTAAAAATTATCCACATTTTCAAGTTTATTTGCATAGAGTTGTCCAAAACAGTTTCTTTTTTCTGGCTTAAAACAATAAATATTTATTAATTTTTAACAATTTTGTGGACTGGCTGGCTGATTTTTCTGGTTAGGACTACCTCAGCTGATCTCTGAGTTCTGGATGGTTTGGGAAGGCCTCATTCACATATCTAGTGATCTAGGATGCCTTTTGAAGCACCTCAGTTCTCCTCTACATGACCTCTTCAGTAGACTATTTAAAAATCATCCACATAAAAATGGTTTCAGAATTCCAAACTCAACAAGTGAAAGTGCCAATGCATAAGAATTTTGAATACATCATATTTGTTAAAGCACTGTTAGCTAAAGCAAGTCACATGGTCAAACCCCAGTCCAAGGAATGGAGTAACAGACTCTGCCGTTTGATGAGGAGAGTGGGAAAGCCACGTTGCTAAGGGATGTACATTTAGGAATGGGAAAAATTTGTGGCCATTTTGCAATCTATCACATCTTGTCTGCCTAAGTATTGAGAGCCTTCTTTAAAGTGGATATATTCTGGTGGACATTTACACGGAACATAATTATATTCAGTGCCAGCTGAGAGGGGTCCATCTATACATCTTTTCTCCATACTTTCTAGTCACCAGTCTTCTAATATTGCTCTCTTCAAGTTTCTAACCAGTTGATCAAGCCACGCTAATGTCCATGAATAGATTCATATTCTAGGCCATTTGTTCATCAAGTGGACACTTGAATTCTGACCAGTCATACTATTTTATTACTGCCTTTTTAAGATAACCTTATGCGAGGCTGCAGTGCACCATCCATCCACATCTGGTAGCTCCAGCATACCATGATGATCTACATGTAAACCAGTTCCATTTATTTCTTCCCCTGTTAACTAGTCACAGGAAACTTTCCCTGAGGGCTGAGGAAAAAGCAGTGAAGCATGTACAGTGGAAGTCTGAGCCATCTTCTTAGGCAGTTTACTAATGTCTTTCATATTTATTCAGCTTTGTTCCTCTATATCATTTTCATTTTACAATCCAGTACTGCCACATGTATCCAATGTTATGATTTGGTGGATTAACAACACTCACTTCATGATAAGAAATTCAGGTTAACTAGTTATTTGGTGTTCCGTAATCTGATATTCAGTCTCTACCAGGGCACAGTAGGAGTTTTTTTTTTGTTTGTTCTTTCTTTCTTTCTTTCTTTCTTTCTTTCTTTCTTTCTTTCTTTCTTTCTTTTCTTTCTTTCTCTTTTTTTTTTGACAAAAGGTCTTCCTTTTTTGCTCAGGCTGAAGTGCAGTGGCATGATCACAACTCTCTGCAGCCTCAAACTCCAGGCTTAAGCGATCCTCCCACTTTAGCCTCCCCAGAAGCTGGGACCTCAGGCATGTGCCACCATGCCAAGCTAATTTTATTTACTTACTGTAGAGACAGGATCTCCCTATGTTGCCCAGGCTGGTCTCAAACTTCTGGGCTCAAGGGATCCTCCCACCTTGGCCTTCCAAAGTGCTGAGATTACAGGCATGAACCACCTCGCCCAGCCAGGAGTTGCTTTTCTAGTAGTTGTTAGCAAAAGAGGGCATGCCTCACTCAAAAACCCTTGGAGTCTGTGCAGTAATTCTCCAATTGAATCTTGCCAGAGACTACATAGAACATTTCTGTGTGCCATAGACACTTAGACACTTCTAATATCCTTGGATCTGTTGAAGCATAAGAGTCAAGCAGTAGGGCAGTTTTTATCACAGCCTGTAACTGCTGTAGAACCTTTTCTTCCTTCTAGCCTATATTAGTTAGGGTTCTCCAGAGAAAAAGAACCAATAAGATATGTAGATATATAAGAGGAGATTTACTATGGGAATTGGGTCACATGATTATGGAGGTTGAGAAGTTCCACAATGTATCATCTGCAAGTTAGAGACTCAGGAAAGGCAGTGGTGTAAGTCAGTTTGAATTTGAAGGCCTATGAACCAGCAGAGCCAAAAGTGTAACGCAGTCCAAGTTCAAAGGTCTGAGAACCTGTGGGGTAGGTTGTGGGGGGAACATTGATATAAATTCCAGAGTCTGAAGGCCCAAGAACCATGAGCTCTAATGTCTGACAGTAGGAGAAGATGGATGTCCCAGTTTAAGAAGCAAGAGAGAATTCACCATTCTTCCTCTTTTTCATTCTATTCAGGCCCTAAATAGATTTGATGATGCCTGCCCACATTGGTGAGGGTGAATCTTCCTTATTCAATCTGCTGATTCAAATACTAATCTCTTCTGTAAACACCCTCAGAGGCACACCCCAAAATAATGTTTTACCAGCTATCTGAGCATCCCTTAGCCCCATCAAGTTGATGCATAAAATTAAACATCATAAGTCCACCGTTTATCAACTTGGTACCCATACACATCTCCCTCAACAGTACTTAATATCCAAATAATGGAAACAAAGAGGATTTAATTCCACCTAACATGATACAACTATCCTACATAAAGCAGCAAACACACTAATCCCTTCCCCAGTATAGGAGGTAAAGTTCTGAGTGATGTTTATTCTTCTCCTGATAGCCCATAACTCAAATATTATGATGTAAAATTCACAATACTTAAATACCAATGTAAAGTCAATACATCTTGTGTTACATGATTAGGGAATAAGAGAGGAAAAAAGAAAGATATTTGCTTACTATATGTATATACACACTAATGTATTCATTAACAAAACAAAGAGGAAACATTCATAACATGGCCTTACTCAAAAATGGCAATATTATATATGACCTGGTAAATGAGTTGGAGCAGGCACAATTGAATGTGGTGTCTGCTCTCTCCAATATCCAAAGAAGCCTACCAAATATTGTACTCTTTTCTTAGTTGTGAGTGATGCCAATGTGTAGTAATTTGATTTCCATATTACTGGACTCCTGATAACTTCTCTAATGAGTCAGGCCACAGAATTTGATGAGGTTTATCTCTCATGCTCTGGCACTCAAGTATCTTACTAAGGTGTCTAGAGTGGCTTCTACCTTCTGTTCATCAGCTCCATTAAGCATGATATCATCATTGTAAGTGGACTATGCAATGATTTGTGTGACATCAGGATGATTATGACTCCTCTGACTATCTTGTGACAGAGCAAGATAATTGACATAGTACTGATGTAAGAAAGAAAGAAAGCGAAGCAATTTCTCCAGTTCTCTAACAGGCAGACTCCGTATTACCTTGATAGGGATGGGAGGCAAAGCATTTGCTAGGTCAGTATACACAGAGTGATGAAGGAGACATTGACTTTCCAGGCCCAGAGATAAAGTGTGGTGAAGAAAGATCATACTGAAAGAGACATTCTTGCTGGGTTTCCAGGATTAGAGAGGAGTTCACTAATTGAGAATCACATGCATCTTACAGGCACTGTGTCAGTCCCGTGCACAGAGTTGGAAAGGAATGAGGTGTTTATGGCAACAGTAATAAGTTTATGTAGATGGATCAGTAAGAGTTAGGGCATGCACATAGGCTGGGTTTATATCTTGGAATGGCCCTAAGAAGGCCTGGAGAGTCAGCCCCTCCTTCATTGGTAGACACACACACACACACACACACACACACACACATACTTTCATGTGCCTCCTTTGCACATCGCTTACACTTTGTACATGACTGTACAATGCAGCACTTTTCATGTGGCTAAAGGTCTTGGGAAGCAGGGGAGAGTGGCATCCCTCTGGGCCAGCACTAGAGTATACTCATGCTGACGTCTGAATTTCCCCAGACATTCACATAAATATGAGGTCATCAGAGGGTCACAAAGCAGCTTGGAACAATAAAAAGGCCACCTCTACTCTACTATCCCTCTTCCCTAAAAGACCCAACATCAATTTTGTCTCCTCTTCAGGCCTGGTATGACCCAAGCTTTGTGCCTGTACTTGCTAGGGGACCCAGGCTCTTCTTCCCAGAAGTCCCTCTAAACCAGAGACTTTGTCTCCTAAGTGATAAGATGCATTTGAGCAGCCAGGCCTCTCACCATAACTGACCCTTCTCAATCACTAAGGACACTGTTCACCATTGCTTGGTCTGAATACTTATGTAGCTAGAATCTACTCACTGTCACTAAATTCAAGATGTCAGAGGAAATATTGTCTGGAACTTCTTGTTTCTGTCTTTTTTTCTATATGAAAATACAATCTCTGTCCAGTTACACTCCCACCCCCAGCCTAAGCCTAGAGTGAAGTGGAATAAATGCAGAGAAGTGGTCCTGTTTTCTCCACAGTTCAGAAATGGAAAATTCAATATGTGTTTACAATGACAGCAAAGTTAAAATAGCTCATCTCATGCAATGTTGCCAAATGAAGGATAACAGAGACATAAACACTGTCCTTAAAAAGATTCTTTTAGAAGAAAAGTATGAATCGAATCATTTACTGAAGTACTGTTTGAACAGATGGTGTGATTAACAGCTAACATGTAAGCCATCTTGGGAGTTTATGGAAAAGTAAACGAATGCAGCTAAAAAGAAATCACTTTATTCCCCAAAAGGTTCTTTCATTCATTTTACTAAGTAAATTGGAAAGCCTGGGTTTTGAAGGCTGCATTTCCTTGGGGGATGTTAGGAGGGAGCAGAGGAGAGTCTCTTCAGAGCAAGACCATGTCGGTGCAGGGTCAAGCTCTGAACTCGCCTCCTGAGGGATGAGTTGGTCTGAGCAGCCGGGCCCCTCCCTTCAGCTGGCCCTTGCCAACCACTGAGGTTGCTCTGTTCAGCTTGCTTGTCTCCAGTGGCCTCACGTGCCTGGGAGGAGGAGAAAGGAGTTAAGGTTTGGGAATCAGTTGTTCCTGGCCCTCTCTGGGCACTTTGCATGGACTGTTTCCTCTAAGGCTGACATCCCTGCGGTCACATGTTATAAGGCCAACTTACCCAACAGGGAAATGTGGTTTAAAAAGGAGGAAGTTGCCTACTAAGGCTGCATAGACACTTCTTTCGTGGAGCTGCCATTGAAACCCTGGCCTGTTGAGTTCCAGAGCTCTTAGGAGAGGCAGTGGATTGTTGAGGAAAGAGCATGAAAGTCTGCTCTGCTAGCTTGTGCCTTGGGGACAACAGCTGTTCCCTTATGCACCACAGCTTCTACATTTGGAGGCTTTGAAATGATTTTCCTTTGCAATATTGCAACCATTGATACTGTGTCCCCTAGCAGGTGTGATTCCACTTCCTTCCTCTGTGTGTGTGTGTGTGTGTGTTTTTACTGTTATTATATTATTATTTTACAAAACAGCCTTTGAGAATATTCCTCTCCCTATTTGGTAAAGGAGGTGCCCCTTTTGAGTTACATTTGAATTTCATTCCAGGTCTTTACTAAGTGGAATGAAAAAGCCTACTGTGTTTTCTGTGCTGATATTTGACACTCCTCAGAGAAAGGACTCCTTTCTTGGATGGCATGACCCATTGCAACATTGCTCCTCGTCAACAGAAGAAATTTCTGTCCCACTTCAGATACCCATCTGCTATAAATCTTGGCCATTTGCACCTCATTTTATAGACACTTGAATCTGTGTCATCCTCACCACTCCTATCCTACTACTGTATGTTTCTGCAGGCAACAACAGTGTCTTGGGCTTCCTGAGATGCCACTTGCCTAAGGCCAATGCCTTATATGTGGTGGGTGCTCTTTCAATATTTGGCCAATGTCCAAACTTGCAACATTGTTTTATTGAGTTCTTAATACTGTTTCATTAGCACATAAAGCCTGCCATAGTTCATCTTCAAAGGCAGTCATCTTCATTCCTTTCCACATGGCACCAATATTGTTTCATTACTTTACCAGGTGCTAAAAAGGTATATTCTAAACAATTCACTCTGAGGATCTTTTAGATTTTTAAATCTTTATATTTGTTCATCTCCAATAATTTGTCATGAAGGCTAACTTCTGGCCTAACAGACCATATGCTTCTCCTAGGAGAAAGAGAAATCGCAAAATCAGCTCTTCAATTCACCATGCTGGACTTTTCTTTTGAGTATAATCCAATAAGGGAACAATAAATGTTAATAAAGGATTGTATTAATTTCTTTTCAGTCTATAATAATTTTTTGTACAGTTGTTACATTTAGTTTCCATGAAAAACTTTATAGATTAACAATCAAATATCATTTACTATTATTTTTCTTTATCCATAAGACTAAGAAACAAAAAAATAAGAAATCAAATGTGCCTGAAAATCATAGAGCTAAAAGAGTTCTTAATGATTGTATAATGCCATGTGGGAATGGTTGAGTGGGAAAGCAGATAGTATATTTTCTATAGTGTGACATAATGGCTATGAAAATATTTAGACATAAGAATGGGGAAAGAGCCCATATGATGATAGTGGTCATGGCTAAACAGTATGAATCTGGGTGGTTTTGTCCAATTGCCTATAGTTTGTTGTAGTTCCCACATTTTCTCTTTTGACAAATAAAACGTTTATTAGAAATAGTAATTGTGTAATGAGATCATTTTGCTTTATAGATGAGAAGATTAAAGTCCAGGTGTTTTGGGAAAACCACGTCAAGAGATCTGGCCTCAGGAATTTAAAATTAAATTATACTTTGAATTCTGATTTAAGAAAGACAGAGATTTATAATTTCATTTGTCAATTCATCCAAAAATTTGAATGAAATAAAAATTCTGTAAAATTTAAGAGCAGGCACACATTTTAAAGTCGGAAAACATAGTTGTACATGAATAAGGAATATGTTTACCAGGTTTCCTCTTTCTTTCAGATGGAGTAGCCATTTGGACTCATCAATTTGTGGAAATATCTCTTGCCCTACTCCCTAATGTCTTCTGTCAGTTATCTGCTCTTCCCAAGTGCCCATTGCCAATAGTAGCTTCAGCCATCCTGGATGCTCACAACCTCTGGTGCAAAAGGAGATTTGATTGTTTTGGCAAATGGCTGTCAAAGTTTGTATGTGTATGAGTTGGTTTCACTAAAGGAAACCTGAATTTTTTACGTGATGAGTGTTATTTCTTCTAATTATTAACACCTCATAATTAAATTGGCAGAAATTTCACACCATGTTCAAGGACTACAAAAACTGAAAGGCTTAAATGCAGACTTCTCTGAGGACATTGAGACTGGAGACTAAGATCAACAAGATGTTTCCACGTCTCAGTTCCAATGACAGATTCACAGGGCACAAAGGACTCCAAAGGAATGCTATTTTAAGCATTGTCTGTATATTTTGGATACAAGTCTTTTATGAGATATGTCTTTTGAAAGAATTCTCGTGGTCTGTGGATTGTCATTTCATCCTCTAAACTGCATCTTTTGCAGAGCAGACATTTTCATTTTAACGAAGTGCGATTTATCAAATTTATCTTTCATAGATCGTGTTTTTGCTGTTGTATCTAAAAAGTCATCTCCAAACCAAAGGCCATCTAAATTTTATCCTATGCTATCTTCTTGAAATTGCAGTTTAAAAATTTAGGTCTATGATCCATTTTGAGTTAATTTTTATAAAAGATACCGTGTCTGTATCTAGATTCATTTTTTTTTTTTTTTTTTGCGTGTGGATGTCCTGTAGCTTGAGCACCATTCATTGAAAAGACTATCCTTTCTCCACTGAGTTACCTTTGCTCTTTTGTCAAAGATAAGTTGACCATATTTGTGTAAATTCACTTCTGGGCTCTGTTTTATTCCATTGATTTCTTTGTCCATTCTTTTGCCAATACCACACTCTCTTTATCACTATAGTTTTATAATAAATCTTGATGTCATGTATCAGTCCTTCATTTGTTCTTCTTCAGTATTATGTGGGCTATTCTGGGTCTTTTGCCTTCATATACAAAGTTAGAATCAGTTTGTTAACATCCACAAAATAATATGCTTGTATTTTTGTTAAGATTGTATTAAACCTATAGATCAAGTTGTAAGAATTGACATCTTAATAATATTGTCTTCCTATCCATGAACATGAAATATTTATTTATTTACTTAAGTTTTACAGTTTTGTTCAAATATATGTTTCTTATACATATTTTATAAAATTTACTTAAGCACTTCTGTCTTTTTTTTTTTGGTGCTATAGTAAATGGTGCTGTGTTCCTAATTTCAAACTCCAAATGTTTATTGCTGGTATGTAGAAAAACAACTGACTCTTTTAAATTAATTAATTATTATCCTCTAAACTTGCTATAATTGCTTAGTTCAAGAGATTTGGGGATTTTTTTGGAGGGGGTCCTAAATAGGCAAACATATCACCTGTGGAACAAGACAGTTTTATTTCTTTTTTCCAGATCTCTATATCTTTCATTTTATTTTCTTGTCTCAGCACAAAGTTGAGTAGCAGGGATGAGATGGGACATACATGTCTTGTTCCTAATCCCAGAAAGAAAACATCTAGTTTCTCACCATCAGTTGTGATGTTATCTGTAAGAGTTTTTTTGTAGCTATTGTTTATCAAGGTGGGAAATTTCCCCTCTTTTCCTTGTTTTCTGAGAGTTTTTATCATCAATAGACGCTGTATTTTATCAAATGCTTTTTTTCAATCTACTGATATGATCATATGATTTTTTCTTCTTTACCTTTTGAAGTGATCAATTACATTAATTGATGAACCAACCTTCCATACTTGGAATAAATTCCACATGGTTGTGATATATAATTTTTTTTCATTCATTTGTGATATATAACTCTATATATAACTCAATATTTTGTTGAGGATTTTGGCATCTATACTCATGGAAGATATTTGTCTGTAGTTTCTCTTTCTTGCGATGTCTTTGGCTTAGTATTAGGGTAATTCTGTCCTTACAGAGTGAGTTAAGAAGTATTATCTCTGCTTCTATTTTCTGCAAGAGATTATAGAAAATTTGTGTCATTTCTTCTTTAAATGTTTGATAGAATTAATCTGGGAATGATGCTTTCTATTTGAGGTGGTTACTAATTGTTTATTTAATCTATTTAACAGACATAAGGCTATTCAGATTATGTATTTATCCTGGTGTGAGTTTTCACAGATCTCTGAGTCTTTCAAGGAATTGGCCCATTTCATCTAAATTATCAAATTTGTAGGCACAGGGATGTTTATAATATTCCTTTATTATCCTTTTAATGTCCATAGTATAAGTTGTGATGGCATCTCTTTTATTTACGATATTAGTAATACACCTCTTCTTTCTGATTTTCTTGGTTAGCCAGGGTTGAGGTTTATCAATCCTGTTGATCTGTTCAAAAAACCAGTTTTTGGGTTCGCTGAATTTCTCTATTAATTTCTCGTTTTCAATTTAATTGATTTCTACTTTAATTTTTACAGTTTCTTTTATTTTGCTTACTTGAGTTTAATTTATTATTCTTTTTCGAGTGTCCTAGGATGAAAAGTTAGATTATTGATTTTAGATCTCACTTTTCTAGTACATTCATCAACACTGTAAATTTTCATCTAAATACTGCCTTTACTCCATTCCACACATTTTGATAAGTTGTATTTTCATTTCTAGTTAGTTCAAAATATTTCTAAAATTTCTTTTGAGTGTTCTTTGACTCATGTACTATTTAGAAGTGTGTTGTTTAATCTCGAAATATTTTGGAATTTTCTAGCCATTTTTCTGTTATTGATTTCTGGTTAAATTCCATTGTGTTATGACATCATACTTTGTACAATTTCTTTTCTTTTAAATTTGATAAGTTGTATTTTCTATCCTGGGGAATGTACCATGTGAGCTTGAGAAGAATGTGTATCCTCCTGTTGTTGGATGAAGTATTCTATAAATGTCAAATAGATTGAGTTAATTGATGGTGTGGCTTAGTTCTAGTATATCCCTATGGATATTTTTGCCTGCTGCATCTGTCTGTTACGGATAGAGGAGCATTAAAGTCTTCACTATGATAGTGAATTTGTCCATTTTTTTCTTACAGGTCTATGAAAATTATGCCACACATAATTTTCATGCTCTATTGTTAGGTGCATGCGTATTCAGCAACATTATGTCTTCTTGGAAAATTGATTGCTTTATCACTAGGTAGTATTCTTTTTTATACCTGATACTTTTTCTGGTTCTATAGTCTGCTTCAACCAAAATTAATATAGCTACTCTAGCTTTCTTTTGATTATTGTTAGCATAGTATATCTTTCTTCATCTCATTACTTTTAATCTGTGTCTTTATATTTAAAGTGAGTTTTTTGTAGATAACATATAGTTGGGTTGCATGTTTAATCCATTCTGATAGCCGGTGTCTTTTAATTGGTGAATTTAGACCATTCATATTAAAGGTGCATATTGATATTGTGGGATAAATATTTATCATTTTTATAACTGTTTTCTATTTATTGCCCTTGTTCTTTGTTTCTTATTTTATATTCCACTCTTTTTGTTTTGTCTACTCTGTTTTTTTCTAAATGATCTACTCTGGTTTTAATTGAGCATTTTATATGTTTTCATTTTCTCTCCTATATTAGTATTTCACTTCTATCTTAATGAATACCATAGAACTTGAAACAAACATTTATGACTAATCTAAGTCTAGTTTCAAATAACACTATACCATTCACAGATAAGGCAGGTACCTTTAACAGAGTATTACCAATTATTCTCTCCCACTCTTCGTAACATTGCTCTCATACATTTCACATATCTATAAGCTATAATCTACCATATTGTTGTTCTTATTATTTTGAATAAGCTATTATCTGTTAGATCAGTTAAGAATGAATAAAATAACAACACATACTCATTAAGTTTCTATTCAACAAGTGTTGAATAGAATGTGAAGAAATTGAAACCCTTGTGCACTTTTGGTAGGAAGGAAAAATCATGCAGCTACTATGGAAAAATGATATGACAGTTCCTCAAAAAACTGAATATGTAATAGCCATATATATCCAGCAGTTCTACCACTGGTGTTTGCCCAAAAGAATTGAAAGCAGGGTCTTGAAGAGATATCTGTACACCAAGGTAGATAGCAGCATTATTTAAAACAGCCAAAAGGTAGAAGCAACTCAAGTCCCCATTGACAGATGAATGGATAAACAAAATGTGGTGTGCAGATAAAATGGAATATTATTTAGCCTTTAAAAGGAAGGAAATTCTGACACACACTACAACATGGATAGTCCTTGAGGACATTATGTTAAATGAAATAAGCTAGTCACAAAAAGACAAATACTGTATAATCCCTCTTATAGAGCTACCCAGAGTATTCAAATTCATGAAGAAAGAAGTATAATGATGATTGGCAGGGGCTGGGGGTAGGGAGGAACAGGGAACTAATGTTTAATGGGTATAGAGCTTCAGTTTTGCAAGATGAAAAAAGTTTTGTAGATTGGTTGCACAACAATATGAGTGTATCTAACACTAGTGAACTGTACACTTGAAGTGTACAATTAGTTAAGATCATTAATTTTGTGTGTGTTTTTCCATTAAAAGTTTGAAAACAATTTAAAAAGATTATGCCAAATAAAATATTTCATTTTTCCTTCCTTCATTCATTTTCAAACAATTTTTTCAAATTTGATCTATAAATTAGATGCCACCCCAAACAAAATTTCAGCAGACTTTTTGGTAAGAGATGACTAATTGATTTTAAAGTTCAATGGGAATTCAAAGTACCTAAAATAGCCAACAGAACTTTGAAAAAGAAAAACGTTTGAGACTAACACTCCCTGATTTTAATATTTATTTTAAATCTCCAGTAAACAAGATGTGTATTAATGGTATAAAAAGCAAATCAATCCATGAAAGAGAAGCAAATCCAGAAGTAGATCCATGTACTTACATTGACAACCTATTTTGGACAAGGGCACAGATGCAATTCAGTGGATTAATGATGGCCTTTTCAAGAAATAGTGATAGAACAATTAGATATTCATATGCAACAAAAGAGCATCAATCCATATCTTGCACCTTATACAAATAATTAACAGAAAATATGTTATAGACCTAAATGTATCACCTAAAACTATTAATCTTCTTTATATAAATACAGGAGAAAACCTCTACGACCTTGAATTAGGGAAAACTTTCTTAGATACAACACCAAAAGTATAATCCTTATAACAAAGTGATTAATTGGATTTCACCAACATTATAAACTTCTCTCTTTGAAAGACACAGTTAAGATAAAGAAAACATAAGCCATAGACAGAAAAAAGAGTAATCTGATAAAGATTTATTCCAGAATATATAAAGGCTTATATTCCTGACATATTTATACCCAGAATACATAAATTGGATTAAACTTACCCAATTTTTAAAAGTAAGAAAATATTTGAAGAGGCATTTCACCCACAAAGACAAATGAATGGCACTAAGCACCTAAAAATATGTTCAACCACATTATTCATCAAGGAAACGCAAACTATAAATATAGTGTGTGTTCCACTACACACCTATTTGAACGGATAAAATGAAAAGATTGACCATATCAAATATTGGCAAGAATGTGGTGAACTGGAACCCTTATACACTGTTTGTGGAAATGCAAAATATTACAACATTAGAAAACTGACAGTCTTAAAATTTAATCATACACCTGCCATAAGATCTAGCCATTCCACACTTAGATATTTACTTATGAAAAGCAAAAACACGTTTGTACAATGACTTGTATATGAATGTTTGTAGCAGCTTTATTTATAATAGCCCAAATTTGTAAACAGTTCAAATGTCTAGCCACATGCACATGTATAAACTGTTATATTCATACAGTGGAATGCTACTCAGGAATGAAAAGGAGTAAACAATCAACACGTGCTACAATGTGAATAAATTTCAAGGTAATTATACTATGTGAAAGAAGCCAGGAAAAAAACATACTCACTGTCCCATTTCCTTTATGTAAAATTTTAGGAAATGCAAGCTAATGTATATTAACGGAAAGCAGATATGTGATTTTCTGGGGTTAGGAGGGGAAGGGGAAGAATGGGAAAGAAAATATTAAGAGGCTCGTAGAAACTTTGGAGAAGTGATGGATATATTTTTTGTTTTGATTGTGGAGATAATTGCATGGGTCTGCATATATGTCAGGTAGGCAGAGGCGGGTGGATCACCTGAGGTCGGGAGTTAGAGACTAGCCTGACCAACATGGAGAAACCCCATCTCTACTACAAATACAAAATTAGCCGGGCCTGGTGGCGCATTCCTGTAATCCCATCTACTCGGGAGGCTGAGGCAGGAGAATCACTTGAACCTCGGAGGTGGAGGTTGCAGTTAGCCGAGATTGCGCCATTGCACTCCAGCATGGGCAACAAGAGCAAGACTCCGTGTAAAAAAAAAAAAAAAGTAAGAAACAATTAGCATAAAGCATAACTGATACAATCCCATCTTTTGTTGCTGGTCACAAGGCCTAATTATAGCTTCCTTCCTTCACTACCTATCTGATGTTCCTCTTATACTCTGCCAAAATCTTGGCTTATTGATTTCTGCTTTTGTGTGTTGGAGTGATCCAAAATTTAATTCTCACTCAATCTAAGACCTCAGTGGTCCCATTTTTACGGAGTTGTCACAGTTTCTCAGCAAACATATATTTGGATATGGGAGTACTAAGAGGCATCTTATTAAATCCCTAGGGTTCCATCTTATTAAATCCCTAGGGTTCCAGACATAGTACTCTTGACCCTAATCTATAGTAGCAACCTAATTTCTTTCTTAGTAATTGAGACCAATCAACTTGACCAGCAGTATAACCTTCCCTTCTTTGCCTGTTGGTTTAGCAGCATGAGGTGATCAAAATCCTCAGAGGGTAGTATCGGTTTCCAGTTGAACATAATAATGATCTTGATCTCTCATTGAAGCATAATTCCTTTACTAGGATCTCCAACCACTGAGACCAAGGTTGCTGGGACAAGAAGCAAAAAATTATAAACCAATTATTAGGTGTAATAATGAGATGGCCACTCTTACTTCCATCCTAGATGCCTGTAGTCTAAAGATGGAAAAAATGGCAACATTTATTAGACCCTGACTTAAGGCATATACTGCATCTTGTAAGACAGCACCCTAACCTTGCAGGTTATTTCACCATAAACTCCAACTAGGCCTTCAAAAAGTCATTTCTCCACTCTATCATTTGAGTAATGGAGCAAATCGTAAGATCAGTGAATTCTGGTGGTGTATATCCATTGCCACACTTCTCTCACTATAAAATGAGTTATTTGATCAGAGGTAACATTGTGTGAAATGCCATGGCAAGAAATATGGCATTTTTAAGTTCACAACTGGTGGCGAAAGCCAAAGATTTGTGGTCAGTTGAAAGTCAATGAAGGTCAATGAAGATACATATCCAGAATATGTATCTATTTTTGTGAGGACATATCACTCCCTCTATATGATAGAGTCAACCTTCTCCAGATGACTGGCTAGTCTTTAAAGGGAATGGTGCCAAACTAGGGATCAATATTTGTCCCTGCCCATGTAATATTAGGATCTCAGCAGTGTTCGTAGCAAGATGAGCTTTGATAAGATGAAGTCTTTGGTCTTGACCCAAAATATGGCCTTCTTCACTACTGCCATTGCTGCTTTGTACAACGGGTCATTGGGCAAGCTTCAGGATGGCACAGGTAAAGAAGCTGACTGATATTCACAGATCATGTCATCTTGTCTACCTATTGATATTGCAGTGCATGCCCTCTGGTTGGCAATTAGATGGGGCACTTGGATCATCACATCCTGTCCCCATTCGGAGAAATTCATTCATTTACCTTTCCTAGAAACCTCCTTTTTCCCAAAATTTTAATGTTATTTTTTTCCAAATCCTTTTCCAGCCATCTAATCCATCTAATCTGTTAGCCATTTCTCATGAAGCAGTATAGATTCATGTCTCTGGCCATTTGTCCTTCCAAACAATGTGGAGAAGCAAGTATACTACCCACACTTCTACTCACTGGGAGGATTTCTATTTACTACTGTTTTATATTTTTTTAAAAATAATTTCAACATTTATTATAGATTAAAAGGTATATGTGCAGGTTTGTTACATGGGCATATTGTGTGATGCTGAGGTTTGGTGTACAAATGATCCCATCACCCAGGCAGCGAGCATAGTGCCAATAGGTGGTTTTTCAGACCATGGTCTCCTCCCCTCACCCCATCTAGTAGTCTCCAGGGTGTATTGTTATCATCTTTATGTATATGTGTATTCAATGTTTAGCTTCCACTTATAAGTGAGAACATGTGGTATATGGTTTTCTGTTCTCATGTTAATTCACTTAGGATAATGGCCTTCAGCTATATCCATGTTGTTGCAAAGGATATGATTTTGTTTTTTTATGGCTAGGTAGTCTTTCTTTCTTTCTTTCTTTCTTTCTTTCTTTCTTTCTTTCTCTCTCTCTCTCTCTCTCTCTCTTTCTTTCTTTCTTTCTTTCTTTCTTTCTTCCTTTCTTTCTTTCTTTTTGATGGAGTCTCGCTCTGTTGCCCAGGCTGGAGTGCAGTGGCGCGATCTCGGGTCACTGCAACCTCTGCCTCCTGGGTTCAAGTGATTCTCCTGTCTCAGTCTCCTGAGTAGCTGGGATTACAGGTGCATGCCACCATGCCCAGTTAATTTTTGTATTTGTAGTAAAGACGGGGTTTCACCATGTTGGTCAGGCTGGTCTCAAACTCCTGACCTTGTGATCCACCTGCCTTGGCCTCCCAAAGTGCTGGGATTACAGGCGTGAGCCACCACCCCTGGCCACAGCTATGTAGTATTTCATACTGTATATGTACCACATTTTCTTTATCCAATCCACCATTGATGGGCATATAGGTTGATTCCATGTCTTTGCTACTGTGAATAACTCTTGCTTTTTAGGCCTGACACTGCATGGGGCTATAGTGCATTGCTGGTGCCTGTATATACAAATTCATGGGCCTAGTTCTGGAGTGGCTCTGCTAAGTGCCTAACGCTTAGGCCCATGAATTTCTTGTTATTGTACCTGCTCATAGGGTGCTCCTCATGATGCTACAGGTTTTGGTAGAGAAAGAGGCAGCCAAGCAGCAGGGGTAGATACCAGAGGGGTCTAGCCACCTGCTTGTATGGTTTACTTACGCCTTCTGGAACTACTCTCACCTGTTTTATGTACTGCATTTACATTTTAAAGTGAAATGGTCCTGTGCACATTCAATTTCTTAGTTCAGTGGATTCTATAATACCCAACACAGAATGGTGAGCTGGAGTCACATAGTCATTTGTTGCCTCATAGTCAGATATTTGTTTCTACCAGGCCCAGTAACAAACCAGAAGCTGCTTTTCAAATGGAGATTATTTTGTAGACAGAAGAAGGTATAGCCCAACTCCAAACTACAGAAGCCTCTATTGTGATTCAACTACTAGGACTCCATAAACTTCTATGTTTGCCACAGCTACCTCTAACATCATTGGGTCTATTGAGTCATAGGCCCAAGTGGCAGGGGAGCTTGCACTGCAGCTTGGATTTGCTGCAAAGCTTTCTTCCCTCTACTCTAAATCCTACTTAAAATTGGTATCCTAGGCCAGGCGTGGTGGCTCACGCCTGTAATCCCAGCACTTTGGGAGGCCGAGGCGGGCAGATCACAAGGTCAGGAGATCAAGACCATCCTGGCTAACACAGTGAAACCCCGTCTCTACTAAAAATACAAAAAATTAGCCGGGTGTGGCAGCGGGTGCCTGTCTTCTCAGCTACTCGGGATGCTGAGGCAGGAGAATGGCATGAACCCGGGAGGCGGAGCTTGCAGTGAGCCGAGATAGCACCACTGCACTCCTGCCTGGGCGACAGAGTGAGACTCCATCTCAAAAAAAAAAAAAAAAAGAAAAGAAAAGGTATCCTACTAGGTTATCTGGTAAACGGATTAGAGTTATCACAATTAAGTGTGATATATTTTGCCTCTTCCAAAATCCAAAGAGGACTATTATATCTTGTGACTCTTTCTTTATGATGGATATATCATGAGTATATAATGTGACAGCAAATTTTTGCCTCTCACTTTGTAGGGTATAACCCTACATGCCCAGATCACCATACTCTTAAAAACATCGCCAAGTTGTTTAACAGTGTGTAGCACCTCCCCATTCTATCTATCTCTCCTGCTCCAGCCATGTAGAACTTGCCTGCTTCCCCTTTGCCTTCTGCTATGATTTTAAGTTTCCTGAGGATTCCCCAGGCATGCTTCCTGTAGAGCCTGCAGCACAGTGAGCCAATGAAACCTTTTTTCTTTATAAATTAAAAAAAAAATCCATCAGAGTGAACAAGCAACCTACAGAATGGGAGAAAATTTTTGCAATCTACTCATCTGACAAAGGGCTAATATCCAGAATCTACAAAGAACTCAAACAAACTTACAAGAAAAAAACAACCCCATCAAAAAGTGGGCAAAGGATATGAACAGACACTTCTCAAAAGAAGACATTTATGTAGCCAACAGACACATGAAAAAATGCTTATCATCACTGGCCATCAGAGAAATGCAAATCAAAACCACAATGAGATACCATCTCACACCAGTTAGAATGGCCATCATTAAAAAGTCAGGAAACAACAGGTGCTGGAAAGGATGTGGAGAAATAGGAACACTTTTACACTGTTGGTGGGACTGTAAACTAGTTCAACCATTGTGGAAGACAGTGTGGCGATTCCTCAAGGATCTAGAACTAGAAATACCATTTGACCCAGCCATCCCATTACTGGGTATATACCCAAAGGATTATAAATCATGCTGCTATAAAGGCACATTCACACATATGTTTATGGTGGCACTATTCACAATAGCAAAGACTTGGAACCAACCCAAATATCCAACAATGATAGACTGGGTTAGGAAAATGTGGTACATATACACCATGGAATACTACGCAGCCATAAAAAAGGATGAGTTCATGTCCTTTGTAGGGACATGGATAAAGCTGGAAACCATCATTCTCAGCAAACTATGACAAGAACAAAAAACCAAACACTGCATGTTCTCACTCATAGGTGGGAATTGAACAATGAGAACACTTGGACACAGGAAGGGGAACATCACACACCAGGGCCTGTTGTGGGGTGGGGGGGAGGGGGGAGGGATAGCATTAGGAGATATATCTAATGTAAATGATGAGTTAATGGGTGCAGCACACCAACATGGCACATGTATACATATGTAACAAACCTGCACGTTGTGCACATGTACCCTAGAACTTAAAGTATATAAAAAAAAATCACCAAGGTCCCAGACAACTGAAATTTCACGGAGTTTATCTCCCACATTTTGACATCTGTGCCTTACCAAGGGCATCTAAGGTAATTATTACTTCCCTATCAGTTCAATTAGCATAATTACATCAGTGTAATGGACCAGTGTAATATTTTCTAGAATGTTGAGGTAATCAAGACTCCCTTGGACTGATTGTATTATGACAGAGCAGGAAAATAGATTTTGGTCAATGTAAGACTGAGAAGGTGTGCTGTTGACATTAACAGGTAAAGATGTACTGTTTCTGATGATTTTTTTCTGATGGGAATTTAAAAGGATGCATTTGCTTGGTCAGTGGCTGCATAACAAAGTGGCAGAGCTGTTGCAGTTTGCTACAATCTGAAGATACCATGTCTGAAACTGCAGTGGTGAATTGCATCACCCTTTTGTTTATAATAATCCACAGTCTTTTATAATATCCACATGACTTTTGCACTTGACAAGCAGGTAAATTAAATGAAGTTGTTATAAGAATCAACATCCATGCATTTTTTGAGGCCTTGGTAGTGGCACTGATCTCTGTAGCTCCCCCCAAAGATAAGGTATTGATTTGGATTTATTATTTGGGTGAGGATATTGAGGGGAGAAACAAGTTAATAGTATCTTCACTTGGCCCTTTCTACTTCAAGAGCCCTCTTTCCATGGTGATTCTGACAGATTCTAAGTATACTTATTCCTGCTATATATCAAAGGACTGGGAAAATCATTACAGAGTGCATCTGTGGGACCAATGGATCCAGTGTTAAATAAACTTGGGCCAGCGCTCTGTCTATCCCCTGAATTTCAGAAACTACCATTCTGATCAGTAGGCCATGATGGTATTTGGGATCTCCAAGTTAATAAACAGTACCTGATGATTCTTGAAAGAGCTGGAAATTTCTCTTTTCACAGTGCGTAGTAGCCCTGGTAAAGGGTTGCATTTCTCTCCGGGTGAGATTTAAAGGAAGATTCACTGTAGAGGCACACCTTGTTTAGTGGCACTTTGCTTTACTGCACTTTGCAGAGACTATGTTTGCTACAAATAGAAGATTTGTGGCAACCGTGCATTGGTTAAGTTTACTGGTGTCATTTTTCCTACAGAATGTGCTCACTTTGTGTCTCTATGTCACATTTTGGTCATTCTCACAATATTTCAAACTGTTTCATGATTGTTATATCTTTTATGGTAATCTGTCATCAGAGATCTTTCTTGTTACTATTATAATTTTTTTGGAGTGCCAGGCATGCCCATATAAGACACTGAAGTTAATCAATAAATACTGTGCTTATTCTGACGGCTCCACCAACCGGCCATTCCCCATCTCTCTTTCTCTCTTCTGGCCTCCTTATTCCCTGAGATAAAACAATATTGGAATTAGTCCAATTAATAACCCTGCAATGGCTTCTAAGTGTTCAAGTAAAAGGAAGAGTTGCACATCTTTCACTTTAAATCAAAAGCTAGAAATGATTAAGCTTAGTGAGGAAAGCAGGTCAAAAGCTGAGATAGGCTGGGAGCTAGGCCTCTTGTGCCAAAACAGCAGCAGGGTTTGAGAGGATTGACTCCAGTCTTGAAGGAAGTTCTACTGTGTGTAACATGCTATTAAACAGCATCACATGCGATAGAGAAATCTTTCATGAAAGGAAGAGTCAATCGATGTGGCAAACTTCATTGTTGTCTTATTTTAAGAAATTGCCACAGCCACCCTACCCTGATCAGTTAGCAGCCATCCACATTGAGGCAAGACCCTCTGCCAACATGAAGATGATGACTTGCTGAAGGCTCAGATGATCATTAGCATTTTTTAGCAATAGGGTATTTTTAAATTAAGGTATTTACATTGATTTTTAAAGACATAATGTTATTACACACTTAATAGACTAAAGTATACTTTAAACATAACTTTTATATGCACTGGGAAACCAAAAAGTATGTGTGACTTGCCACATTGACATATTAACTGTTTTATAGTGTTCTGGAACTGTACATGCCCTGTCTCCGACATATACCTGTATAGACTTGTGGTTGCATTGTAAGATTCTTCCATAAAGAGACATTGCCTCCCTCACAATCAAAGATCTCTAGGCCTGTAAAAAGGAATAGGCTGGGAACCAAATAAGAGACCATTATGATTTCTACTATGGCAACTTGAGTCAGGTTTCTACTAAAATGTTTCCTCTTGCACAGATTAATTGCACCTTAGGAGGCTACCTATCTCATTCATTTCTATGAATCTTGTGATTAATTAGCTACCACACCGATCACTGCAGGTCAGAAAACGTTCTATATCTGCCTTATTGTGGTAATTTGGCCATCCTGTCAATGATGGTTAAGCACACCACCTGGCCACACTTCTCTGGGATATAATTATTATTGTTGAAAGCTGGGCGTTGAAAGCTGGGCTCCCAATTCCATATTGATAACTACCACAATAACCTCGCGATATGGAGGGAAACCACCATAGATCTTTCTTAGCATGGATTTTGTAATGCCTTGGTGAAGAGACTGTCTTCTGGTCTCTCCCAAAGGCTGTAGTTAAAGCGTGACTGAGCAAGTTGCATGAAACAGATCTGCGACTTTCCCATTTTTCTTCTTAAGTCTTTGTGTTGCTTTCTTAAAAGTATACTAAGAAAGTCTGGTATCTTAACCCCGTTGACTGTATGCTACAATTGATTTTAAATAACCAAGTCAAAAGACAGTTAGCAATACTCCCAAGTGCTCAAGTTAACAAATTAAATCCAGAATTTCAGATAAATATACCCATATCAATACATTCAACCAAATACAATTTCATGTTTTTCCTTGTTGGTCTAATACTCTTTGTATACATTTCCATATCTGCCCTTCAAATTCCTGCTGACATAAATTAGCAAACCTTGCAACTCTTTTAACACATACATTATCTCCTCCCTGATCACATCTTGCATTTCTTCTGTGGTATATTGGGACCTAATTTTAAATCCTACATTCAATAAAGGATACTGACAATAGATTCTGAGAAGAATAGATATTTTGTGAGGCAACTTCCTCAGGTGAAGTCATTGAAAAGATTTCATGCAAAGGAAGAATGGTACCCTCACATTAATGGGTTGGGGTGGATTGTTACTGCTTCTGGATCTGCCCAAATGTCCCCATCCCACAGCTATGGTCCCACACTTTTCCTACTATTGCCCTTAACCTAGCATAACTTCGTGGGGTTGTGACCGTGCTACAACTTTTGAATTCTTACAATCAGGCCTTTGTCCTGCTTCTTAGCCATGTCTGCACTTAATATAGGTAGGTTAATGAAGGGATTCTAATTAAGACTGCCAGAGACTCTGATTCTCCATTCTCTGCTTTGATTTGATAATTTAAGGTATTAGGTTTATCTTTTCATCCTACTGCTCTGAACACTCATTCATGTTCTCCTTCAGAGGCTTTCCTCTTCAATATAGTCGTTAAACATTGGAGTTACTCAAGACTTGCTACTGGGCCCTCTCCTCTTCACATTGTATTCTCTCTCTTTGAGAATGTATCCATTTCCAGTAGTTTCAATGATCATTTGATGTCTGTAGGCACCTCAAAATCTACATATACAAAATGTAACCATTACTCCTTTAATATTTGCTCTTCCCCTTATGTTTCTTATTTCAGTGAATGGCACTGCAACCCACACAGTTGACAATGGCAAAATCTTTGATATCGCTTCCAATTTCTCACTCTCAATCATGACCACCCACATCCAGCCTATCAATAATTATTGTAAACTCTATGTCCTAAAATTTTACAAAAATCTACATTCTAGACAAAAATAAAACCTCCAGGAAGGTAGGAAGAGTGTATTTTTCTCTACTGTTTCATCACCATGTGGCAAGTAGTAGCTTGCTGATAAATATTACTGTATTAATGAATCAACCCATAATTTAACAAATGAATGAGTATGCACTTTTCTCCTCATTTTCTTTGCTACTATTCTACTTCAGGTTACCATTACTTCTCACCTGACTTACCACAATGCCTTCTTAACTGGTCTCTCTAGCTTTAGTCATCTGTGTTTTCATCCATCCATCATGCTGTAGTCAGATTTACCTCTCCATTCAGGCCATCTCTTTGGGTAAAACCTTTCAATATCTTAAAGATGTAATAGTTGCATTTTTCTCTATTCCCCCTACTAAGTACAATGAAAAGCCCTGGGCAATATGTATAAAATAAACGTACAAAGATGCTCAAAGGTGAAGAGAAGAAGGCAGATCAGCTAGGGACATTGACATGCAAAGAATGACAAGGTGGTGACTTCTCTGAGTTTTCTTTTTGCTTCATATATACAAGTCTGATTATGGAGAAGCTGGTAACTAGGAAACACTAATGGGATGCAGACAGAAAAAAAAAACCCTAACAAAAGCCTGTTCTCTCTAATGAAAAACCCAGGCAAGGGACGGGTTAGCAAGAGAAAAATCTTTTAGAAAATAACTGCTTTACTGCAGCCAAACACCACATTTAAAACCATGGCTCCAATCCCAAATCATGCCAGCAGAAGCCGCATGGGGATCTAAGACTTCCACCCACACCATGCTATCATGAGGTGCCCCAAATCCACACATCTCCACCACTGCTGGAACGGTATCAGAGGAGGCTTAGTGGAGAGACAGAGAGACAGGATTTTTTTTTTTTTTAAATTGAGACAGGGTCTCGCTCTGCTACCCAGGCTGCTAGAGTGCAGTGGTGGGATCACAGCTCACTGCAACCTCCACCTCCAGGGCTCAAGTCATCCTCCCACCTCAGCCTCCCGAGTAGCTGGGACTACAGATGCACACCACCACACCAGGTTAATTTTTGTATTTTTTGTAGAGATGGGGTTTTGCCATGTTGCCCAGGCTGGTCTCTCAAACTCCTGGGCTCAAGCAATCTGCCCGCCTCAGCCTCCCAAAGCGTTGGGATTACAGGCGTCAGCCACTTCGCCCAGCCAAGAGTCGGGTCTCTCCCCATCACTCAGTGATAACAATGCGAACTTCCTTTCCTCTCCACAAAGTGTCAGTGGAGGTCATGTGAGGAGCAGTAATGAAACACCCTACTCCTCTCACTCAGGGACTTTTCAGTGGAAGCCTAGAGAACAGATAGAAATTCCACCTCTGCCCAGCAGTAGCGAAAAGGCCTCTCTTGGGTATTGTAGAAGGCTAAATGGGGAAACTAGACTTCTACCTCCACCTGTCAGTAAAGATGATGTACTCCCTCCCTTCTGCCTCCAGAGCAGTGTAAAAAAATAAAAAACCAGTTAAACACAGGATTTAGAAAAGATTCACAGTCTCATCATAATAGTCAAACTGCATAAGTTTAAATAAAAAAACCACTCTGCATACCAGGAACTAGAAAGGTCTCAAACAGAATGAAAAGAGATAATCAATAGCTGCCAATACAGAGATAAAAAAGATGTTAGATACATATGACAATGATTTTAAAGCAACTATCATAAGATGCTTCAATGAGCAATCACAAATATACTCGAAACCAGTGAAAAAATAGAATTTCAGCAAAGAAACATAAAATGTAGAGAAGAACCAAATCGAAATTCTAGAACTGGAAAATATAACAACAACAACAACAACAAAAAAAGACACTGAAAGGATGATCTCAACAGAAGAATGGAGAGGGCAAAAGATCAGTGAGTTTGAAGATAGGACAATAGAAATTATCTAATCTGAACAGCAGTAAAAATATAAAATAAATCAGGCACAGAAAGATGAATACCACACATTCACACATATGTGGAGACTTAAAAATGTTGGTCTCATAGACAGAGAGAGTAGAATAGTGGTTATTAGAGACTGGGAAGGTGTGGGGAAGATAGCCAGAGGTGAAGTGGGTTAATGGACACAAAATTACAGCTAGATGGGAGGAATAAGTTCTAGCATTCTATAACACTGCAGGGTAATTATAATTAACAATTTATTGGATATTTTCAAATAGCTAGAAGAGCAAATTTTGAATGTTCGTGACACCAGTTACCCTGATTTTATCATTGTACATTGTATACATGTATGAAAATATCATGCTGTACCCCATAAATATGTACAATTATTATGTGTCAATTAAAAATAATAATATAAGAAAAAATAGACTAAAGAAAAATGAATAGACTGAGGGATGTGTGGAATTATAACAAAAGATCTAACATTCTCCTCCTTCTTTTCTCCTTCTCCTTCTCCTTGTACTTCTTCTGAGATAGGGTATCACTCTGTCACCCAGGCTAGAGTGCAGTGGCGCAATCTTGGCTCACTGCAACCTATTCCTCCTGGGCTCAAGACATCCTCCAACCTCAGCCTCCTAAGTGGCTGGAACTACAGGCGTGTGCCACCACGCCAGGCTAATTTTTGTATTTTTTATAGAGACGGATTCACTATGTTGCCCAGGCTGGCCTTGACCTCCTGGGCTCCAGTAGGCCACCTGCCTTGGTTTCCCAAAGTGCTGAGATTACAGGTGTGAGCCGCTGCACCTGGCTAATCTAACATAATCAGAGTTCTGGAAGTAGAGGAGAAGGAGGGCAGGGACAAAAAAGTACTCAAAACAATAATAGCTGAAAATTTCCTAAATTTGGTAGCCATGAATCTACAGATTTAAGAAGCTGGGCAAACCTCAAACAGGATAAACACAAAGAAAGCCATACAAAGACACATCATATTCAAACTTCTGAAAACTAACGGCAAAAAATCTTGAAAGGAGCTAAAGAAAAACAACATATTACAGTGATACAATAATTTCAATAGCAGCAGATTTCTCATCAGAAACCATAAAGGCCAAAAGGAAGTAGTATATTTTTTGATTGCTGAAAGATAATAATGCCAAATGAGAATCCTATATCCCGTGAAAATATCCTTAATGAATTAAGAGGAAAATCAACATATTCTTGGGTGAAGGAAATCTAAGAAAATTTGTCACTAGCAAAGCTATCCTAAAACAATGGCTAAAGGAAGTTCTCTAAACTAAAAGGAAGCAATAAAAAAAAAGGAATCTGGGAACACTAGGAAGAAAGAGAACATGGTAAGCAAAACATATGGATAAACACAATAGGCTTTTCTCCTCTTGAGTCCTCTAAGTTAAGTCTGATGGTTGAAGCAGAAATTATGACATTGATTGGTTACAAATGTATGTTGGGGAACTATTTAAGACAATTAAATTATAAAATAGAAGGGTAAACAAATGTGAAGAGAGGTAAGATTTCTACACTTCACTCAAATTGTTAAATAACAGCAATAGACTGTGATGTTACATATATGTAATGTAATGCCTAGAACCTCTTAAAAAGCTATGGAAAGATAATATTAAAAATTGCTAGAGGTAAATTAAAATGATATTAAAAAACTAAGTACCCTCAGGAAAGCAGAAAAAGAAAACAGGAACACAAGAAACAGAGAGTACAAAGATAATGACGATAATACTTTTTATTATAATATTGGAACTTAAGTTCCAATATATCAATATTTTCATCGAATGTAAGTGATCTAAACACACCAATTAAAGACAGAGATTGGTGAAGTGGATACAAAAATATGACCTAAACTGTACATTGTCTACAAGACACTTACTTTAAACAAGGATATAGGCACATTGAAGGTAAAAGGATGGAAAATACATATCAGGAAAATATTAAACAAAATACGGTAGAGTGGGTGTATTCATATTAGATATTAGATCAAAGAAAATTACCAGAGATAGAGAAGAATGTTATAAAAAGGGCAAGTTCACCAAGAAGATATAGCAATTCTAAATGCACCAAACAAGAGAAATGTAAAGTATGTGAAACAAAAACTGATGTACTCGAGAAACAGAGAATTCCCCAATGATTGTTGGAGACTTCAATATCCTTCTCTCAGCAATTAGAACAACTATGCACACACACAGAAATCACCAAGAATATAAAAGAACTCAACAACACCATCAACCAAGAGGATCTAATCAAAATTTATAAAACCACTTCACCAAACAAAAACAGAATACACATTTCTTACAAGTGCCCACTGAACATATACCAAGATACACCATACCCAAAGCCATAATATAAGTTTCAACAAATTCTTAAAAAATTGAAATCATACAAGTGGTTCTCCAACCAAAATAAAATCAAAATAGAAATCAACAACAGAAAACAATAGGAAAATAACCAGACACTTGAAAACTAAACAACACACTTTATTTTTTCTTTTTATTATTTTTTAATCTTTTAGTTTAGTTTTAGGGTTGCATGTGCAGGTTTGTTATATAGGTAAATTGAGTCTTGCAGGGGTTTAATGTACAGATTATTTCATCACCTAGGTAATAAGCGTAGTATCTGATAGGTAGTTTTTTGATCCTCACCCTCCTCCCATGCTCCACCCTCAAGTAGGCCCTGGTGTCTATTGTACTCTTTTTTTGTGTCCATGTATACTCAATGTTTAGCTCCCACTTATTTTTTTTTTTTTTTTTTTTTTTTTTTTGAGACGGAGTTCACTCTTGTTGCCCAGGCTGGAGTGCAATGGCACTATCTTGGCTCACCGCAACCTCCGCCTCCCAGGTTCAAGCGCTTCTCCTGCCTCAGCCTCCCAAGTAGCTGGGATTACAGGCATGTACCACCATGCCTGGCTAATTTTGTATTTTTAGTAGAGACGGGGTTTCTCCATATTGGTCAGGCTGGTCTTGAACTCCCGACCTCAGGTGATCCGCCCACCTCGGCCTCCCAAAGTGCTGGGATTACAGGCGTGAGCCACCGCGCCCGGCCTAGCTCCCACTTATAAGTGAGAACATGCAGTATTTGGTTTTCTGTTCTGCATTAGTTTGCTTAGCATAATGGCCTCCAGCTCTATCCATGTTGTTGCAAAAGACATGATCTCATTCTTTTTTATGGCTGCATAGTATTCCATGCTGTACATGTATATTTTCTTTATCCATTCTACCATTGCTGAGTATTTAGGATGATTCCATGTCTTTGCTATTATGAATAGTGCTGTGATGAACATATGCAAACATATGACTTTATGGTAGAACAATTCATATTCCTTTGGGTATATGCCCAATGGATTGCTGGGTAAAATGTTAGCTCTGTTCTAAGTTCTTTGAGTAATCTCCAAACTGCTTTCCACAGTGGCTGAAGTAATTTACATTCCCACCAGCAGCGTATAAGTGCTCCTTTCTCTGCAACTTTGCCAGCATCTGTTATTATTATTATTTTTTTACTTTTTAATAATAGCCATACTAACTGGTATAAGATGGTATGTCATTGTGGTTTTGAGTTGTATTTCTCTAATGATTAGTGTTGCTGAGTGTATTTTCATATGCTTACTGGCCATGTGTATGTCTTCTTTTGAAAACTGTTTACGTCCTTTGTCCACTTTGTTATAGGGTTGTTTGCTTTTTGGTTGTAAATTTAAGTTCCTTATAGATTCTGGAGATTAGCTGTTTGTTAGGTGCATAGTTTGCAAATATTTTCTCCCATTCTGTAGGATGTCTGTTGACTTTGTTAGTTTCTTTTGCTTTGCAGATGCTCTTTAGTTTAATTAGTTCCCATTTGTCAATTTTCGTTTTTGTTATAATTGCCTTTGGCATCTCTTTGTCATGAAATCTTTGTCAGGGCCTATGTCCATAATGGGATCTTCTAGGTTTCCTTCAAGGGTTTTTTATAGCTTTAGGTTTTATGCTTAAACCTTCAATCCATCTTGAGTTGATCTTTGTGTATGATAAAAGGAAAGGGTCCAGTTTCACTCTTCTGCATATGGCTAGCCAGTTATTCCAGCAACATTTATTGAAGAGGGAATCCTTTCCCCATTGCTTGTTTTTGTCAACTTGATTAAAAAATCAGATAGTTGTAGGTGAGCAGCTTTATTTCTGGGCTCTCTATTCTGTTCCATTGGTCCATGTGTCTGTTTTTGTACCAGTATCATGCTGTTTTGGTTACTGTAGCCTTGTAGTGTAGTTTGAAGTGGGGTAATGTGATACCTCCAGCTTTGTTCTTTTTGCTTAGGATTGCTTTGGCTATTTGGGCTCTGTATTTTCACACTACTATAAAGAATATCTGAGACTGGGTATTTTATAAAGAAAAAAGGTTTATTTAACTCACAGTTCCACATGCCTTAGGAGGCCTCAGGAATCTTACAATCATGGCAGAAGATGAAAGGGAAAGCAAGGACCTTCTTCACATGGCAGCAGGACAGAGAGAGAGCAAGTGAAGCAGAATTGCCACATTTTTAAACCATGAGATCTTGTGAGAACTCACTCACTCTCACAAGAACAGCATGGGGGACACTGCCCCCATAATCTAATGACCTCCTACTAGTTCCCTCTCTCGACATGTGGGGATTAAAATTTGAGATGAGATTTGGGTGTGGACACAGAGTCAAACTATATCAGGCTATTTTTTGGTTTTGCATGAATTTTAGAACAGTTTTTCTAATTCTGTGAAGAATGTCCCTGGTAGTTTGATAGGAATAGCATTGAATCTGTAAATTGCTTTGGGCAGTATTGTCACTTTAACAATATCAGTTCTTCATATGCATGAGCATGGGATGTATTTCTATTTGTTTGTGTCATCTATGATTTTGTTCAGCAGTGTTTTGTAATTCTTGTGGAGATTTTTCACCCCCCTGGTTAGCTGTATTCCTAGGTATTTTACTTATTTATTTTGAACACAGTTTAAATAATCAACGAGTTAAGGAGGAAGTCTTAAAGGAAATAAAAATATAATTGCACCAATGAAAATGAAAATGCAACATATCAAAATTTGTAGGAAGCAGCTAAAGCAGTGCTGAGAGTGAAATTTACAGAATGAAACACAGATATAAGAAAGGAGGAAAAGTCTGAAATCAATTCTATAGGCTCATATTTCAAGAATCTAGAAAAAGAGGAGCAACAAACTCAGTGTAAGCACCGGGAAGAAAACAAAAAAGATAAAAACACAGATTAATAAAGTTGAAATCAGAAAACAGTAGAAAGCTGGGTGTAGTGGCTTGAGCCTGTAATTCGAGTACTTTGGGAAGCTGAGGCAGGAGGATCGCATAAGCCCAGGATTTCGAGACCAGCCTGGGCAGCATAGTGAAACTCCATCTCTACAAAAAATAAAAAAAAAATAGCCAGGCATGATGGCACGTGCTTGTTGTTCCAGCTACTTAGAACGCTGAGGAGGGAGAATCCCTCAAGTTGAGGAGGTTGTGCTGCAGTGAGCTATGATCGTGCCACTGCACTCCAGCCTGGGTGACAGAGTGAGACCCTGTAAAAAAAAAAAAAGAAAGAAAGAAGAAAGAGAAAGAAAGAAAGAAGGAAAGAAAGAAAGAAAGAAAGAAAGAAAGAAAATAACAGAAAAAAAATCAACAAATCAATGAGACAACTGGTTCTTTGTAAAGAACCATCTTGTACCAAAGATGACAAACAAATAAGAGAAAAGATACAGATTACCAATTGCAGGAAGTAAACAGTCACTTATCACTAAAAATCCTCAGACATCAAAATAAGGGATAACTTATGAACAACTCCATACTAATATATTTAACAAGTTAGATGAAATGGACCAATTCCTCAAAATAACCTCGCAAGCTATTCTAATTCATCCAACATGAAATCACTCATTTGAATAGCCCTATAATTATTAAAATAATTAAATTCCCAAACAAGAAATCTGCACGCCCAGATGGTTTCACTGCAGAACTCTGCCAAAGTTTAAAGAAATATTTACATCAAATTTCCACGTTCTCTTCCAGAAAATAGAAGAGTAGGGAACACTTTTATATTCATTTTATGAATCTAATATTACTCTAATACCATAAATCACATAAAGAGAGTAAGAAACCCTACATACCAATAGATGCAAACGTCATTAGCAAAATATTAACAAAGAGAATTCAGTAGAATATAAGAGAATTATACACAATGACCAAGTACAGTTTATTTCAAGAATATAAGGCTGGTTCAATATTTAAAATTCTATCAATGTTATGTCTATCCATCATATTAACAAGTGAAAGAAAAAAATGATGTGACCTCATCAATCAATGCAGAAAGATATTTGATGAAATTCAACACTAATTTATGATTTTTAAAACTCACAAAAAATAGAATTTGAAAGGAATTTCCTCAACTCAGTAAGAAAATCTATGAGAAATGAACTATTAACATTATACTTAACGGTGAAAGACTGAATCCTCTCACCTTAAAACTGGGAAAAAGGCAAGGATGCCTATTCTCACCATCCTTATTCAACATAGTTCTGGAAATTCCTGCCAGTGCAATACAGCTAGAAAAGAAAATAAAAGACATGCAGATCAGAAAGGAAGAAATAAAACTATTCTTATTCGAAGATATGATTAAGTAGAAAATTACAAGGAAACTATAAAATGACAATAAAACAACGACAAATGAACAAATTTCTAGAACAAATAAGTGATTTCAGCATCAAAATGTGGACATTTAAGATTAAAAATTTAATACTATTTGTAATCATTCAAAAAATGAAATACACAGACATAAACTTAGCAAAATACAGAAAGGAATGTACATAATGTCAACAAAATAAATAAAATAAGATGTAAATAAATGGAGATGCATGTATGTTCATGGATTGGAAAAGTTAACATAGAAAAGATGTCAGTTTTTTCCAAACTGATTTAACACAATTCCTATCAAAATCTCAGCAAGATTTTTTTGTAGATATACACAAGATTATTATAAAATCTACATGGAAAGGGAAAGGAATTACAATAGCTTAAACAATATTTTAAAAGAAGAGAAAAGGTAGAGGAACCAGTCTACCAATTTCAAAACTTATATACCTACAGTAACCATGACTGCGTGGTCTTAGCCAAGGTTAAGACACAGAGATCAACAAAATAGAACAGGCAATCCAGAAATAGAACCACACATATATACCCAATTGATTTTTGATAAAGATGCAAAAGGAATTAAATAGAGGAAAGATAGCCTTTTCACAAAAGGATTCTGGAGAATTTGGGGGCATCCATCTGCAACAAAATGAACTTTAACATAAGCCCCACACCTTATTAAAAAACTAACTGAAGATGGATAATGGACATAAACAGAAAATGTAAAACTAAAACCCTTATAATTAAAAAATAGAAAATCACCAAGATCAAGAGATAAATACAGACTTTCTAGACTTGACTTGAAAAGCAAGAGCTATGAAAGGAAAAATTTATAAATAGAACTACATCAAAATTTAAAACTTTTGCTTTTTGAAAGAGTCTGTTAAGAGGATGAAAAAAGAAACTATAAAATGGGAGAAAATATTTCTAAGCTAAATATCCAACATAAAGCAGTTCCAAAAGGTTACATACCGTTTGATTTCATTTATATAAAAAACTAAAAAGACAAAATTGTAGAAATGGAGAATATATTAGTGGTGGCTAGGGTTTAAGGAGATGGGGAGAAAGAGGGATGTGGAGGCGGTTATAAAAGGGCAAAATGGGGGATCCATGTGGTGATGAAAGGTTCTTTATCTTTACTCTATCAAGGTCAATATTTTGATTGTGGTAATGTATTAAAGTTTTGTAAGATTTTACCTTTGGGGAAACTGGGTAAAAGGCATAGAAGGTCTCTTTGTATTATCTCTTATAACTGCATGTGAGCCTACATTTATATCAAAATAGAAATTAAATTTTAAAATACTATTTTTTTTGAGTTCACTGTTTTTGCCCTTTTGCTCCTAAGGGAAAGACTAATACAGTAGCCTGCCCTATAATGTCCTGCATTTTCTGACCCCTGCCTACTTGTCTAGCTTCATCATTTGCCATTTCCTCTCTCTCACTCAGTCACACTGAATGTGTTTTTTCAGTTCCAGGAGTTCAACATGGTTTTCCCCTGTCCAGGACTATTTATCAAGTTCTTCTTTCTACCTGGATCATTTCTCCTTCCCCTTCTTAACTTGTTTGACTCCCATTCATCTTGTAGGTTTCAGGCTAGATGTCGCTCTTGTTGGAAGCTTTTAATTACTCAACACATCCCAAATCTGGGTTAGCTATCCCTACTCTAATTCCTAGCAGCATGCTGTGCTTGTCACTACCATACTACTCACTGCACTCTTTTGTAAATATCAACTTGTGAGACTCAGGCTCAGTCGTTTTCATTGGACCACAATCTTCATGAGAGCAAGAATTATGTCTATATTGTTAATCACTGCATACCTTGCACCTAGCACAGCACATGGCACATAGTGGGGTGCTCAATAAATCTTTTATTTGAATGAATGAATGAATAAATGAATGAATGAATGAACGAAGCAAGCCTCAGTCCCAAATTACTAGTACTAAAACATGGTCCATCCTAAACACTCTGTTGCTGTAGCCAAAACTCCCTTCCATCTTTCGTCTTCCTCCTCTGCTCACATCCATCTGTCAAAACATCCTATGGCTCTAGCTTAATTTTCTCACTATCTCTGTTACTATCACCATTCGCCAAACCACCACTGTCTCTCTACTGAACTACTAAAAGAACTTCTGGGCTGGTCTTACTCTTTACCATCCTAACTCATTGCCATAGCCAGGCTGTATGTGATCTTTCCTCAGAAAATTTACACATCTTCTCTGTGCAAGGCAGAAAGATTGGAATACACACACACACGCACACACACATACTATAAATACACATATATATGTATAGGTAGATAGTTTTTTAACACAAGGGACTTAAAACCCTGTATATATCATGGAAGCTAAACTTGAGCCTCTTAAAAAGAGAATGAAAATTAATTAGGTCTGTAAATTCAAGCTGCATGAAATTCAAAATGTAAAAAACATATAGAGTCCAAATTAGTTTTCATTATACAGAGTCTAAAATCCCTCATTAAAAAGAGATAAATATTCTAACAGTTGAGCTAACACAATCATACTTCAGGGAAAATCTGATTGATTAATATAATACTACATTCTAGGGATCCAGAAGGTTTACAAGTTAAGCAAGTTTAGGCCAGCATATTATGGTGGGCCTCTAGATCTTTTAAAATCCTTAATTCAGGAGACACCAAGAGAGGTGATGTCAACAAGAAGGCGGAACAGAAATTTCCAATGCTTATCCACTCACAGAAACATCAATTCAAATAACCATCCACGCACGAAAATACCATCACAAGAGCTAAGGAATCCAGGTGAGAGATTACTGCACCTCGGTGGAGCACAAAAATACTAAAAGATGTATTGAACAGGCTGGAAAAGATAGTTTCATTTTACTTGCATCGCCTTTCTTCCAAGCCCACACAGCAATATGCAGTGCAAGATACTCTGTGTGTTAGCGAAGCAGAGTGAAGTATGCACCAGATTTTACTGCAGATCCCAGCACCAGACCTACCCCAGTGAACTCTGGTACCAGACCAGCCCCCATGGACTCAGGCTGCAGGCCTGAATCTATGAACCCCAGTGATTGGACCCAAGTTCTAGGCCCACCCCAGTGGCCCCAAGCTCCACACCAGCCCCTGTGGACCCAGGCACAAGATCAGATCACCTGAGGACCCTATCAGTCAGCCCACCGAGAATCTCTGGATGGGCTTTCTCTGTCAACATCAGTCTGTATAAATGGATGAGGTGCCTACTTCAAGTGAGCAGACACCAAATGCAAGGCTACAAGGATCATAAATTACTTTCTCTTCTGTGTTTTTTGAGAACATTTGGACTCTAGTAACTCTTGTCAGGCCTGTCTCAATGCAGGGCATAATAGCAGCAACACCAATGCCAAGGCTTTGTAGAAAACTGGAACCAAAAAGGATTTAGGAATACACGATATGGAAAGGATAGTCTCTTCAATAAATGGTGCTGGGAAACTGGATATCCACATGCAGGGGACAAAATTAGACCCTTATATCATACCATATGCAAAAGTCAACTCAAAATGGATTAAATACTTATAGGTTAGACCTGACACTGTAAATCTACTAGAAGAAAACAAAGGGGGAAGCTCAATGACATTGGTCTGGGCAATGATTTTTTGGATATAACCCCAAAAGCACAGACAACAAAAGCAAAAACAGACAAATGGGATTACATCAAACTAAAGAGTTTCTACACAGCAAGGAAAACAATCAACGGAGAGAAGAGACAACCCAAGAAATGGGAGAAAATATTTGCAAATCGTACATTTGATGAGAGGCTAACATCCAAAATATATAAGGAATTCAAATAACTCAAGAACAAGAAAACCAACAACCCAATTTTTAAAATGGGCAAAGGACTTGAACAGACATTTCTCAAAAGAAGACATATACATTCTTAGCATCACTAATCATCAGGGAAATGCAAATCAAGACCATAATAAGATATTATCTCTCACCTGTTAGAACGGTAAAAAATCAAGATAGCAAGCATTGACAGATATGTGGAGAAAAGGGAACCTTTGTACACTGTTGGCAGGAATGTAAATTGGTACAGCCATTATGGAAAACAGTATGGAGGTTTCTCAAAAACCTAACAGTAAAATTACAATATTATCCAGCAATCCCACTTCTGGGTATATGTCCAAAGGAAATGAAATCAGTATGTCGAAGAGATACCTGCACTCCCATGTTTATTGCAATACTATTCACAATAGCCAAGATATGGAATCGACTTAAGTGTCCATCAATGGATGGATCGATAAAGAAAACATGGTATACATGTACAATGAAATAGCCTTCAGCTTCAATAAAGGAGAAAGTTCTGTTATTTGTGACAAGATGGATGAACCTGGTGGACATTATGCTAAGTGAAATAATCCAGGCAAAAAAGCACAAATATTGTATGATCTCAGTTACATGTGGAATCTAAAATAGTGAAACTCATAGAAGCAGAGAGAAGAATGAAGGTTGCTAAAGGATAGAAGATATGGGAAATGGGGAGATGTTGGTCAAAATTCACAGTTTCAGTTTTGTGAGATAAATAAGTTCTGTAGATCTAATGTACAACACGGTGGCCATAATTAATAATACTGTGCTGCATGCTTGAAATATGTTCAGGGTATATCAGAACAAATAAAAGGTAACTATGGGAAGTGATGGGCATATTAATTCGTTTGACCATAATAATCATTTCACAATGTTTATGTATAAAAAACATGGCATTGCACAACTTGTGTGCAATTTTTATTGGTCAATTATAGCTCAATGAAGCTGGAAAAAATAAAATTATTAATTCAGGTCCTCATATCACTACTTTAAACACTTAACTATCTCCCAGAGGAGAGAATAAAGGAAAAATTGCCCACATGGAGAGGACATGAACAGATAGATGCTTCTCAAGAGAAGACATTCATGAGGCCAACAAACATGAAAGAAAAGAAGCTCAACATCACTGATCATTAGAAAAATGCAAATCAAAACCACAAGGAGATATCATCTCACACTAGTCAGAATGGCAATTATTAAAAAGTTAAGAAACAACAGATGCTGGTGAGGTTGTGCAGAAATAGAAATGCCTGTACACTGCTGTTCAGAATGTAAATTAGCTCAAACATTGTGGAAGACAGTGTGGTGATTCCTCAAAGACCTAGAAGCAGAAATACCATCTGACCCGGCAATCTCATTACTGGGTATACACCCAAAGGAATATAAATCATTCTATTATAAAGACACATGCATGCATATGTTCATTGCAGCACTACCCACAATAGCAAAGACATGGAATCAACCCAAATGGCCATCAGCGATAGACTGGATAAAGAAGATGTGGCACATATACACCATGGAATACTATGCAGCCATAAAAAGGAATGAGATCATGTCCTTTACAGGAACATGGATGGGGTTGGGAGCCATTATCCTAAGCAAACTAATGCAGGAACAGAAAACCAAACACCACATGTTCTCATTTATAAGTGGGAACTGAACAAGGAGAACACATGGACATGGTGGGGGTGGGGATCAACACACACTGGGGCCTGTCAGGGGTGGGACGTGGGGTGGGAGAGCATAAGGAAAAATAGCTAATGGATGTGGGGCTTAATACCTAGGTGATGGGTTGATCTGTGCAGCAAACCACCATGGCACACGTTTACCTATGTAACAAACCTGCACACCCTGCACGTGAACCCTGGAACTTGAATTAAAAGTTGAAGAAAAGAAAAATTGCCCATGTGGAAAAAAAATTCTCTTAGATCAGATCTTGTTTCCCCAGGGTCATTGCTGAAGTAACAGTTCTTGGAAATTCTTATCAAAAACATTGACACGAAAATGAACATTACTTTTCATTAGCCAAATATAACAACTGTCTACTTTTCCATTAGAATTGTATTCTTCTCTCTGCCTCCCACCCCCACCCTAACACAAATCCCTATTTTTTTAGGCAACTCAATTGCAAATCAGGGACATGTTCCTTTATGTTCCTAAAGTGGAAACACTACTTTGAGACTGGGGTTATAAATATTTAAATCACCACAAGATTTTCCATAGTTGCATTCGAATTGTGGATTGTTTTTAATCTGGTTAAATATTTTGGGTCAGTCAGTAAACTCTACATTTTTGGCAAAGGCGAATATATTTAAAATTTCTACATATAATCAAATAGTCCTTTCCTTAATTTATTTTTCTGTGGCTGGGATCAAGGCAACAATATCTTTACCACTGCAAGCAGAAATATTATTTTAATATTTGTACAGAGAAAGGAAAACTGCATATTATGAATTGGGCATCTATATTATCATCATGGATGTTAGAAAATGAATTCCCTTTGGTGGTTTTCTGACACCAGTGTTTAACGGTAGCTTTATTATAAGCCATCTCTGTGTAAATAAAGGAAAAACATATTTAAACAAGTAGAAATAAATGTGCATGATTCACCAGCACAGTTAACTCAAGATTTTCCAGACTTACAACCACAACTGATAGGAAGATTTATCACCACAGCTGCCTGTGTTAAACTTCTTTTCCTTGCAGTTGAAGGAATCAAATTTCTTCTTTGGGATTAGTCATTTGTGGGGGTGTCACCAACTGCAAAATGCTTCTGTTTTGAATGAGGTGCACTTCTCTGTTGCTGTGCTTCAGCCCTAATTTTTCACCCCTTTTTGGGTCTTTCTCTTTTACATACAGACAAATTTTAATGACTTACACAGTCAAGTTTTCTATAGTTGGTATTCAAACCTAAAACTCCAGGTTGCCTGGTTTGATGGTAATGTGGTTACCTTTCAAGGAAGGATGGGATGAAATGACATTTTGACCTATGTTCACAAAGATGAAATCTGGGCAAAAGAGAAATTATCCACGGAGTGTGAAAACGGAAGGGAGCAAACATTTCTTGGGTGGCTATAAATGTGCCAAGCACTGTGCTAGGCTCTCTGTTGAAATTATCTCATCTTGGAGCAGTCCTGCAAGAGGCTAAGGTGATATTCCTGTTTCACATCTGAGAAAATTGGCTTTCTATGATTGTGCAGCTTATTAGGGGCTGAGCAGATAGAAGAACTCAGACTCAGTCAAGTGCAGCAGCTCACACCTATATTCTCAGTACTTTAGCAGGCCAAGGTGGGAGGATCGTTTGAGCCCAGGAGTTTGAGACCAGCCCGGGCAACATGGTGAGACCCTCCTCTCTACAAAAAAACATTAACATTAGCCAGGCATGGTGGCGTGGCCTGTAGTCCTAGCTACCTGGGAGATGGGAGGCTCACTTGAGCCTGGGAAGTCAAGGCTGTAGTGAGCTGTGATCACGTCACTGCACTCCAGCCTGGACAACAGAGGGAGATCCTGTCTCAAAAAACAAAACAAAACAAAACCCAAAACAACAACAACAACAAAAACTTAGACACAAATAACTCTAAATCTCTTATGTGTTTTTTTTCTCCATTTGACTATATAGCCTCTAGCATCCTGGAATACAGTTAAACAGTACATTTTGTTATGAACATACAAGTTAGAGAGATTTTAAAGTAACAGCTTTAATAGGAAATAATTCACATACCATAAAATTCACCCTTTAAAATTGTACAATTTGATGGCTTTTTGTATTTTCACAGTTGTGCAACTATTACCACAGTAAATTTTAGATTTTCATCACCTCAAAAAGAAGCCCTGTACACTTTAGCTATTACCTGCATATCACCACATCCCCCCCAGCCCTCAGATACCACTAATCTAATTACTGTCCCTATAGATTTGCCTCTTATACGGACAATTCATATAAACGAAATCATACAATATACGTCTTTCATGGCTGGCCTCTTAGCATGTTTTCAAAGTTCATCCATTGCTACTCTATGGCATATATTAGTACTTCATTCTTTTCTATGGCTGAATAACATTTCATTGTATGTATATATCATATTTGATTTATCTACCACTTATAAAGATTTGATGTTATGTTTGAAAAAGAAAATTCTAAAGCTGAAAGAGTCCTCAATAGTTCACCTATTATTTTATCTACCTCAATCATGCAACACTTACTGGGTTTGTCATATTTTTTTCTAAGGGCTCCAGGGAACATGCATCCTGAAACTCGACTAGTATTACTTCATAATTTCTGGTAACCTTTGACTTTGTGGAACCATTTTGATTAATCAGATTTTGTTTCGGCCTATATGGAGATAGAGGACCTGCACCTGTTAAGTATCTGTCAACTGAAGAACAATGACAGAACAATTGAGCAATGAGTGAGATTTCAGTAAATCCATTAGATGTTGGCTTTACTTCATGCCACTTTTACTAGTTTGGTTTTCATCGAATTACCTGGTTGTTTTAGCATCATATAGTCTAATTTAGCATATTAGTTTGTATCTAAAATGACAGCTGGAACAACCAGTTAAAAAGCAAAATAAATTTACGGCCATTCACATGGCATCATAACTATTTGATTTTAAATTTATCAAAAAAGTACAAAGTGTCTAGCCAATTTGCTTAAAAACTGGCAAAAATTATTTATGAGGAGATATAGCATAAATGCAAAAATAAACCACTACTTCTTTCTGTCAAAGCTTCAGTCAATCACCCAGTTACGTTATTTATGAGATTAATAGGACTATTTAATTATAAGTTTGACTATTGACCAGAAATGGACCAGAATCATTGACGTAATATAACCTAATATAAGGACCTTTCTTCAGGATCCACTAGGCTACACAACTTTATCAGCCTTCCTTTGCCTTTATAGGTCCTAAATAAAAAGAGAAGAAGGCTCATATTTAAGCAGTTGTACAAATGTACAGTAGAGTCTAATACATTTGCACAAACTCTACAAAGTCATGGCTAGAGTTGAACAAGAATTTCTTTAGCATTAATCTTGATTAATTATAGAATATAAACATTTTGGGAACCATTTTAAGCTCTGAAAACACAAGTGTGCTCAAAAATAAGTATACAGAGAGAGTAGTACTAACTAGAACCACCATAGCAGCTCCTTGGGAGAGGTTCTTTTTTAGGGTAACAACAGCAACTTTTTTGTGACCTACACTTTGTTGGTACTTGTCACACAAGATGAATGGAATTAATACACAAGATAGGGTTTATGCAACTATCATCTAAAAATTCCTCCTCAGATCTCATTTTACAGGCAAACACCCTCTTTGAACTAATGTGCAACAGACCCTCAAATTCCATGTTAAGGTGATTCCATCTCATGATAAAAATTCACTTTCATATGGAAAATATTTTATCATTTTAGAAGTATTATTGCTTAAATTATTATTCCTTATACTCATAATTTCTTCTTTTAAAGCATTTTATGTATCATAATAAATGTTTTTTCAACATCATTTCTATAAGTATTAGATTTCCATCACATCGATTTCTCGTAAAAAGGATAAACTGGAAAAAGAATAAATTATTATTCTTTCCCATCTCCTGTTTCATTGCTTTGTCTTCCATGGTGTACTTTAACAACCCATCTGGCCATTTTTACTCCCAATCCTTACACACATTTTTGAGCTTAGCATTTGTGTTCTCCCTGAAAATCATGGCCAGGATTGTGATTCTTTTTCTCCTTCTTCCCCATGAGACCCCATATACATTATGTAACTTATCTAATCCTTCTCATTGCCATCTTGGCCAACTAGTTCCCAAAGACTTCTAACACAGCACGTTTATAGGGTACCTGTAACTAGGTCTCTTCCTCTTCTGTCCTATCCTTCTTTCTCCTACACTAATCCAGTGTTTTCTTGAGTCGATGCTGTCTCTCTTGATCAAAACTTTTCAATCCTTATTTTGATTCCCCTTTGTAGATTTTCATGCCTTTCTCAGCTCTACTTTGCAAAATCTCCTCTCCTTGGGTTTTGGGTATAGAGGTGGAAGCATGAAGAATAATTCCCAGGTGATAAAGATAAGGAGAGTGATGCCATAATGAGGCAGGGAATACTTACTCAAATGTGTTCTGATTTAGCCAACATGTTTGCCTGGAGTTCTGGAGAGAGGCCTAAGCTGCTCATATAAATTTGGAAGGAAAGAGAAGAGGATGGAACCACAGGATCTTGGTAAACATCAACATTTAAGGGACAGGCAGAGGACCTACTTCAGAAAGCAGTATGAATAAAGGTGGTTAGAGACATAGGAGGAAAGATTTTGCCTTTTCAGTAAGGCTTTTCCTGATGACTTATTTAAAATTTGTAACTCTCTCTCTGGCATTCTTGTCATTGGTGATTTGGAAAGATGGTTTCAAAGATGTATAGGGGTAAAATGTGAGATTTCTGTGAGGTGTGAATCAAATACTGGCGAAGAAGAACAAATAGCTAATGTAGTTCTCTTGGGTATAAAACAGAAGAAGTTACAGGGTCTGTTAGAGGGCAATATGGGAGAGTTTTAAAGATACGAAAGAATGGAGAAATTTATGGGGTAGGGACCAAAAATCAATACATAGATTCAAAGCTTATTCAGAATATAGTTAATTGATGGAGAAAGTCACTGAACAGAGGAGTTGCAACCCAGAATATCTATCTATCTATCTATCTATCTATCTATCTATCTATCTATCTATCTAATCTATCATCTATCTATCTATCATCTGTCTATCGATTGAGAGAGATGGATTTTCATTGAGTAGCTGAAAGGTGCCTTCTTCAATTGAAAAAAAGTGGGTAGAAAGGATATAGTTTGGCACAAAAATTTTTTGGTAATGGCAATAGAAAGACTAGAAACCTCTGCTCTAAGGTCTCGATTTTTTGTGAAAATGAAGGAGTATGCGATGTAGGGAATTTGAAAAGACTGATGAAAGTTTGAAATACCTTTTGAGAAAATGGAGGAAAGGTGTTGACAAGGCTAGACCTGCAGTGATCCCCAAACTTGAGCTTACATCATAATTGTATGAAGGGCTCATTAAAACGCAGAATAGAAAGGACAGGATGCATTGAGAGACATTCTACAAAATAACTGGTCTGTACTCTTCAAAAGTGTTGAAGTCACAAAACTCCAAGAATGACAGACGATCTGTTCCAGACAAAGGAAACCGAAGAGGCACAACTACGTAATGCAAAGCCTGACCCAGGATTTTCTTCTGTTATAAATGACATTATTGGGACAATTGGTGAAATCTGCATAAAATCTGTGGGTTTGATAACAGTATTGAAATGGTGTTCATGTCCTGGTCTTCATAATTGTATTGGTTACGTAAGAGAATGTCCTTGTTTTTAGGAAATACACACCAAAGTATTTAATAATGTAAAAAAAAGACACACACACACACACACACACACACAGAATACTGAGTCCTACCTTCAGAGTTTTTGATTCAACAGGTCTCGGTTGGGCCCTGAAATGTACATTTCTAGCAAGTTACCAGGTGATGCTAAGGTAGCTGGTTCAGGGGATCACATCTTGAGAACCACTAGCCAAAGGAGATAGAGAGCAATTGCCAGTAAGTGTAAAGAAGGTTCAGCTGAAGTTGAACACTAGCCAACAAGATTTTGAAATTTTTTTCAAGTAGCTATCAGCAACCTGGGTATAGAGATTCAGAGAAGGTAGCTGGTTGGGTTGCTGGGAGTGTTCTGATCTGCAAAGATGAAGAGCAAGCAAATTTAATTAAATGCAAATTAAAAGCAGATTAAGTAAAATGCCAGCCTGGGAGGCACCTAGTTGGTGCTCAATAAATGGTAGCTGTTTCTCTATGCCCATGCAATAGCTTTTGCCAGATTCTGCTGCCCCCAGCAGGACTAGCTTCACAGTGATGCCATCTGCCCCTGTATTTTTCACTGAAGTCATACCAGGCAGGCCCCCAAATGTCACCTTAGACAGGTGACTCTTCAAATATTGCATATAAGTCATAGTGTTTCAGGTCACTCCACCAATGCATAAAAGCTTCCATATTAAACTAAATGGGCAATTGTTGCCTTCTGAATGCCCCAAGCCCCTTACTTGTACCTGTCTAATGTTAACTAAAGGTTGTTGCTTCATGGTTTTATTATGTATATGCTATGTCCTATGTCGTCAAATGCAGGAATCACATCCCGTTTCCATTTGCCTCACCTGCGAACACTGAAGTCGTCTGGTATAGGGGATCGTCTCTGATTCTCATCCCACTATTACATGAGCTCTCTTTAGGTTCACATCAAAGTCAAAGGCTGTATCTCAAACCAGACAGTATTTGTATAGCCAGTGAAACCAAACTGCATGGAGATCGCTTGTCAGATCACTTGTTCAACTGTTGTTATGTGTTATGCACACATGCATCTCATATCTGTCTACATGTCATATGAGGATATGCCACATTCTTATATAGAGAGAATATATTATATGTTTTGTTAATCTGAACGCAGACCATGGCAGCACTTGCTCCCCAAATCACATTGTACTTCAGATACAGGGGACATGCTAATCTCTATAGTGTTCCAATTTTAACACTGGTGCTGCTGGGCTGAGCACAAACCACATTTAATGCACAGTTTGTGGAGTGCTGGCTATTTCCTATATATCTAAAGATAAAATCCCTCTCCCATCCCACTAATCTCACTTATGCCTCATGTCCTAGTAGCAAAAGCCCCTCAAATTCCATCACTAAAGCAACTCTCCCATAAGCAAAACCTTAGCAGTCAAGGCTCCTCAAACTTCAATATGTATAGAACGGTTATATACAGTATTCCTATGTGTGAGATTAGTCAGTAACAATAATTGAAGAACTAAGAACATCTCTGGGGAATTGCTTGAATGATTTCCAATTATTAACATGGAATAAGATGTCCAGGGTATCATGGGAAAATTGTAAGATTTTTATGGAGAACAAAGAGGAGTATTGAGCTAATTTCTAAATAGCATGCATATAGACTTGTGGACATTGTATATTTTAGAGGCAGCTGTCACTGAGATCACACCTGCCACTTAGCTGCTTGCAGGGACTGTCCTCCAAATAACCCTGGGTAGGTTGCTGTGCATCCAATTACACCCTGTGAACCAGAGTCCCAGAAATCAACTATGAAAAGTCTCTCCTCAAGTTACACCATTTACAGATGCAATGGAAGCCTTTTACAGTTTTGTTCTAAGTAGGCCCAATAAGTCTACTTTAACTGAGACAGTTTGCAATTGAGGTCATCTCCTCAGGAATTTGCTATGGAGTTGCTAAGGGGGATCAGTTTCCCGGAGCTAAAGTGAACTTTGCTGTTGTAACTTGAGTTGAGGCACATAAGACAGCTGGTGGTCTACCAAAAGGAAGGGAAAGCATGCTGAACAGAATAAAAGCAGCTGTGGGATTCCCAAACATAGAGTCTATCACATCTGGCACTGGCTGGACTTCCAAATTATCTGGAAGTTTTCCAGGCTGCTGTCTTCTGATTTCATGATCACCAGTGCTAAACCTCCTAGACCTGGTTCCTCTAATCTTTAGAACCACCAATTCTCATTCGTATGCAACGTGGTTGGTTACAGCTGGAAACTGCTTTTTCAAGATGTGCATATATGAGCCAAAGTCTCTAGAGATCATCTTACAAAAAGATTACCAACACTTCCCTGTTGGAGACATCTGTCTATGTTGACAAAGACATGTCATGGTGAGCTAGGTTTGAGAAGGTAAGCAGTCTATAGTTATTGGAATGTGTTGGCCATGCAAACATTTTACCTTTCTTTGGGAGTTTTGTTACATGAAATATCAGAATGGTTAAATAAAACATGAATTTATGAATGCTTGAGGGTGGTGGTGGTTAGGAGGGTTGCTACCACTTTGAAAACATGGGATAAACAAGTAAATCATCAAAAGAATTACACTGTACTATGTATTTATGTACATAAGCGATTTTATAATGCATTTACCAGAATCTTAGTGATCCTGGAGATCCCATCAGCATCCTTTTAAGAAAAGGCGATAAGGGAGACCAAAGTGAGAATGACTCAGGATACTACATATGACACTCTATAGTTCTGTATTGTCCAGTATGGTAGCCATTAGCCACAGGTGGCTATGTAAATGTATATTAGCATTAAGCAAAATAAAAACTTCAGCGTCACAGTCACATTGGCTACAATTGAAGTACTCAATAGTCACACATTAGTGGGTATCATATAGGACATCGGAGAACATAGATTTAGAACCTTTCTATAACCTCATGAAGTTATACTGAACAACACTGCTACAGAATTTCAGTTTACATATATAGGATACATATATATTCCATAATATATATGTATTTATATTCCATAATATATATGTATCTAAAATATATATACATATTTGTATCTATTTATATATATATATGTAATATATATGTATATTTTTTTTCTCCTCCTTAGGCTCTGCACCCTTGGCCACTTTTACCCTAAAATGTCCCCTCCATCACCCCCAATCCCACCTGACTGATGTTATCTCCTTCTATAGACTAATCTGTAATTCTCTGTTCCAGAGAATTCCTGTAACTGTATCTGTTATGTGGTGTCCTTATAAGGCCAATTGTTGATGAACAATAAAACTCCAAAGAGTAGTTACAGATGTTGATGGTTTTCTTCTCTTGATGGGGGAAGAAAAGTATACTAATGCTAGGGTCATACTTTCCCCTCAGTGTGGCCACAAATTTTATATAATCTTCACATGCATACAAAAAGATATTCCTCAAGTGATGATTACTTGGCTTATTTAGGAGTTCACAATGTAATCACACTGAAAAGAGGCCTTCCATCTTCAGGTCCCTTCTCATTCCTGCACATTCTCTCTGTATTTCAAAACTTCTTACAACACACACACACACACACGCACACAAACTCACCATGGGTACTAGGGTCTTAAATGTGATTCAAAGTCTTGGGAGCTAAGTTAAATTTTTCAAATTAACATCTAAGCTTCTATTTCTCCCAGTTCTTCTTTTAGCCAACTTGAAATCAATCCTTCTTGTTCCCTGGCACCTCTTCTACTGCACTACTCCAGATTGATGCCCTGTGTAACTTCCTTTACTTTCCTATATCCTAAATTTTGGCTAATGTTCTGCTTATTAATTAATCATTTCTTCTGAGTAGTAGTCTTATGGTTTGCATAGACTAAACATGGCAAATAGGTTACATTTCATTGATTAACTCTGATCAATCACTAATAACTGCCTATAGTGTTATGTTGAAAAGAATTCGGAGGCCATGGTCAAGCTCAGTGGGATAGAATGTAATAATAGATTAGTGATGTGTGCCATGGACATAGCAGATATATGCCACATATTGTCATCTCTGAAATAGATTAGCTCGCTCCTATGTCTATTTGCCTTCATACCAATCCATCAATCCTTCTTACTCTCTTTGGCTCCTTTCACAATTCACCTCCCAGGTTTGATGCTCCTTTTATTTTTTTATTTTTTATTTTTTATTTATTTATTTATGTTGAGATGGAGTCTCGCTCTGTCTCCCAGGCTGGAGTGCAGTGGCGCGATCTCAGCTCACTGCAAGCTCCACCTCCTGGGTTCACGCCATTCTCCTGCCTCAGCCTCCAGAGTAGCTGGGACTTGATCTCCTGACCTCGTGATCCGCCAGCCTCGGCCTCCCAAAGTGCCGGTTTGATGCTCCTTTAACATCCCTCCCCCTGCTTAACAGGCATAGGCCCATGAGCTACCCATATTCCATAAATATTCTACCCAGGGTTCATGGTAGGCTTCTTGTAAACTGTTCTGCTTTTGGATCCATCTCTACTGGGGCAAAAGGAGGAAGAAAGCAGTCTAATCTTTTAGGATTTATACAGCAAGTCCCAGTGCACCAGATCATTTCTCTTCCTAGACATGAATCATATTTTCTTTTAATCTAGCCCCCTACAAACACATTTTTGATGGACCTCCAGTAAATAGAAATTAATTATAACTTTTATTTCATTGTACTTCATCATTACTCCATGTATGTATTTTTTCCATCTATCTAGCTATCTATCTAATTATAACTGAACACAAATAAACCTACCACCCAAACAAGAACTAGAATATTAACAGTAATTTCCATCTACCTGCATTCTTCTTTTGTATCCCATCCTCCATCTGCCTCGTCAAAGGTCATCACTCAGTGTTACCACTAGCCCAAACAGCAGAGATTTTATGCAAATTAGAAAAAGATACCCAGTCACCTGGTAAATATTTTAGTTAGCATATTATTTATTTATCTATCAAAAATATAAACATCATACTCATTCTGTATAAATTATAAAATTTATCTCATTCTTGTTTATGGTTGCACAGTATTCCTTGGTGTATCTTCTTTATCCAGTCTATCATTGATGGGCATTTAAGTTGATTCCATATCTTTGCGATTGTGAATAGTGCTGCAATGAATACACACATGCATCTGTCTTTATAATAGAATGATTTGTATTCTTTTGGGTATATACCTGGTAATGGGATTGCTGGGTCAAATGGTACTTTTGTCTTTAGGTCTCTGAGGAATTGCCATGCTGTCTTCCACAATGGCTGAACTAATCTACACTCCCGCCAGCAGGGTATAAGTGTTTCTTTTTCTCTGCCACCTCGCCAGCATCTGTTGTTTTGTGACTTTTTAATAACAGCCATTCTGACAGCTGTTAGATGATATCTCATAAAACCTAAAACTAAAAATCCCTGGAAAGACAACGTGGGCAATACCATTCAGGACACAGGCATGGGCAAAGATTTCATGATGAAGATGACAAAAGCAATTGCAACAAAAGCAATTGCAACAAAAGCAAAAATTGACTAATGGAATCTAATTAGACTAAAGAGCTTCTGCACAGCAATAGAAACTATCAACAGTGTAAACAGCCCATAGAATGGGAGAAAATTTTTGCAATCTGTGCATCTGACAAAGGTCTAATATCCAGCATCTATAAGGAAATTAAACAAATTTACAAGAAAAAACCAAACAGCCCCGTTAAAAAGTAGGCAAAGGACACGAACAGATACTTTCAAAAGAAGACATACATGTGCCCAACAATCATATGAACAACAACAAAAAAGGCTCAACATCACTGATCATTAGATAAAAGCAGTTGTTTTAGATGTTATTAGAATCAACAAAGTCTTTCAATTATCAAATTTGACTCTCAATTGTTGCTTTCAATGGAATAATATGTATCCATCATATTCAGAAAAAGGCACTTTGCTTCCAACAAAATGTCAAACAATGTTTCTGCAGATATTGATTTTGTTAAAAACAAGTGTTTACCACAATGTGTGGACAATTACTGAAATAAAGATTCAAATTACCTGTCTTTGGAGTCAACGATTTTATAATAAAAGTAAGAAAAACATCAAACAGATAAGATGTTTAAGATATAAATGGTCTCCCCTTAGGTGTGATGCTCTTATGCAAGGAATAAACTTTGAAACTGTACTTCTGTTTGGTAGCTCTCAATTCTTTATCCTGAATTTCATGTTTAGCATTGCTTGGTGTAAGTTGAAGAAGAGGCAAAAATGCAACAAAGTCAGGTGACATGGGCATCTGGGCCACTATTCATATAGTTGATTCATGCCTTCTAGACCTGCTTGAGCCAATTCTAAATTGATTACTTCATTGTACAGGGGATTAAATAGATAGCTGCTATGTCTACTTAAAGTTACGATGTGGTGGATCCAATAATAAACAGATCACAATGGGAATCTATCTTGTAAAATATCTTGGTATCTTGTGCCCAGTCTCAACTAGGGCCCAGTAGCATATCAGACGACGACTTTCAAATAGAGAACATGTTTTTGCTATAAATGGCATGGCCTCCCTCCAGAGCCCTGAACTTCTGTACTATTATACTTCTATTGGGGCCAAATTAAATGCTGTCCCTGTCTCTTGTTGGCAGTAGGTGCAACAATCTGTCTTTTACTTGGGACAATATGCCAGCAGGTTCCAGACCCTCCTTTAACTTCATCAATATGGCAGGGCGATGAATCTTTATGGAGCTTATCTTCCACCTTTTGGCATACAAGTATCTTACTGTGGAATTTAGGGGCATCGCGACATCCAGCTCAGCAGACTCAGTTAATATGATATGAGAAAAACAACTTCTCAGAAATGTTGAGATGTTTAGGGCTCCTATGGCCTATATGACACCAAAGAGCATGACTTAACAGCACTGACACAAGTGAGTGTTTGTAAGCTGCTGTATTAACAAAGTAATTGTGAATTGCTTTCGATCCTCACTATATCTAGCACAGCAACTGCAATCAGAACTTCCAGTTGGTTAAGTTTACAGTAATCACTGTCATCTGTCATGAACCATCTGGTTTTACAGAGTTCAGATGAGAAAATTGAGAAAACAGAATATATCTTTTAAATCTTTGATGGTGACACTAATTTTTGCGGTGACTCTAGAAATATAATTTTTTTTGTGATTTGAATGTTTGCCAGAAGGTTGGAATGGTTTCACTATTTTTTTTTTTTTTACTATAATGGTTTTCATCCACAGGTCAGTGAAACAATAGAACTCGTCTTTCATTCTTGGGGTCTAAGAATGCTTCTCCCAATTATACACTCAGAGACCAGAGAAAAAGCCACAGTGTGGGTGTGTGGACCCATTTGACCTAATATAAGATGGGCTTCAGTCAAAACTCCATTTCTTACCTGAACCTTAAAGCCTCCATATTAATCAGATGAACATGATGGTGTTTTAGGACCTCTGTGATCAATGTCACCTCAAACCCTATACATAACAGTACTAGAGTCTGAATATTTTCTTTTTCCCAGTCTAAAAGTATCCTGGACAAAGGCTGAAAAAAGAAACACTAAAGAAATATTCACTGTTTGTACTTGAGGTGAATCAGCATGGTCTTGAATCAATGGGTCTGTGAATGACATAGATCTGGAAACTGCGTGAGAAGTGCAATTTTCCATTTATGGCATCTGACATCAACCTTCTAATCACCAGCTTTCTATTTCTTTATTATAACAAAATAGAGAAACAGCCTAGTTGAATCCCCATCTAGGAACACCATCGTCTATTTTAGTTGCTGTAAGTTTCTATGAATCATGGTATAGCAGTCAACAGTCAGTCCTTGCTACCTGCCATGTTAATGAGGGTTGGTGGCTGAGAGTTGCCCTGTGGCCTCTGTAATTCCAGAATCTCTTCGTCCATGTTGGTATTGATGGCAGTAGCTGCGGCCATCATTCCGGCTGCAGCAGGGAGGTGCGGCTAATGCTGCACACTCCGTGGAGCCGGTGGGAGCCCCGCCCCTTGTGAGTTGGGACGGTAGCTCCCCGTTTGTCTCTGCAGCTGCTCAAACCGCAGCTGCAGACCCAGGCCTCCTGCTCCACGGAGCACAAAGGAGCCCCATCCTGCTGGGCCGGGCTACAGCCGCCTAAATTGCGGCTGTAGATCCGAGCCTCCCTGTGCTATTTGGAGAGGGCTGGGAGCAGGCGGGATCTGCCATCCCAGGCGAGGCTGTGACTCCCAACCAGGTGCGGGAGCTGGGTATCTCTGCAGCCTGTATCCTTGGGTGCCCCAGGAAGGACCTCCCCACTCCATCCCTTCAGGCTAAGGGATGTCTTCTCATGCTGCCTGGCCTCTCTCCACTCCCTGCGCCTGCTCTGATCTCCGAGCGAGGGTAGGGGTGGAGCTTGGGGGGACATGAATGGCAGCGGGATGCAGCTCGTGGTGCCTCTTCCAGCCTGCCATGGCCGCCCATCAACCAATGGGCATGCATTTCCTCCCCTCTGAGGCCCATAAAAGCCCTGGTATCAGCCAGAGTAGGAGAGAAGACGGCCAGAGGACAAAGAGGGCAGAGAGGCAACGGGACAGGATGACCAGCTACAGAGGGGCCTACCCTTCCACTGAATGCTGCAGAGATGACCTGCTGTCAGACAGAAGCTACCATCTCTGCTGAGAGCTTCAGAGACGGGCAGAGATGTCCAAATGGCTTGTCCGCAGAGAGGAGCTACTCTCTCCAGGGCCTCCTCTTTGCTGATAGCTGAACAGTCAAAGGGATAACTTGCCTACAGAGAGGAGCTACTCACTCCTCTGAGCTGTTTTTTTTTTTGTTGTCGTTGTTGCTTGTTTGTTTGCTTTTTGAGACGGAGTCTTACTCTGTTGCTCAGACTGGAGTGCAGTGGCACCATGTCGGCTCACTGCAACTGTTCTAACACTAAATAAAACTCTTCTATTTCTTCACCCTTCATTTGTCCGAGAACCTCATTCTTCCTGGATGCAGGGCAAGAACTAGGGCAAAGGTGCCACAGCCACAGAGGTTTCCAGCCAGAAAAATCGACATCCCAGAGATCCCGTAACAGTATTAGACAGCCAATTTCCATGGCAGAATCTCACAATGTCAACCATAGCCTACAAATAATAGCCATCATTGAGCTCAAAGACACTATTGTTTCCATCACTAGTGCATGCCTTGTAAAAGGAGTAACTTCTGGTTCTTCTATGGTGCAGACTCAATTGGTGGGTTTTCAAGTCTTACATTATAAATCTATTTTAACCCCCTGAGGTTACTTTCTTAGTAGATACTATGCCAAGAAAGTTCAGATGGCTCGACCTTGGTTACTATAACCCATCAACATGGTCGGGATTCAAGGAGCCCCTCAAATAAATATTAAGATCATCTCTAGGTAGCCTTGTCAGATCATTAAATTCAAATTCACACATAAAGTATACTAAAGGAATGTGGCAACTGCATGCCACTTGTGAGTTGCAATTTCATGTCCTTACAAAGTACATTATTAGGACAATTGGTGGACTTTGAATAAGGTCAATAGATGAGCAAAAATATTGCATTAATGCTAATTTCTTCAATTTGATAACTGTATTGTCATTGTAAGAGAATGTCCTTGACTTTAGGAAACATACATTGAATTATTTAGGACTAAAGGGCATGACATCTCCAACTTATTCTCAAATAGTTAATACGTATTATGTGCTGAGGAGGATAATAGGGTGAGGAAGAGGAAGAAAGAGGGAGGAAGGGAGTTGGGGGAAGGAGATTAACTAAGCAAATATAGAAGCATTAACATTTGGGGAACCTGAAGTCTCTTTGTACCGTTTTTGAAACTTTTCCTAAGTTTTTCTTAATTCAAAACAAAAGTTTAAAAACGTTCTGATGCATAGGTGAATTTTTCCATAACAATACATTTTTTTTTTTTCAGACTTACATTCTGTCAATTCCTTAGGTCTTGTAATTCCTTTGATATTCAGGCTATTTCTCTCTGGATCAGGGCTTGCACTCAGTTGAATCACATAAAATTATCCTGGCTTGAAGGCACTCCAAATTCCAGTCTACATATCAGTGACATCAACATTCTCAAACCAATTCCCCAGGAAAGGATGTGAAATAAATACAGTATTTGAAGAGCAAAGAAATTTCTCTGCACTTGTCCATAAGCAGACTCTCTTTTAGGGAAATTACAAGTTTCACCCCTGTGTTTTCTGCACCAGCCAGCACACTTTCGACATTAGGCACTAGTCTATATCTGGAGGAACTACATCATTTATAGGAGGACTTTGAATTGGAGCAAGGATCATTCCAAGTGCTTCTCACCAAGGTAAACCATTGAGTAAGAGACCCAATCTGCTTCTTCTGTCACATCCACTTCACTTGATCCTCTGGAAAACTCTAGTACCAACCCCAGGCCAATTCCAAGTTAAGAAGGTTGCAAAACCTATTACTTTATATTTCCAGCTTCTCATTTCTTTACATTCAGCCCCCAACTTCTT
>NW_026652282.1:112438876-112481798 GCF_009828535.3 Hylobates moloch
ATTGCCTAGGTTTTCTTCTACGGTTTTTATGGTTTTAGGTCTAACATTTAAGTCTTTAATCCATCTTGAATTAATTTTTGTATAAAGTGTAAGGAAGGGATCCAGTTTCAGCTTTCTACATATGGCCAGCCAGTTTTCCCAGCACCATTTATTAAACAGCGAATCCTTTCCCCATTTCTTGTTTTTGTCCGGTTTGTCAAAGATCAGATGGTTGTAGATGTGTGATATTATTTCTGAGGGCTCTGTTCTGTTCCATTGGTCTATATCTCTGTTTTGGTACCAGTACCAGGCTGTTTTGGTTACTATAGCCTTGTAGTATAGTTTGAAGTCAGGTAGCATGATGCCTCCAGCTTTGTTCTTCTTGCTTAGGATTGACTTGGCAATGCGGGCTCTTTTTTGGTTCCATATGAACTTTAAAGTAGTTTTTTTTTCCAATTCTGTGAAGAAAGTCATTGGTAGCTTGATAGGGATGGCATTGAATCTATAAATTGCCTTGGGCAGTATGGCCATTTTCATGATATTGATTCTTCCTATCCATGAGCATGGAATGTTCTTCCATTGTTTGTGTCCTCTTTTATTTCGTTGAGCAGTGGTTTGTAGTTCTCCTTGAAGAGGTCCTTCACATCAAAAGGGTAGATTTTAAATATTCTTACCACAAAAAATTATAAGTATGTGAAATGATGGATATGTTAATGAACTTGATATAATCATTTACAATGTGTACATATATATCAAAACATCAAATTGTACCCCCTAAATATATGCAATTATTATTTGTCAATTAAAAATAAAAATTTAAGTAAAAATAAAATACGGGGCTGCTAAAAGTCTTGATGACCTTAGTCTGTATATTGAAAGAGTCACAGTGCTGGTTTTGTGCCATAAGCCCATGGGTATAGGTGTTCCCTGTTGGGAGTAAAGCTGTATAGAATCATCTTTATCATTATTCAGTACTTTCCAGATGAGATTATCTCTTTCACACGTTTGTTTGCCGGATATATAAGATTTGATTGATACAAAGCTCTGGCGTGAAGGTAGCTGGAGTCAGAGCCATCTTGGGACAACAAGAGCCACTATCACGAGGTCAGATTTCTTTTTGGGGTTGGATTCAAAACCACCGATCAAGGTTGGGAATCTGAACAGATGTAAAGACATTAAGGAACTTGACTTGCTATTTTAAAGGCCCTTATATTCTTTCATTCTTTTTAGTAAGTTGTTTACTGGGACTGTCAACACAGAGAATTGTGGAATGAATTGTTGAAGCTTTTGTAAATTGGAGGGAGGAAGTAAGATTCACTTCTCCATTCTGGTTTCTGTCTCATGCAAAAAATAGATATGGTAAACTAATAGCTAAATGAGGATCAGAGTATCAGCTTAATCAGTGAACAAGACAAGGGCTCAATGATCCCAAAACATATGTTGCTCTTGCTAAAGCTGGATTAGAGAAATGTGGCTGTATCCTGAGTCTAAAATACCATCTTCCAATTTCCTTACTAAAATGAGATTTTAGGGCATGCCTGTGCAGAAAGTTGTATCTATTGAGTATACACTGGCTTACAAAGCCATCTCTAAGGATCACAGGTCTTCCTTACACACACAGTCACCAGCAAGAGCAAGAATAAAAGGAACAAAAGTGTATGTGTGTGTACGTGTGTGTGTGTGTGTGTGTTTGTGTGTGTGAGAGAGAGACTGACCAAGTTTCTATATGGAGGGCATGCTACAGGCCCTGCCCCAAGTGTGCTTACTACACATAAGCACTTACACATAGGAGCAGACAACTGCTCACACATTTACCAGTATAGGAGTAAGGCAGTGAAAAGGAGAAAGAAAAATGCTAATTTTATTTGGAATCACTGTTACTCCACCCATTTGCTGAGTATGGCTTATGGATGTCAGGCAATCCCTAATCATGTTAATTACTCTTCTTTCACTGGGCAAAAGCAAGTAATGGATGGAGAGAGGGGCAGAATTTCTGTCCTTAACACTATCTTTGAAAGGTAGAAGAGTTGATAGATGCTCTGTCTTCCATGGCCTGGGGAATGGTGAGGAAGTGTTCTATTTATAATACTATAGAATGAATCCCAGAGAGTGATGAACATTTCTGATTTACATGAGAGTTTCCCACTGTAGACCCTCTGGGTCACTTTGTCCAGAACCATAAGACATATTTGGCTTGGGATAACATAGGTAAGATATTTCACTGGAGTTTATTCAATCATTATTTTATCTTTTTTAGCACGGGTTTTTTTGTTAACCCACAGAAGCAATATTATAATAGCCTTAAATATTTAAATTTTCAAAGATCCTTGCTCCATAAAGTTTATCCATGAAGATTAATAGGAATAAGTATAATTCTAAGACAGATATTGAGTAGAGACTATGATATCTTCATCAGAGGTGAAATGTCCATTTTTCTTTAGCGGGAAAGAGAAGTACTCCATGAGCTGGGTTCAATAAACTAGCAAAAGGTTTTGAGCCCTGAAGGCACACTAAACTTGACAGGAAAACAGACATCGGGCATCAAATCAATTTGCTCCATTCATCATGCAGGAGAATTTTCTTTCCATCATGTCCAAACCACTTCCAAATCCAACACAACATTTTTTTTTTTTTTGGAATTCTAGACTCAGAGGTCATGTGAGGCAACACTAGGTAGTAAATGCTAAAATGTAAATGTAAACGTAGATGCAACTCTAAGGTAGGCCGGGTACCTAGGGTGTTCATTCTTGTCAAAGAATGATATTCACCTTCGAAGTCTTTCATGATCATGTAGACACCAATTGTCATCAGAAATTATCAGGTCCCCATCTCTCATAGGAGTGCTATGGTGAAATTTGTCGAGAGCAAAAACAGGATGGAATATGCCAAAACTACCATTCGCTGAACACAGGCAGTTTTTAAGGTTACTGTCCATCTATACTACCTCATCACTGAACTTCCGGGCTATTACTAGGGAACTTGGGTCTTTGGACACCTCTTGAATACATTTGATCATAGTTAAATCCGGAAAGGTGACAGATAGAACATGGCTTTCTGGAGAAGTCTCTCTATATAAAAATACTATTGAGGATGCAGGACTACAGGGATGATGTAATAAGGGGTCCAGCATACCCTCGACCCAGCCAAACAACAGTTTATTTGACGAAAATTGCTTTAAAAGCAATCATTCGGCAGGGCGCGGTGGCTCATGCCTGTAATCCCAGCACTTTGGGAGGTCGAGGTGGGCGGATCACGAGGTCAGGAGATCGAGACCATCCTGGTTAACATGGTGAAACCCCGTCTCTACTAAAAATACAAAAAATTAGCCGGGTATGGTGGCAGGTGCCTGTAGTCCCAGCTACTCGGGAGGCTGAGGCAGGAAAATGGCGTGAACCCAGGAGGCGGAGCTTGCAGTGAGCGGAGATTGTGCCACTGCATTCCAGCCCGGGCGACAGAGCAAGACTGCGTCTCAAAAATAAAATAAAATAAAATAAAATAAATTTTAAAAAAGGCAATCATTCAAAGTCTCCAAAAATTTTCGAAGGGCATGTAGAAAAGGGAAAGAAATGTCATTCGAAAGAATTCAAAAGAATCTACTAAATATCAGTGGGAACAGTGAGAGTCCATGGCATTTGAGCCACAACTCACTCCAGTACCTTCTCCCCCTTCTCCCAGCTCCATGTTATGGAAGGTCTACCCTGGACATGTGTAATCAGGAAGACATGGCTCTTTCTCCTCCAGTTTCCAGTCTCACCCAGGATACAGTTTCACCTAGGAGGAGCAGGCTGCTGGTGTTCCTCATTCCCCTCAGCACTGTGTTGAAAAAGCTATATTCCAGAAAGGTGCAACAGAAAGGACAGCATCTCTCTTCTCCCACCCAGCTCCACTCATATGATATAAACACTACTCCAGGTGTAGGAGACTGATAATACTGGCCCCAATTACCTCTTCCCTAGCTTGCTCATAGCACCAGTTTTTTCTGCAGGGAAGGATAAGCCGAGAAGACCAGCAGCTACCACTGCCTTCCAGTGTCCACCATACACAGGGGGAGTGTCACTCTGGGTTTGAAATTATACCAAGTATATTCTCCAACCATAATAGAATGAAATTAGAAATAAATAAGACAATTAGGTTTGGAAAATTCACGAGTATGTGGAGATTCAACAGCACACTACTAAACAACCAATGGGTCAAAGAAGAAATCATAGGAATTTAGAAAATGCTTTCAGATGAATGAAAATGAAGACACAGCAAGAGGGAGCTGGAGCAAGATGGCACAATAGAAGCCTTCACTGATGATCTTCCCCATAGGAACACCAAACTTGACAACTATCTACACAAAAGAGCACCTTCATAAGAACCAAAAATCAGGTGATCAACCACAGTACCTGTTTTTAACTTCATATTGCTGAAAGAAGCACTGAAGAAGGTAAGAAAGACAGTTTTGATTTGTCAACACCACCCCTCCCCCACCCCTCAGAAGTGGCTCTGTGGTGTAGAGAGAGAATCTGTGCACTTGGGAAGGGAGAGTGCAGCAATTGTGGGACTTTGCATAGGAAGTCAGTGCTGCTAGCACTGGGCAAAACAGTCCATGCCTACTGAGGGAGCATTTAGACCAGCCCTAGCCAGAAGGAAATCACTCATCCAAATTGTAAGAATGTGAGTTTCAGCAAGCTTCATCACTATAGGCTAAAGTGCTTGGAGGTCCTAAATAAACTTGAAAGGCTGTCTAGGCTACAAGGACTGCAACACCTAGGCAGGTCCTAGTGCTGTGCTGGGCTCGGAACCAGTGGATGTGGGGGGCATGTGACCTAGGGAGATGTCAGTTGGGGTGGCTAAGGAAGTGCTGGCATCACCCCTCCCCTAACCCCAGGCAGCACAGATCACAGCTCTAAAAGAGATCCATTCCTTCCACTTGAGAAGAGGAGATGAAGGAGTAAAGAGGATTTCATTTTTCAACTTGGATACTAGCTCAGCCATAGTAGGATAGGGCACTGGGCAGAGTCCTGAAGGCCCCATTACAGGACCTAGCTCCCAAACAATATTTCTAGACACACCCTGGGCCAGAAGGGAGCCTGCTGCCTTGAAGAGAAAAACTCAGTCCTGGCAGGATTCATCACCTACTAAAGAGCCCTTGGGCCCTGAATAATCAGCAGTAGTAACCAGGTAGTACACATCATGGGCCTTGGGTGATACTGAGACATGCTGGCTTCAGTTATGACCCAGCACATTCCCAGCTGTGGTGACTATGGGGAGAGACTCCTTCTGCTTCAGAAAAGGAGAGGGAAGAATAAAGGGGACTTTTTCTTGTAGTTTAGGTATCAACTCAGCTGCAGTTGGGGGAAGAGCACCAAGCAGGCTCTTGTGGTCCCTGATTCCAATCTTTGGCTCTTAGACAGGTTTTCTGGACCTACCCTGGGCCAGAGGAGAGCTCACTGCTCTGAAATATGAGTCCCAGGCCTGGCAACATTCACCACAAGCTGACTGAAGAGCCATTTCCAACTCCAGCATCTTTGGACCTGCCCAGGGCCTGGGAGATCTCATTACCCTGAAGGAAAGGACACAAGATGGGCTGGCTTGACCACCTGCTGATTATAGAGCCCTAGGGCGTTGAACAAACATAGGCAGTAGCCAGGTAGTGGTCACAGCAGGCCTTGAGCAAGACCTAGTGCTGTGCTGGCTTCAGGTCTGACACAGTGTAATACGAGTGGTGGTGGCCACAGAAGTGCTTGTGTCACTCTACCCCAGCTCCAGGGGGATCAGAACAGAGACAGAGAGAGAGAGAGAGAGAGAGACTCCATTTGTTTGGAAGAAAGTAAGGGAAGAGAAAGAGTGTCTGCCTGGCAATCCAGAGCATTCTTTCAGATCTAATCCAAGACCACCAAGGTGGTATCTACAGGTCTGCAAGAACTACAGTGTTACTAGGCTTAGGATGCCCCCTAAGGCAGGCATGGCTTAGATCACAACACCCAAGTCCTTTTGAATACCTGGAAATCCTTTCCAAGAAGGATAGGTACAAACAAGCCCAGATAGCAAAGACCACAATACATACCTAACTCTTCAATGCCACAACACCGACAAACATCCACAAACATCAAGACCATGCAGGGAAATATGGTCTCACCAAATTAACTAAATGAAGCACCAGGGGCCAATCCCAGAGAGACAGAGATATGTGACATTTCAGACAGATAATTGAAAATAGCTGTTTTGAGAAAACTCAAAGAAATTCAAGATATCACAGAGAAGGAATTTAGAATTGTATCAGACAAATTTAACAAAGGAATTGAAGTAATTAAAAATAATCAAGCAGAAATTCTGGAGATGAATAATGCGATTGACATACTGAAGAATGCATCACAGCCTCTTAATAGCAGAATTGATCAAGCAGAAAAAAGAATTAGTGAATTTGAAGACAGCTTATTTGAAAATACACAGTGAGAGGAGAAAAAGAATAAAATATTGAGGCATACCTACAAGATCTAGAAAATAGCCTCAAAAGGGCAAATCTAAGAGTTATTTGCATTAAAGAAGAGGTAGAGAGAGCAACAGGGGTAGAAAGTGTGTCCAAAGGGATAACAACAGAGAACTTCCCAAACTTAGAGAAAGATATCAATATCCAAGTACAATAAGTTTATAGAACACCAGGCAGATTAACCCAAAGAAGACTACCTCAAGGCAGTTAATAATCAAACTCCCAAAGGTCAACGATAAGGAAAGGATCCTAAAAGCAGCAAGAGAAAAGAAACAAATAACATACAATAGAGCTCAAATACCTTTGGCAGCAGACTTTCCAGTAGAAACCTTACAGGCCAGGAGAGAGTGGCATGACATATTTAAAGTGCTGAAGGAAAGAAACTTTTACCCTAGATGAGTATGTGCAGTGATAATACCCTTCAAACATTAAGGAGAAATAAACACTTTCCCAGAGAAACAAAATCTGAGAGATTTCATCAGACCTGTCCTACAAGAAATGTGGAAAGGAGTTGTCCAATTTGAAAGTAAAGGATGTTATTATGCAATAAGAAAACATCTGAAGGTATGAAACTCGCTGGTAATATTAAGTACAAGGAAAAACACAGAATATTACAACACCGTAATTGTGGTGTGTGAACTACTGATATCTTAACTAGAAAGATGAAAAGATAAGCCAATAAAAATAACTTCCACAACTTTTCAAGACAGACAGTACAATAAGATACACATAGAAACAACAGACATACAGAACAATGGACCAGAGCCCAGAAAGAAATTTCTACATCTACAGTGAACTCATTTTTTATAAATATGCCAAAAACACACATTGGGGGAAAGGACAGTCTCTTCAATAAATTGTTCTGGGAAAACTGGATATACATATGCAGAAGAAGGAAACTAGACTCCATCTCTTGCCATATACAAAAATCAAATTAAAATGGTTTAAAGACTTCCATCCAAGTCCTCAAACTATGAAACTTTTACAAGAAAACGTTGGTGAAACTTTCCAGGACATTGAACTGGGCAAAGATTTCTTGAATAATACCCCATAAGCACAGGCAACCAAAGCAAAAATGAACAAATGGGATCATATCAAGTTAAAAAGCATTTGTGCAGCAAAGGAAACAATCAACAAACTAAAGAGACAACTCACGGAATGGGAGAAAATATTTGCAAACTACCCATTTGACATGGTTAGGCTTTGTGTCCCCACCCAAATCTCATATTGAATTGTAATTCCCATAATCCCCATAATCCCCAATTGTCAAGGGACAGACCAGGTGGAGGTAACTGGATCATGGGGGTAGCTTCCCCCATGCTGTTCTCATGATAGTGAGTGAGTTCTCACGAGATCTGATGGTTTTATACGGGGCTCTTCCGACTTCACTCAGCACTTCTCCTTCCTGCCACCTTGCGAATAAGGTGCCTTACTTCCCCTTCGCCTTCCACCGTGATTCTAAGTTCCCTGAGGGCTCCCCAGCCATGCTGAATTATGATTCAATTAAACCTCTTTCTTTATAAATTACCCAGTCTCGGGCAGTTCTTTATAGCAGTATGAAAACGGACTAATACACCATCTGAAAAGGGATTGATAGCCAGGATATATAGGGAGCTCAAACAACTCTATAAGAAAATAATCTATAATCCAATTTTAAAATGGGCAAAAAGATATGAATAGATAATTCTCAAAAGAAGACATACAAATGCCAAACAGGTATATGAAAATGTGCTCAACATCATTGATCATCAGAGAAATGGAAATCAAAACTACAATGAGATATCATCTCACCCCAGTAAAAAAAAAAAGCTTTTATCCAAAACACAGGTAATAACGAATGCTGGCAAGGATGTGGAGAAAAGGAAACCCTACCTAGTACACTGTTGGTTGGAATGTAAATTAGTACAACCACTTTGGAGAAAAGTTTGGAGGTTCTTCAAAAAACTCAATATAGAGCTACCATATCATCTAGCCATCCCACTGCTGGGTATATGCCCAAAATGAAGTAAATCCGTATATCAAAAAGATATCTGCATTCCCATGTTTGCTGCAGGATTGTTCACAATAACCAAGATTTGGAAGCAACCTAAGTGTCCAACAACAGATGAATGGCTAAAGAAGATGTGGCGCATATACACAATAGAGTACTATTCCACCACAAAAAAGAATGAGATCCTGTCTTTTGCAACAATATGGATGGAACTGAAGGTCTTTATATTAAGTGAAATAAGCCAGGCACAGAATGACAAACTTTGCATGTTCTCATTTATTTGTGGGAGCTTAAAACGAAAACAATTGAACTCATGGAAAGGGTAGAACGATGGTCCCTAGAGACTGGGAAGGGTTGGGTGGGGGGCAGTACTGCTGTACTACACAAGTAGGAATGTTTAATGGGTACAAAAAATAGTTAGAAAGATTAAATAAGATCAATTATTTGATAGCACAACAGGTGACTATAGTCAATAATAATTTAATTGTACATTTAAAAATAACTAGATTCAGGAGATCATGGCAGACTGGAGGCAGGACTAGATTGCAGCTCTGGACAGAGCACCATGTGGAGGCTTGCATTGTGAATTTTAGCCACAGATTAACTGCAATAACAAACCAGCAATCCGGAGATGACCCACAGACGCTCTGAAGGAAGCGGACTGCTCCTGCAGGACCCAGGAGACACCCCAAACACTGTGAGTGCCCCAACTGTGGAAGTGGGAAAGGGAGACCATCCTCTCCCAAACACATCCCCCACCAGGGAAGCTGAAGGTCTGTTTGTGGGAGAAGTTTCCGACTTTACCTGGAGCTGTGTCAAGTTAGAGAGCTGAGTGAAATGCAGGGGTAGAAGAAGCAGCAGAAAGGCCCTGGGAGCTCACTGGGTCCCCAAGCAGCCCATTCCTGCTTGGCACCACAGGGATCCATTGGGAGGGTGGTCAGAGGAGCAGGGTGTAAACAGGGAGAAGAAATTCTTTAGTCCTTTCCTATCCACCCTGGTAGTGGAAGACAAGGGAGTTCTAAGACCCTGCCTGCCACCAATTCCTCTCCACACTACTACAGCTGATGCTTTCTGGAAAGCTCCATCTCCTGGCAGGAGGCCAATCAGCACAAAGAACATTAAACCACCAAAGCTAAGGACCCTCACAGAGTCCATTGCACCCTCCGATATCGCCACTGGAACAGGTGCTGGTAGTGATAGCTGAGAGACCCTTTGTGACAACCTGAACAGGGCAAGAAGCCTCCTGGCCAGAACTCAGGGGAGGGTGCAAATACCACAGGTAGGAGAAGAACTAAATCCCTTTTCTCTTGCAGCTGGGAGGTGGACAGCCTTGGGCAAGTTTTCAAGCCCATTTTGCCCTCCACCTGGAAACAGACTCAGAGTTGTTGGGGAAGGGGGCACAGTGGGAGTGAGACTGGCCCTTCAGCTTGCGTGTGAGTTGGGTGAGGCCTGTGACTGCCAGCTTTCCCCCACCTCCCTGACACCCTGCATGACTCAGCAGATGCAACCGTAATCTTCCTATGTACAAAACTCCAGTGATCTGGGAATCTCACCCCTATCCTCCACAGCAGCCTCAGCAAGACCCACCCAAGGAGCATCTGAGCTCAGACACTCCTAGCCCCACCCTCACCTGACAGTCCTTTCCTATCCACCCTGGTAGTGGAAGACAAGGGAGTTCTAAGACCCTGCCTGCCACCAATTCCTCTCCACACTACTACAGCTGATGCTTTCTGGAAAGCTCCATCTCCTGGCAGGAGGCCAATCAGCACAAAGAACATTAAACCACCAAAGCTAAGGACCGTCACAGAGTCCATTGCACCCTCCGATATCGCCACTGGAACAGGTGCTGGTAGTGATAGCTGAGAGACCCATAGATGGTCCACATCAGAGGATTCTGTGCAGACAACCCCCAATACCAGCCCAGAGCCAGGCAGACTCGCTGAGTGGCTAGACCCCAGAAGAGACACAACAATCACAGCAGTCTGGCTCAGAGGAAGCCACATCCTTGGAAAAGGGGGAGAGTACTATATGAAGGGAACACCACGTGGGACAAAACAATCTGAACAACAGCCTTCTGCCCTAGACATTCCCTCTGATTGAGCCTACCCAAATGAGAAGGAACAAATAAATCAACCCTGGTAATATGACAAAAGGAGGCTCTTCAACACCCCCCCAAAATTATACTACTTCACCAGCAATGGATCCAAACCAAGAAGAAATCCCTGATTTACCTGAAAAAGAATTCAGGAGGTTAGTTATTAAGCTAATCAGGGAGGGACCAGAGACAGGTAGTCCAAAAAATGATACAAGAAGTGAAGGGAGAAATATTCATGGACATAGATAGCTTAAAGAAAAAACAACAAAAAATTCAGCAAACTTTGGACACACTTTCAGAAATGCAAAAGACTCTAGAAAGTCTCAGCAATAGAATTGAGCAAGTATAAGAAAGAAATTCAGAGCTCAAGGACAAGGTCTTCAAATTAACCCAATCCAACAAAGACAAAGAAAAAAGAATAAGAAAATAAGAATAGACCCTCCAAAAATTCTGGAATTATGTTAAATGACCAAACCTAAGAAAAATCAGTGTACCTAAGGAAGAAGAGAATTCTAAAAGCCTGGAAAACATATTTGGGGGAATAATTGAGGAAAACTTCCCCAGCCTTGCAAGAGACCTAGACAGCCAAATACAAGAAGCACAAAGAATGCCTGGAAAATTCCTCGCAAAAAGATGTTCACCTATGCACATTGTCATCAGGTTATCCAAAGTTAAGAAGAAGGAAAGAATCTTAAGAGCTGTGAGACAGAGGCACCAGGTAATCTATACAGGAAAACCTATCAGATTGATAGCAGATTTCTCAGCAAAAACCCTACAAGCTAGAAGGGATTGGGGACCTATCTTCAGCCTCCTCAAATGAAACAATTATCAGCCAAGAATTTTGTATTCAACGAAACAAAGCATCATATATGAAGGAAAGATACAGTCTTCTTCAGACAAACAAATGCTGAGAGAATTCGCCATTACCAAACCACCACTACAAGAACTGCTAAAAGGAGCTCTAACTCTTGAAACAAATCTTGGAAACACACCAAAACAGACCCTCATTAAAGCATAAATCACAGAGGATGTATAAAACAAAAATACAAGTTAAAAAGAAACAGCAACAACAACAACAACAACAAAAAACCCAAAAAAACCCAAACTACACAGGCAACAGAGAGCATGATGAAAGCAACTGTACCTCATGTTTCAATAATAACATTGAATGTAAATGCCATAAATGTTCCACTTAAAAGATTCAGAACTGCAGAATGGATAAGAACTCACCAAACAACTATCTGCTGCCTTCAGGAGACTCACCTAACACATAAGGACTCACATAAACGTAAAATAAAGGAGTGGAAAAAGGCATTTCATGCAAATGCACACCAAAAGCGAGCAGGGGTAGCTATTCGTATATCAGACAAAACAAAAAGCAACAGCAGTGAAAAGAGGGACAGTATATAATGGGAAAAGAGGGACAAAGAGGGACAATATATAATGGTAAAAGGCCTTGTTCAACAGAAAATATCACAATCTTAAACATATATGCACCTAACAAATGGAGCTCCAAAATTTATAAAACAATTACTAACAGACCTAAGAAATGAGATAGACAGCAACACAATAATAGTGGGGGATTTCAATACTCCACTGACAGCACTAGACAAGTCATCAAGAAAGAAAGTCACCAAAGAAACAATGGGTTTAAACTATACTTTGGAACAAATGGACTTAACAGATATATACATAACATTTCATCCAACAACCACAGAATACACACTCTACTCAACAGCACATGGAACTTTCTCCAAGATAGACCATATGATAGGCCATAAAATGAGCCTCAGTAAATTTAAGAAAATTGAAATTATATCAAGCACTCTCTCAGACCATGGTGGAATAAAACTGGAAATCAACTCCAAAAGGAACCTTCAAAACCATGCAAATACATGGAAATTAAATAACCTGCTCCTGAAAGAGCATTGGGTCAAAAACAAAATCAAGATGGAAATTAAAGAATTCTTCGAACTGAATGACAATAATGACACAACCTATGATAACCTCTGGGATACAGCAAAGGCAGTGCTAAGAGGAAACTTCATAGCCATAAACACCTACATCAAAAAGTGTGAAAGAGCATAAACAGACAATCTAAGGTTACACATCAAGGAACTAGAGAAACAAGAACAAACAAAACCCAAACCCAGCAGAAGAAAGGAAATAACCAAGATCAGAGCAGAACTAAATGAAATTCAAAACCAAAAAAATACAAAAGATAAATGAAACAACAAGCTGGTTCTTTGCAAAGATAAATAAAATGGATAGACCATTAGCAAGATTAAACAAAAAAAGAAGAGAGAAAATCCAAATAATGTCACTAAGAAACAAAACAGGAGATATTACAACTGACACCACTGAAATACAAAAGATCATTCAAGGCTACTATGAACACCTTTATGCACATAAAATAGAAAACCTAGAAGAGATTTCTAAATTCCTGGAAAAATAAAATCCTCCTAGCTTAAATCAGAAAGAATTAGATATCCTGAACAGACCAATAACAAGGAGTGAGATTGAAATGGTAATTAAAAAATTACCAACACAAAAAATCTAGGACCAGATGGAGTCACAGCAGAATTTTACCAGACATTCAAAGAAGAATTGGTACCTATCCTTTTGACACTATTCCACAAGATAGAGAAAGAAGAAACCCTCCCTAATTCATTCTATGAAGCCAGCATCACCCTAATACCAAAACCAGGAAAGGGGATAACCAAAACAGAAAACTATAGACTGATATCCTTGATGAACATAGATGCTAAAATCCTTAACAAAATACTAGCTAACAGAATTCAAAAAAATATCAAAAAGATAATCCACCATGATCAAGTGGGTTTCATACCAGGGATGCAGGTATGGTTTAACATATGCAAGTCAATAAATGTGATACACCACATAAACAGAATTAAAAAGAAGAATCGCATGATCATCTCAACAGATGCAGAGAAAATATTTGAAAAAATCCAGCAGCGTTTTATGATTAAAACTCTCAGCATAATCGGCATAAAAAGGACATACCTCAATGTAATAAAAGCCATCTATAACAAACCCACAGCCAACATAATACTGAATGGGGAAAAGTTGAAAGCATTCCCTCTGAGAACTGGAACAAGACAAGGATGCCCACTCTCACCACTCCTCTTCACCATAGTACTGGAGGTCCTAGCCAGAGCAATCAGACAAGAGAAAGAAATAAAGGGCATCCAAATCGGTAAAGAGGAAGTCAATCTGTCACTGTTTGCTGATGATATGATCGTTTACCTTGAAAACCCTAAGGACTCCTCTAGAAAGTTCCTAGAACTGATAAAATAATTCAGCAAAGTTTCTGGATACAAGATTAATCTACACAGATCAGTAGCTCTTCTATACATCAACAGCCACCAAGCAGAGAGTCAAATCAAGAACTCAACCCCTTTTACAATAGCTGCAAAAAAATAAAATACTTAGGAATATACCTAACAAAGGAGTTGAAAGACCTCTACAAGGAAAACTACAAAACACTGCTGAAAGAAATTATACATGACACAAACAAATGGAAACACATCCCATGCTCATGTAGGGGTAGAATCAATATTGTGAAAATGATCATACTGCCTAAAGCAATCAACAAATTCAATGCAATCCCCATCAGAATACCACCACCATTCTTCACAGAATTAGAAGAAACAATTCTAAAATTCATATGGAACAACAACAACAAAAAAACGCGCATCGCCAAAGCAACACTAAGCAAAAAGAACAAATCTGGATGCATCACACTACCTGATTTCAAACTATACTATAAGGCCATAGTCACCAAAACAGTGTAGTACTGGTATAAAAATAGGCACATAGACCAATGGAACAGAATAGAGAACCCAGAAATAAAGCTGAATACTTAAAGCCAACTGATCTTCTACAAAGCAAACTAAAACATAAAGTGAGGAAAGGACACCCTTTTCAGCAAAAAAAGAGAAAGTTTAGGTTATTAATTTGAGACTTTTCTTCTTTTGTAATATAGACATTTAAAGCTATACATTATTTTCTAATAACTTCATTAGATGCATTCCATTTTGTATGGGCTAAGTCCTGCTTTTCGGGGAGAGTTTCAGATTCTTAGTAAGGCTATAGGCAACAGAGCAGGCCATGCAAGGTGGGTTTCTTGGATTAGCTTTTCCACATGTCGTTTGAGTGCTTCATTCATTTTCTTGACTTTTCCTGAGGATTGTGGCCTCCAGGCGCAGTGTAAGTGATATTGTATACCTAATGCCTGGGATGCTCCCTGGGTTACTGTAGCCTTGAAAGCGGGGCCATTGTCACTCTGTAAGCCTCGGGGAAGTCCGAATCTGGGAATTATTTCATTAATTAGTGCCTTTATTACATCTTGGGTCTTTTCTGTCCTACAAGGGAAGGCCTGTGCCCAACCAGTGAAAGTATCTACCCAGACTAGTAGATACTGAAATCCCTGAGATTTGGGCATGTGGGTAAAATCTAGTTGCCAGTCTTCTCCTGAGTAATGGCCTGTTCTTTGTTCTCTTGAAGGAGCTTGGTGATAAGGCAGGGGATTATTTCTTTGGCACACTTCACAGGCCCTGACTATCTGCTTGATAGTTTTGAAAAGGCCTGGTCCAGTAAATAATGATTTGGCCATCTGATGGGTGCTATCAATGCCCAAGTGAAAGGTCTGTTGAAGGGTTTTAAGTAATTTCCATTGGTTTGCTGCAGGCAAAATTATTTTTCCTTCTTCAGTGGCTAGCCATCCTGAGGGGAGGAAACTATGTCCTCGTGAGGTTCCCCATTCTATTTCTTCTGCTGAGTACTGGGGCTTGGTCTCCTGGAGGGTATTGCCCCATAATAGGAGTCCTTCTATAAGCATTTGTAATGGAGGGTCCCACCTTGCGGCTCTTTTGGCTTCAATATCCTCTTGGCAGTTCCCTTCTATTTTCCTTTCCTTTCCTTTCTGATGACCCAGGCAGTGTAAGACTGCCACCTCTTTAGGTTTCTATACAGCCAACAATAATCTCCTAATGGCTTCCTGATGTTTGATAGGTGTTCCCTCAGAAGTTAGGAATTCCCTTTCTCTCCATATTCCTGCGTGGGCATGGAGGACTAGGTAAGCATACTTAGAGTCTGTATTTATATTTACCCTTTTTTCTTCTCCTAATTCTAGTGTCTGAGTGAGGGCTATTGGTTCTGCCAGCTGAGAGCTAGTTCCTGGAGTGAGGGGATTACTTTCAAGTATTCCATTATCACTGACCACTGCATACCCCACCTTTCAAAGTCCTTTTTCTACAAAGGAACTTCCATCAGTATACAAGCTGAGGTTGGGATCAGTCAAGGGAACCTTTAGAAGGTCCCCTCACTCAGAGAGGCTGAGGCAGGAGAATGGCGTGAACCCAGGAGGCGGAGCTTGCAGTGAGCCGAGATTGCACCACTGCACTCCAGCCTGGGCGACAGAGCGAGACTCTGTCTCAAAAAAAAACAAAAAACAAAAAAAAAGAAGAAGGTTCCCTCGAGTGGTGTAGGTTGGAGCAATCAATTGACAGTTATGTTCTATCTTTTCTTCATTGTCTGGAAGAAATGTGGCTGGATTAAGAGTTGCACAAGTGCGCAGTCACAGCAGTGGCCCTTCAAGTAATAGAGCCTGATATTTAAGCAAATGATTGTCTGACAGCCACAAGTCTCCTTTAGCAGTGAGTGTGCCGTTCACATCATGAGATTTCCACACAGTAAGATCTCTTCCCTGTATCATTTTAACTGCTTCAGAGACTAAGACTGCTACTGCTGCCACTACCTGTAAACAGTGAGGCCAACCCTTTGCCACTACATCAATTACTCAGGTATGCCATGGGTTGCAAGCTGGTCCCTCAGACCTGTGTCAGGACTCCTAGGACTCCTAGAGCTATTCCTGTTTTTTCTGTGACATATAAAGAAAAGTCTTGCCCCGTTGGCAAGCTTAACACTGGGACTTGGGTTAGGGCATCCCTTAGAGCCTGGAAAGCCACTTCTGCTTCAGGTGTCCATTCTACTAAATGGGTATTGGCTTTCTGAGTTTCCTTAATTAGTGTGTATAATGGCCTGGCTATTTCACCGTACCTGGGAATCCATATTCGGTAGAAGCCTGTTATGCCAAGGAACCCTCTTAATTGCTTCAGCGTTTTGGGATGAGGATAAGCCAGTATAGGCTGAATATGTTCCTCACTGAGGACCCTGGTGCCTTTGGATAATTTTAGCCCTAAGTATTTAACCTTCTGTGGGCAGAGCTGAGCCTTTGGTTTGGAAACCTTGTAGCCACAGGTGATGAGGAAGTTTAAGAGTTCTTGGGTGGCTTGATGGCACATGGTTTCTGAACGGGCAGCTAAAAGTAAATCATCCACATATTGAAGGACAAGAGAGTCCAAGTATGAGAACTGGCTCAGGTCTTGGGCTAATGCCTGGCCAGATAAATGGGGGCTATCCCTGAACCCTTGGGGTAAAACAGTCCAGGTGAGTTGAGATGTTGGGTTCGAAGGATCTTCAAAGGCAAATAATAATTGAGAGTCAGGATGTACAGGGATGAAGAAAAAGGCATCCTTAAGGCCCAGGAGTGTAAACCACTCTGCTTCCTCTGGTATTTAGGAAAGCAGAGTATAAGGGTTAGGCACAGCTGGGTATACAGGGACAATGACCTCATTGATAATCCTGAGATCTTGCACTAACCTCCACTGTCCGTTGGGTTTCTGTACTCCTAAAATTGGAGTATTGCAGGGACTATTGCATGGTTTTACTAGGACTTGGGATTTAGGTCCTTAACAATCTTTTGGAGTCCTTGATGGGCCTCGGGTCTAAGGGGGTACTGCCTTTGGTAGGGAAAGGAGGCAGAATAATCCTGTAGTTTAACTTGAATGGGATGGACATTCTTCGCTCATCCATATTGTCCTTTTGTTGCCCAGACTTCAGGATTAATTCATTCCTCAAGCAGGGGACAACAAACTTGTGTTCCTTCTCTTACGTTCAGGTGTATAATGGCCCCTGCTTTGGCTAGAATGTCTCTCTGTAACAAAGGAGTGAGGCTTTCAGGCATAATTAGAAAGCCATGTGAAAACAGTAAACTTCCTCTTTTCTAAGAAACTAGGAAAGAGCAAAGTAAATCTAAATAAAACAAAAAGAATGAAGAACAGAGCAGACATAAATAGAATAGAGGACAGAAAAAAATAGATAAAGGTCAATGAAACCAAAAGCTTTTGAAAAAAAAATCAACAAATTTGACAAAACGTTAGCTGTAATGACCAAGAAAGAAAAAGATATAAGACTCAAATCACTAATATCAGGAATAAATGAGGGGACATTACTAATGACCTAGGAAATTGAAGATAATTATAGGGAATACCGTGAATGACTGCCTGCCAACAAGTTACATAATTTAGATGAGATAGACAAGTTCTTAGAAGACGCAAATTACTGAAAGTGACTCAAGAAGCAGAAAAGCTGAATAGAAAATAACAACTAAAGAGATTGAACTCGTATTTTAAAAAAACTTTTTTACTAAAAATTCCATACCCAGATGCCCTCATTAGACAATTATGCCAAACATTAAAAAAGAGTTGACACCAATACTTTACAAACTTTTCCAATAAATAGAAGAAGATGAAACACTTTTCAATTCATTCTGTGAGGCCATCATTACCTTGTTACCAAAACTAGACAAAGACATCTGATGAAAACTACAGAATAATATCTTTATTAATGCAGATGCAGAATACTTAACAAAATTCCAGCAAACTGAGTAAAGTAACATATAAATGGATTATACATAATGATCATGTGGGATTTAACCCAGAATACAAGATTGGTTATATACACAAAAATCAATCCATGTAAAATACTATATTAACTAAACAGTGAAGAAAAAAAATCATGATCACCTCAATGGTCCCAGAAAAGCTTTGACCAAATTCAGCATACTTGCATGATTTAAAGAATCATCTCAACAAACTAGGGTACTTTCTCAATGTGGAAAGTGCATCTACAATAAACCCACCTAACATCATACTTAAAGACTGAAAGACTGAAAGCTTTCCCTGTAAGATCAGGAACAGGACAAGAAATGTCTGGCTTTTCCACTTCTATTCAACGTTATATCGGAGATTATAGCCATGGCAATTAGGCAAGGAAAAGGGTGGGGGAAATTAATTCAGACTGGAAAGGAAGAAGTAAAACTATCACTATTCATGAATGATATGATGTTGTATATGTGATTTTGAAATCAAACTTCAGAAGAACAGATCCTATGGTATTTCTAGGTTTCCAGAGGCCTCCAATAACTTTCATTTCATAATCACAAGAGATCTAATCTTTACATTTCAAAGATGGCCTTCATGATCCATAGCTTCTTCTCTTGCACTTAAGAGTTGAGGAAGTAGTGCTGAATGTAGGAGTTGATGACACTTTATTGGGGAACATAGGTCATAACGTCAGAAACTGGGAAGATCAGGAATAAATTGGCAAGCAGAGGCCGAGGCGGGTTTGAGCAGGTAGTTCACTATAGAGTGGAAAACTGTGTGGGAATCTGAAGCCTGTTTTTGTATGAAGCCAATGGTGTGGTGTGAGAAAAGGCCCGATGAGTTACAGGAGAAAGGCCTGAGCATTAACTATGAGACCTTCTATCTCTAGATCCAACCTTTCATGAGCGCGCACCCAATACTTTATCAGTCTTCTTCCCTCTGGTCTCTATCTAATTCCTTTATGAACTCTTGTCTTCAAAATAGTAGATATGGAAGTTGAATATTCTGCTTCCATACACACAGTCACACACACACACATATGTGCATATACATATATATGGATATGTATATATATTTTCAGGCTGCAACAGACACTTACCGATGTTGAGAGAAACTCCAATATCTGAAAGACTGGAAGGAATGTGGGACTGAAGAATGATCTGAAGATTTCTGCTCTCCTATCCAGTACCCTCTCCACTTAAAGATGAATGTTTCCATGAACACTCAAGAAAATTGTGCTAAATAATTTGAATGCAGGGATGAATATTGTAGTCCCTGGCTCTCAGGGACCTTACTCTCTAGTGGAGGTGGCTGGACATATAGCTAAGAACTGGGAGTGGGAAATTATTCAAACCAGCTTCTGAGTATCCACTCTTGATTTATAGGCCTAGTTGGCTCGGCCAATCTGGATCACATACATACTGAGTCCAATAAGGATATAATTTATTGTTCAATTCCCACCTATGAGTGAGAACATGCTGTGTTTGGTTTTTTGTCCTTGCGGTAGTTTACTGAGAATGATGTTTTCCAGTTTCATCCATGTCCCTACAAAGGACACGAACTCATCATTTTTTATGGCTGCATAGTATTCCATGGTGTATATGTGCCACATTTTCTTAATCCAGTCTATTGTTGTTGGACATTTGGGTTGGTTCCAAGTCTTTGCTTTTGTGAATAGTGCCGCAATAAACATACGTGTACATGTGTCTTTATAGCAGCATGATTTATACTCCTTTGGGTATATACCCAGTAATGGACACAGGAAGGGGAACATCACATTCCGGGTACTGTTGTGGGGTGGGGGGTGGGGGGGGCGGGGACAGCATTAGGAGATATACCTAATGCTAAATGACGAGCTAATGGGTGCAGGAAATCAACATGGCACGTGGATACATATGTAACAAACCTGCACATTGTGCACATGTACCCTAAAACCTAAAGTATAATTAAAAAAAAGAAAAAGAAAAAAAAAAAGGATATAATTTAAACACATATCTGAGTTTCAAGCAAACTAGTAGCCCTCACATACCTTGAAAAGCGAGAGAACAGAAAAGTCAAATTTTCCTCTCCCATTACCAAGGACTTAAACTTCATCTACATATCTGTTTGTTCCTCAGAAAAATTGATCGTATAACCTTACCTTTCACATTACTTCACAGGTTGTCAGGAAGATTCACCGAGATTAAGCTCTCCCTGCTCACCTCTGTAAGCATTACGAAATGTTGAACAAATCTCATCTCTAGGATCTCATGGTTGGGAGGGAAAATAACATCCTTTCTGATGTACAGTGCTTTCTTTCTACTATATCAGCTATATAATATTTATTTTGAAAAATTCAACTAATAATCTAATCCAGAGGATATGCCCAATGGAATGAATGCCTTTTAAGCTGAGTCGTAAATACCAAGTTTGTTTAAATTTCCTGTCCTCACTGTAAAATTCTTCCTATTTTTGAAGAATATAAATAGATAGTAGGTACTCACAGAGATACCTGCCAAATGCAGCATTTTAACATTCATCTGCCCCCCAGTGCTGGCAATAATGTGATAAAGTGCCTATAGAGGATTTGAAACAAATAATACTGACTATTATTACAATGACTTTAACATTCTAAAAAAAAATCAGTGATAAAATACTCCTCCCCTCCATGGCAGACAACTCATACCATCTGACTGTTGATTCACTGCTGCACTTATATTCCAGGAACTTTAAATACGTTATCTCATTAATCTTCACAACAACAATGAAGATATTATCTTTACTTTGCAAAGGAGAAAAATTGAAACTCAGAGAGGGTAACTCATTGAAGGTCAAAAAGATATTGAATGGTGCCAACTTGCCTCAGTGCAAAGAAGAACTTTATAAGAAATGGAGCTGAATAATTGGTACCAAAATTTAAGCTGATGTTGGTGTGAGCTCATGCTTTTAACCACTACATAATACCACCATTATAGAAGAGGATTGGTCTAAAGCTTTGGATAGCTTTCTCTGGTGTAAAGACTCTAATTATCTGGAAAGAATTGTCTGCCAAGGATGTAACAGAAACAGCACTGGATTTGTAGCTAACTTGATTAAGATTGGAGTTTAACTCTACCACTTATGAGCTGTATGACCTTGGGCTATGCATTTAACCTCAGTAAGCCTCACTTTCTACAGGCAAACTTTCACCTCCTTCACAGGGTTACTGTGAGGATTAAGTGTCTTCAAATATTGGAAAGTGCCTGGCGCATAATAGGCATTCAACTAATGCTAGTTTCCTTCCCTAACATTGGGCTAATGAAAATTATCTAGAGTTATAACCAAAGTCCGTGTTTATAATTCATTCTCTGCCTCTGTAAACCTTTGTTTATCCATTTATCTCAATTTCTAGTCCACTTGCACCAACCAAATAAAATGAGCCCTGAAATTCTCCACAAGTGTCAGAAGCTTCACCTTAAGGGAGTAGACGGTTGTATTAGTATATCTGGGTTTGCAAGAAACAGAAAAGCCAACATAAACTGAGTTAAGTAATAACAATTTTAATTTCACATGTCTAGAAGCCCCCAAATAGTTTGGATTCTGAGCATGGTACAATCAAATTCTCAGTTCTATTTTTCTCCGCTTCTCTCAGCTCAGTCCTTCTCTGTGTGTGTACATGGGTCCCAGACTGGCTTCCTTCATGGAAGATGACTTCCTAAAGCCACTGAGGAAATATCCTTCCTGTTCATTTTCAGTGACAGAGATAGAAAAGTGTTTCTCTTAGCCATAAAACAAAAAGTATTTCCCTTCAGTCCAATTAGTTCAAAGTCACATTCCACTGTATCAGTAATAGTTGCTAGGTGTATGGCATGCATTTATTAGCTTAATTTTTCTTTCTGAACTGGTCACTGTCAAAGAAGTTTGAATTACCTTGACTGGCTTAGGTAATCAAGATTCACTCCTAGTGCTGAGGAGAAGACCACTTTCCTCTGGGTCACTTGGGTTAGTATGACTGGGGAGTGGATGATGGACATCTGAATAAAATCAGGGATGTGTTATAAAGTAGAAATGGAGATAAAGGATGTTAGGTCCCCATTAAACTATGTCCGCTACCATAATGTTTAAAATATGCATGTGTTTCTGTATTCCTCACCCCCCACCAGATACTTCAAGGTCACCTATCAGAGGCATCTGTACCCATTTTTCTAATGAAAATTTGAATATAGGGTGAAAAATAGAGAATTACTACATTAATCCCAAAGTAGCCGGCCATCTGCAAAAAAAGTAAGCTTATTCTGTTAAGATGTAGAAAATTAGAAGGGGAACTTAGAGTAAGATGAAAATTCTAAGGAGTCCTGGCTCAATATAAGGAGAACTTACAAAGAAATGGTGCAGACTATAATTGAAACAGCCTGTTTTACATGTTAGTGAGCTCCCAGACATATCTAAGGACTCACTGAATGACCCTTAGGCATGAAGACTACAGAGGAGATTTATCTGTTAGGTAGGAGGTTAGAAGAAAAGACTGCAAAGGTCACTTCCAACTCTACTATGTTATAATTCTATGATGGATCTGTGATTCAACTCAAAATAAATTGACAAACATCTCTCAGTAAACTAATGAAGGCGTATTTTGAGAGACATAGTCTGTCAATGAGATAGATTAGATTCAGATTTGATGGACAACCAATCAATGAGATAGACATACCTGTGCAATGGAGATGGATGGTTAAGATACTATTGATGAATTCTAGCAGTGTCTAGGCCAGTGAACTAGACAGTTGGTCTTTGGGGAAAGGGAATTAAGAGGATGCTACCTTTCCTCTTCCTGTTTGTCCTTGAATTTGCTTTAGAATATAAAGCAAATGAATATGCCAATCTCAAGTTTCTCTCCTGAAACTTGAGAGGCTATGTACCCAAAAGATTTTCCTGTCTTGGACTTATTCTGTGTGCATCTTTAATCTCCATCTACAGGGTTGAATATCCATTCTCAGGTAAATTGTTGTGAGTTGCCTTCTCCATTTAGCAAAATAAGGGTCGTTATTTCCTCATAACATTCCTTTCTAAACCTGTTGTTAAAATAATTTTAAGCAATGATCTTAGTTTCTGCCATGCATTCTTATTTGAAGCAGGAATCTAAGATTAAAGATAAATTCTGCTCAAACTAGTCTGTCTGGGAACATAGAATCATTAGGAGTACATGTCAGGATCTACTTGCATTGAAGACCAAGGAATGAACTTATCCTAAGGGCTTAAATCTATCCTTTTACTCTGTGTTCTACCTATGCACATACATGTTTTCCTCTCCTTTCTTGCCTTACTATTTTTAATTCCTCTTTATCCCTGTATCAGATTATTAGTTATACATTGTTTTTTTTGAGACAGAGTCTCACTCTGTCGCCCAGGCTGGAGTGCTGTGGCATGATCTCAGCTCACCACAACTTCCGCCTCCCGGGTTCGAGCGATTCTTCTGCCGCAGCCTCCCAAGTAGCTGGGATTACTAAAGGCATATGTCACCATGTCCAGCTAATTTTTGTATTTTTAGTAGAGACAGGGTTTTGCCATGTTGCCCAGGCTGGTCTCAAACTCCTGGCCTCAAGTGATCTGCCTGCCTCAACCTCCCAAAGTGCTGGGTTTGCAGGTATGAGTCACTGTGCCTGGATTAGTTATACATTCATTTATTATTCTTTCAATAGTTTTTGGAGAGTAGTGGTACTCAAAGTATAGTATACAGATCTCTGCCAGTTCCTGAGACTCTTTAAGGGGTCCCACAAGGTCTCCCATCCAAGTACTAACCAGGCCCGACCCTGCTTAACTTCCAAGTTCAGGCGCGTTCAGGGTAGTAGGGCCACAGATAAGGGGACTCACAAGGTCAAAACTATTTTCATAATAATAGTAAAAAGTAAGTTGTATTTTCAACTGTGTTAACATTTGTACTGATGCTACAAAAGCAATGGTGTACTCGATGAAGCAGTTAATTTTTACCAAATATTAGTTTTTGAATACACATCTTAATAGTCTCTTACCAAAACTGAGAAGTCCACATCAAGCACTTCTGATGTATTTCTAAGTATGATGATTGAATGGAGGAAAAGTATTGTACATTTGTTTGAGCTGCAAACTGAATAGTCTTGTTTTCCATAGAATGCCATTTTTAATTGAAAGAATGAGAGACAAACTATGGTTTATTCAGACTTGAGTATTATGCAGATATTTCTCAAAAATGAACAAAGTGAGCCTATCACTTCAAAGGAAACATCTGACAGCATTCATTGCCAATGATAAAATTCAAGCTTTCAAGCAAATATTGGATTTCTGTAAAACTTGTATTCACCACAGTGAGCATTAGAGCTTCCTAATACTTAAAGATTTGTGATGAGATTACTGGAAATATTAGCTAATTTGCCTTTTTTGATATTGTATCCTAAAATGTATCATCATTTGGAAGATCTGCATAACCCCAGGAACCAATATTTTTCTTTCCTTTTCTTTTTTTTTTTAAGCATTAACAAATTTACTTAATTATTTGAGGCAAGGTCTCACTCTGTCTCCCAGGCTAGAGTGCATTGATGGGATAACAGCTCACTGCAGCCTCAACCTCCTAAGCTCAGTCAATCCTCCCACCTCAGCCTCCTGGGTAGCTGGGATTACAGGCATGCACTACCACGTCTGTCCAAGTTTTTGTATTTTTGGTAGAGACGAGGGTCTCGCTGTGTTGTGTGGGCTGGTCTTGAACTCCTGGTCTCAAGTGATCCTTCTGCCTCAGCCTCCCAAAATGCTGGGAAAACAGCATGAGCCACCATGCCCAGCCTAAAAGCATAACAAATGTATTAGTTTTACATGACAGCCGGGCATAGTGGTCACCCCTGCAATCCCAGTACTCTGGGAGGCCAAGGTGGGTGGATCACCTGAGGCCAGGAGTTTGAGAGAGACCAACCTGAAGAACACGGTTAACTCCCCTCTCAACTAAAAATACAAAAATCAACCCAGCGTGGTGGCACATGCCTGCAATCCCAGCCCCTCAGGAGGCTGAGGCAGGAGAATCACCCCAACCCCAAAGGTGGAGTTTGCAGTGAGCCGAGATCGTGCCACATTTTTCAAAAGACCAGTGTGTGATGTTACAAAATCATACATGGGTTAAAAAAACATATTTAAAGGGCAAGATAGATTAATGGATTTTAATGTAACACAGTGTGGAAAGTTTATAGATATGGTTTCAGATTCCATGTTGCAAAGAAACTTTAAAATATACAGGCGACCAACAATCATATGAAGAAAGCTCAACATCACTGATCATTAGAGAAATGCAAATCAACACCACAATACCATCTCACACCAGTCAGAATGGCTATAATGAAAAACTCAAAAGAAAAGCAGATGCTGGTGAGGTTGTGAAGAAAAACGAATGCTTATACACTGTTGGTGGGAGTGTAAACTAGTTCAACCATTGTGGAAGACAGCATGGCAATTCCTCAATCACCTAAAAGCAGAAATACCATTCAACCCAGCAATCCCATTACTGGGTATATACCCAAAGAAATATAAATTGTTCTGTTATAAAGTCACATGCACACATATGTTCACTGCAGCACTACTTATAATAGCAAAGATGTGGAATCAACATAAATGCCCATCAATGATCGACTGGATAAAGAAAATGTGGTGCATATACACCACGGAATACTATGCAGCCATAAAAAATAACAAGATCACATCCTTTGCAGCGACATGGATGGAGCTGGACCCCATTGTCCTTAGCAAACTAACAGGAACAGGAAATCAAATACCACATGTTCTCACTTATAAGTGGGAGCTAAATGATGAGAACACATGGACACATAGAGAGGAACAAAACACACTGGGGCCTACTTCAGGGTGAAGGGTGGGAGGAGAAAAAGGATCAAGAAAAATAATTACTGGGTACTAGGCTTAATACCTGGGTGACAAAATAATCTTTACAACAAATCTCCATGACACAATTTTACCTATATAAAAAACCTGCACATGTACCCCTGAACTTAAATGTTAAAAAAAATCACCTGTTGCATTTTGGTGTCATATCTAAGGAAACTAGCAACAGTTATCAGATAAGCCTATTAGAACATTCCCTTTTTAAAACCACATCTCTACATGAAGTCAGATCTTTTTCATATTCTTCTACAAGGTCAATATATAGCAAGAGACTGAATGCAAAAGCAAATATGAGAATCCAGCTGTCTTCTATTAAGCCCAATATTAAAGAGACTTGTAACAATGTAACACAATGCCACTCTTCAAAACACTTTTTTAATTTTAGAAAATACAGTTAGTTTTTGTAGAAATTTTATTTCTGTTGACATAATGAGTTCACAATTATTTTTAAATGACTTAATAACTATTTTAAACATTTCTTTGTTTTAATGTCTAATAATATAAATATATATATATACATATATATCTGAAAAAAAGCTCTTTGATATCCTCAATTTTTTTCAAATGTGAAGTTTTTCTGAAACCAAAAGTAATTAAGAGCTGCTGCCTGGGAGATTGCAAGATGCATTCATGACATATTAAAGTTTTATATAAATTGGTTTTATAAAGTACTTTTACCAGTTCCTGGACAATATAAGGACCTTAGAACATTTTAATTCCATTTATGCCCCTCCTTTCTCTCATGATTCTGCCTTACTCCTTTTAAAAGGAAGATCAAATATTTTCATTATATATATGGTTTAAACTCCACAAGTAATTATATTTACTTTTAACAAGTCAATATTTATGTAGGAGTACCTACATATATACCCTTTCCATTGCTCTTTATTCTTTCCTGCATTCCTTTGCTTCAATCAGCTATAATTTTCCTTCTACCTGAATAATTTTCTTTAGCATTTTTTTTTTTAGCATGGGCCTTCAAACATTGAACTCTGCCAGTTTTTGTTTGTCATAAAATGACTTTATTTTTCCTTCCTTCCAGAAAAATAATTTCCTTGGCTCTTGAAATCTTGGTTGGCAGTTATGTTCTTTCAGTCTGTTGAGAATATCAGTCCACTAATTTCTGGCTTCCACGGTTCTATTGACAAGGCAGCTGTTAGTGATATTGTTGCTTCTTTAAAGATAATGTCTGCCTCCCCATCCCAGATGTTTCTATGATTCTCTCTTAGTCTTTCGTTTTCAGCATTTATCATGGTATGATCATATGTTTCCTTTGTATTTATCCTGATCGAGAGCTTTTATTGCATCTTTAGTCTTTAAGATGATTGTATTAATCTTGTACAATTTTAGGCCATTTTTTATTTAAATATTGACTCTTCCCCACTCTCCTTTTTTTGGAACATCAGTTGTACATAATACTGTATGCTTAAAAAATCATATCCTCTTTTTTTTCCCTGCATTTTCAATCATTTCTTCACCTTCTGCTTCAGTCTGGCTCTTTTCTTCTGACCTATATTCCAATTCATTATTTTCCTCTTTGGCTGTATCTACTCCAAGTGTTAGCAAACTACTGCCTATGGGCCAAATCTAACCCACAGCCTATTTTTGCACTGCCTAGAAGCTAAGCATGCTATTTGTATTGAAAGGATTGTGAAAAAACAGAGTGAGAGTATGACACAGAGACTGAATGTGGCCTGCAAATCCTAAAACATTTACTATGTGACCTCTATAAAAAAAATGCTAGATTATAATCTGGTATTGAATCCATCCGTTGAGCTCTTTTTGGTTTGTTTGTTTGTTTTGAGATGAAGTCTCTCCCTGTAACCCAGGCTTAAGTGCAGTGGTGCAATCTCAGCTCACTGCAACCTTCACCTCTCGGGTTCAAGTGATTCACCTGCCTCAGCCTCCCGAGTAGCTGGGATTACAGGCGCCCGCTACCATGCCCAACTAATTTTTGTAGCTTTAATAGAGATGGATTTGGCCATGTTGGCCAGGCTGGTCTCGAATTCCTGACCTCAAGTGATCCATCAACCTTGGCCTCCCAAAATGCTGGAATTACAGGCATGAGCCACTGCGTCTGGCCTGTTGAGTTCTTTATTTAGTTATTGCATTTTTCAGTTTTGGTTTTCTATTTATTTCATTTTATATATTCTAGTTAGAAGGTGATATCTTCTGTTTTATTGTGTAATTCCTTACATACTTTAATCACAGTTATTTTAGGTCCAGTATCTGTATCTCCTTTAGATCTGTTTCAAGTGTCCGGTTGCCTGGTTTTGATCACTTTGTCTTGTCTTATGGTATGACTAGTATATTTTATTGAATGCTTGACATAATGCATCAAAAACTAGAGATAATTTGAGTGTCTGAACCATGTAATTTTCCTATAAAAAAGATTTGCTTTTACTAACGGCAGGTAAGGTGATGTTAAGGCTGAATTACCTTAATTCAATTAGTGATTCAGTTTATTTCAGACTGTGTTTCTACCTTTTCTGAAGAATAATTTATCTCTTACTCACACTTTCTCTTAAAAATGTAGTTCTTCCAGGGCACCAAGTGAAAGCCTGAAGTGGTTGCAAGGCCCTTCCTAAACTTCAGTTTACATCTCCCCAGCCGCATAAGTGGGCAAAACATTTTGCTCAGCTTCTCAGTCTCTTTGCTGATACTTAGGCTAGGGACAAGGTTTGAGTTGATTCAAGGATAGGTTTCAGTCTTTATCTGGGCTACTCTATTTCTGGTTTACTCTTACTCCTGGGGTATAGTCCTCTAAAGGCCACAACTGAAAGTCCAAGTGGGCCCTGCTGTACTCTGACAGACACCAAACTCCAATTTTTGTTTCCCTAGCCCTGTGAGGCTCTCAAAATATCTCTGCTCTGGTTCTCAGCCTTTTCAGCTTCTAATCGAGAGTCAGCAAATGCACTGAAGAAAAAGGAGGTGCTGAAAGTAAAGCTCACCTCTCTGAGCTTCCCTTAAGTCTTGGCTTAATGTATATATGTGTGTGTGTATAATTTAAATTTTTCTGGTTGCCTTCCTTGGGAGGGTTGATCTGATATAAGCTTGTCTACTATTTCCAGCATTAGAAATCTGACATTGCCCTATGGGAACAGAGAGTCAAGGCCTAAATTATTGATCCAAAGAAAATGCCTCAGTGTTGAAGAAAAGCAGAAAAAATTGTGAAAAGTAGAAGAGAGAGATTCTAATCGTAGTGGACCATCTGTCACTCAGGATGTATTCCATCACAGCCCCAGTGCTTTAAGGCTAATATCCAGCTATACGTGATGCTTGACTCTATGAGACAAGGCATTCTCAGTGTAAGTAGCTCTAAAAATACGAGCAAAAGAAGTACTGGCAATGACGAAGGCACTGGCAACCCTTTCATTGTGTTCAATACTGGACATTGGTACATTTTGAGTAAACTTCAGTCGTCTTAGCCCTGCATCCTAGAGTCTTAGTGTACATGTCAACAAAATAACAGCATTGGTGTCTTCAGGGGGCACTGATGGCATAGCTTTCAATGTTTAGCATTGCCAACTATTTGCAACATTACCACATGAAGCAAAGCAGAAAAGATGGGAAATTACATGCATACATGACGACCAAGATGGCTTATTCTCTGGGCATAAATGAGATTCTTAGAAACTCCCTGAAATAACTGGTACTCCATAAATTTAAATGATACTGGGTTTCTCCAGAGTGAATAGAAGAAAAGTGATAGAAATGCTGTTTTTGTAGCTTTTGCACAATCCGATTCTTATCGCTAGGCTAGTGTGGCCTGGAAAACCTGGGCTATACATGTAAATAATTCAAGATATGTCTCATGACTTTCAGTTCTAAGAAACACTTAGCCAGTATCCTGGCATTATCTACTTTCCTGGGGAGAAGGGAAACTAAAGATCACTACCTTCTTTGCAGTCCATAAAATTGGCAACAGTTGTGAGAGTTTAGCATACCTATTCAGTGCAACCGTGGAAATTTGATTGTAAATTCTCTAATTATTTTACTGTTTCTTTTCTTCCCAATATTGATCTGTACTCTTTGAGCTACCAGTCTCAAATCTCAGAGAAGCACATGTGGTGGCCTTGATACTAATCGCTTACTTAATGTAAGTGATTTTTACGTCACAAGTGTCTAACAAACCCAATTCGAATGGGCTCTTGTGTCATATGATTAACTGTCAGGTAAAACTGCTTTGCATCATTTAAATTTCAAGCTACCCAAAAATGGTTGTCCTTCTCAGAGGCCTGAATAAGGAAAACGGGCATTTCATTCACCATCTATATTGGAGATATTTTTGCTAGTTGATGCCAGCATATTGTTACCTTATTCTGGTAATCATACCCCAATTTCTTTCTGCAAAACCACCACAGTACCCACTTTCAGTCTATGTGCTTCCAGTTTCAGAATTTCACCTCTCATTGGGGGATAACACTTGTGACCTGGACTTGCATTCTCTTGGTTACAGTAAATGGCTTAAGAATGATACGGGTTCAACTGATTAGTATCGTAGGAAAGAAACTCTTGTTCTTCCCCATTGGACTGAAACAAAAAGGATTTAAAGTCAGAAGCTGGGGAAGTTATCTTTAGACCTTGAGGTGAGAGCCTGAGAATGAAATAAACAAAGTTGATGGTAAAGCTGAGAGATTGCAAAGAATCAAGTTCTTATCACATTGCTGTACCCTGAATCCAGCTGTGGCTGTAATTAGACGACCTCTTAACCTCTCCATTTTGAAAGTCAATAAGTTCCCCTTTTCCCATAAGCCTGTTTGTGTTGGTTTTTCTAAAACTGAAGGAATTCTTACTTTTAACCAAGTAACTTCTAGGTCAGCAATGCACATATATTGCTAGCCCTAAGGCAGTCCCACCGACTTCTAACATTCTTGCATCATCATTTCAACACTATGCTGAAACTCATTTGAAATTAATCCTTTCCACTCTTCTCTGTATACAAAGAAATCAAAGTTAGGTTTTTCATTTTTGCCTCTTAGACTTACTTCTGTAATCTTCATTCCAGAGAGTTATTCTCTTTCGATAAATTTTGTTAAAGCTGATTCTTATTGGTGAATCATCAGAAAAAGTCAGAAAAGGATACCTGTCACTTTTGTCCCCATCAAGATGCTCCCCCACCAACTATTATGTATATACACACCCACATACACATCTTACCAAGGGGTAGTCATCACCAGGCACTGCAGTTTTTATCAGATCTTGACTACACCTCTGACTACAACAGCAGTTTTCCTGCCTCACTCCCACATGTTTCAACACTAATTGTCCTTGTTCACTTTCTGTAACAGAACAACTCACCTTTACTTCATTTAACCCAGTAACCTCCCCAAGTGGTTTTATTCCTTTGATAGCCAGAAAGATGGCAAGGACTTGAGTAATAAATGTGTAAAATATCAGCACAAACTTTACTTGAAGCTGAGTGCCTGTTAATCCTGGAGTATTTGCGATGCTGTGAAGCTGGGAAACGGGCACAGAGGAAAAACTGATTCAGCAAGAACCGGAAGGTCACCTAAAGAAGAACAGCAGAGCTTTATTCCAGCTGCTCACTTTCCTAGGAAAAGGTCATTCATTCTAAGGACTCTTGGGTTTGAATCAACTCCAAATCTACAGAATGAGCCACCAGCAAGTGAGTGAGTGCATCTCACATCTGAGCCTGTTTTAAAGGAATGCTGATGACCTCCTAAAGAGGATCTTTGATGTATATTCAAAGGGAGGAAGAAAAATTATCAGATGTAACTGTAAACCAGATGCTGTGGGGGTGTGACATAAACAGAACAGTCTAGTAGAAGACATGCCTAGTAATTCTTATGAAGAAAGAAAACAGAAAAGTTCTAGAAATCCTTTCAGACACAAATGTCTATATACCAATATATAGGGTATGGATAATGAATGTATGGCACTTGTAATTTTAAAACAAGAAAAAGTGACATGATAAGCACAATCAACATTTATGAGACAGAATTTCTGACAGTTACACATAATTTGAAGCTGCTGGGGGAGCAACGCTTATTCCCAATTCTTCATGTTTTAATGTGCATGGACTTTTATATTCAGATCAAAAACAATTATCCAATTTGAAGAAAAGAAAAAAGAGATTGAAAAACAATAAATACAACTATAAGAATCAGTGAGGCCCCAGGGTTTTAACATTCATGTCATTAGAGTTCCAGAAGGAGAGGTGCTAAAGTGTGATGTGGAACATTTTGAGGAAATAATGGCTGAATATAAAAAAGAGCAAGATCAAAATTAGCTGAGTATGGTGGCGTGCGCCTGTAATCCCAGCTACTCAGGAGGCTGAGGCAGGAGAATCGTTTGAACCAGGGAGGTGGAGATTGCAGTGAGCCGAGATTGTGCCACTGCACTCCAGCCTGGGCGACAGAGCGAGACTCCATCTCAACAACAACAACAACAACAACAACAACAACAACAACATCATGTCCTTTGCAGGGACATGAATGAAGCTGGAGGCCATTATCCTTAGCAAACTAACACAGGAACAGAAAACTAAATATCACAGTTTCTTATGAGTGGGAGCTAAATGATGAGAACACATGGACATATAGAGGGGAACAACGCACACAGGGGATTATCAGAGGGTGGAGGATGGGAGGAGGGAGAGGATCAGGAAAAATAACTAATGGGTACTAGGCTTAATCCCCGGGTGATGAAATAATCCATAAAATTAACCCCTATGACAGAAGTTTACCTGTGTAACAAACCTGCACTTGTACACCTGAACTTTAAATAAAAGTTAAAAAAAAAGAAATAATGGCGGAAAACATCCTGTTATGGTGAAAGTTATAAACCCCAAAGCTCAGCAAACCCCCAAAAGGATAAACCCTGATACATCTATTCTTAGACACACCATAATTAAATTACTAAAAACTAAAAGTAAAGAAAAAAAACCTTGGAATGAGCCCAAGAAAAACAACACATTACTTAAAGAGAAACAATTATTTGAATGACAGCAGATTCCTCATAGATACCATGGAGGCCAGAAGTAAGTAGCAAAAATTTTTTAAATGTTTGGCAAAAAAAGACCTGTTAATTCAGAATTCTGTCTCCAGCAAAAATATCTTTCAGGAATAAATGTATGGTAAATACATTCTTATAAGAAGGAAAACTAAGAGAATTCAGTGTCAGCAGATACGCTTGTAAAGAACTGCTAAAGGAAATTATTCAGACAAAACAGAAATGACCCCACATGGAAACTTAAAACATCAAGAACCAAGAAAGAACAGCACAAATAGTTAAAATTTGTGTAATTTGTGTAAATATAACAAATTACTAATCGCTTCATGAGTTTTTAAAGATATGTTTCATGTTCAAAGTAAAAAAATATGATAATGTTTGATAGGATTTTCAATGTATGTAAATGTAACATATTTTTAAACTACAATATAAAAAGTGGAGGGTAAAATAACTTATATGTTTAGAAAGCTTCTACATTCAATTTGATGTGATAAAATATTGATTCTAAGTATACAGCCCAAATTTAAGTATGTTTAGTACAATCCTTAGACTAATCATGAAAAAACTATACAGTGTCATAGTCTGCTGTGCTGCTATAAGATAATACTTGAGACTGGGTAATTTATAAAGAACAGAAATTTACTTCTCCCAGATATGGAGACTGAAAGTGTTGGCAGATTCAGTGTCTGGTGAGAGCTGCTCTCTACCTCCAACATGGTGCCTTGTTGCTATATTCATTGGAGGGGACAAATATTATGTCTTCACATGACAAAAGGCACACAAAGGCAGGGCCTAAGCTAGTTCCTTCCAGCCCTTTTATAAGGCACTAATGTATGCATGAGTGCAAAGTTCTCACGACTTAATCCCTTCCCAGAAGGCCCCACCTCATAATAACAACACAGTGAGGATTAAGTTTCAACTTATTAAATAATTTTGAATTTTGAAGGGGACACATTCAATCCACAGAAATTGTACAATAAAAAAGAAAAAAAAGAAAAGCAATAGATACATTTAAATGGAGTACTAAAAGTATTCAGATAACTCAAAATAAATAACTGAAAAGAAGGCAAGAGAGGAAAAACAAAGAAAAAAATTAACAGAGGAAAGTAAAAGAAAATAAATAATAAAATAGTAGAACTAAAGCCAAACATATAAATAATGACATAAAATACAAATGGCCTAAAAACATTCAGTAAAACACAGAGATGATCAGAATCAACAAAAAAATGAATCAACTATATGCTGTCTCAAGGGAACTCACTTTAAATATAATGATATAGGTGGGTTTAAAGCAAAGGTTTGGAAATAATATATAATGCAAACTCTAATGAAAAGCTGAGGGGCTGTATTAATATTAAACAAAATATACTTCAGAGTAAAAAGGGTGGCAAGGGATAAACAGGGATGTTACCTAATAATAAGAGGGTCAATTAATTATGACAGAAATATCTTGAATGTGTATGCAACTATTAGTTTGGTGCAAAAGTAATTGCAGTTTTTGTTATTGCATAGGAACAAATCTTCAAAGTATATGAAACAAAAATGAGAGATGAAATAAAAATAGTCCACAAATATAACTGGAGACTTCAAAACTCCTCTTTTAGGAATCAGTAGACTCAGATAGAAAATAAGAATATAGAAAAACTGAATAATACAATCAACCAACTGTATCTCATTGGTATTTATAGAACACGCCACCCAACAAGAACAGCAGAATATACATTCCATCAAGTGCACAAGGAACATCTACCAAGATATACCATATCCTAGATAATAAAAAGACCTTCATAAGTTTAGAATAATTTAAATCTCTAATTATAATATAATTAAACTAGAAATCAATGACAGAGGTATAACAGGAACATTGACAAACACTTGGAAATTAAGAAAAAAACCTCATAAATAATCCATGGGTCCAAGAAAAAGACTCAAGAGAAATTAGAAATTGTATTTAACAGGATGAAAATTAATAGATGACACATAAAAATTTGTGGGATATGAGTGCTTAGAGATAAATTTATACTATTAAATGGTTATATTAGAAAAGAAAAAATGATCTCATACCAATTACCTCAATTTCAAACTTAAGAAACTAGAAAAAGAGTAAAATACACCAACTAAGACAAGACAGGCAGACACAGGCAGATGCAAAGACCCCCATCCCAGAGCATTCATATAGATCCTGATGACCTCATGCCAAAGGAAGATAAAGAAAGAATGCTCTAGTGGTAATCTTTTATTATTTTGGGAAAGTATCCCATCCATCAAGCATATTAGAGCAGTGTTATTGTCTGAATTTTGTCTCTCTACCTGTTACCCAAATTCATGTGTTGAAACCCTTACTTCTAATGGGACTGGATTTAAAAATAAGTCTTTTTAAGTAGGTGTGATGGTTAATATTGAGTGCCAACTAGATTGGATTGAAGGATGCAAAGTATTGATCCTGGGTGTGCCTGTGAGGGTGTTGCCAAAGAAGATTAACATTTGAGTCAGTGGGCTGGGAAAGGCAGACCTACTCTTAATGTGGGTGGGCACCATCTAATCAGTTGCCAGTGTGGCTAGAATATAAAGCAGGCAGAAAAACATGAAAGGACTAGTCTGGCCTAGCCTCCCAGCCTACATATTTCTCCCATTCTGGATGCTTCCTGCCCTCAAACATTAGACTCCAAGTTCTTCAGTTTTGGGACTTGGACTGGCTCTCCTTGCTCCTCAGCTTGCAGACAACCTATTGTGGGACTTTGTGATCATGGGAGTTAATATTTAATAAACTCTATCTATCTATCTATCTATCTATCTATCTATCTATCTATCTATCTATCTATCTATCTATCATCATCATCTATCTATCTATCTATCATCTATCTATCATCTATCTATCTCTCCTATTCTGTCCCTGTAGAGAACTCTGACTAATACAGATTTTGGTACCAGGAATGGTTTTAGAGGAACAGAATATTAAGGATGGAGTTCTTTTGCTGGTTTGGGGTTTCTGGAGTTGGCTGCTGAATATGATTAGACCTAAAAATGCTAAAGACTCTACCTCTAATAGTATGGAGAACACTGACAGTCCTTGGTGTGAACTATTTAGAGAGGTATGCAAAATAAATGCATTTGTCAAGGCAGGTGGATCACGTGAGGTTAAGTGTTCGAAATCAGCCTGGGCAACATGGCGAAACCGTGTCTCTACTAAAAATACCAAAATTAGATTGGGCGTGGTAGCTACTCAGGAGGCTGAGGCAGGAGAATCACTTGAACCTGGGAGACGAAGGTTGCAGTGAGCCAAGATTGCACCACTGCACTCCAGCCTGGGCAACAGAATGAGACTCCGTCTCAAAAAAAAAAAAAAATGCATTTGATACTCTTGACTCACCTCGTGTGAGAGGCAAGGAGTTTATTGACTCTATACATAATGCATTTGGCCATATGTGGAGAGCCAAGGAACATAATGAAGCTGGTTGTTTACTCCTAACTTCAATGGACAAAGTGATGAAAGAAAATGATGAATTCAGGTATTCTGCCTCCCAGCTTCAGAAGCAGATACTGAGCATTAAATCTGTTAAGATTGTCCTGAGTGAGAGTCTTATCTCCTGTAGAGAAAGAGCTGAAATTGTGGAAAAACAGCCACAAGCTCTTATAATGTGAGTGGCTGACCTGCAATGAAAGGTGCATGCACAGCCTCACCAGGTGTCTACTGTTAAAGTGAGGGCATTGATTGGAAAAGAATGGGACCCTGCAACTTGGAATGGGGACGTGTGGAAGGACCCTGATGAAGCTGGGGACACTGAGTTTGTAAACTCTGATGAAACTTTTTTTGCCAGAAGAAACAGCTTCCCCATCCCCAGTACTGGCAACATCCTCTCCCTGACCCACCCTGCCATCGGCCTTTCCACCTTTGTCTGAGGAGATAAACCCTGCTCGGCCTGAGGCAACAGTGATGGTTTCCCCTGAGGCAGATGTCAGGCAAGATAATCTTGATTCTCCTCAGAAGCCACCCCCGACACTCCTGTTTTCTTCTAGACGCATAACTAGACTAAAGTCCTGGTGGGACCCTAGAGGTGAGGTTGAGAGTGTGACCCACGAAGAGGTGAGCTACACTCAAAAATAACTGCTTGAGTTTTCTAATTTATATAAGCAGAAATCTGGAGAACAGGCATGGGAATGGATATTAACGTTGTGGGAAAAATGGTGGAAGGAAAATAGAATTGGATCAGGCTGAATTTATTGATTTGGGCCCACTAAGTAAGTACTCTGCATTTTATTTATTTATTTATTTATTTTTCCATAAGTTATTAGGGTACAGGTGGTATTTGCTTACATGAGTAAGTTCTTTAGTGGTGATTTGTGAGATTTTGGTACATCCATTACCCAAAGAGTGTACACTGCACCATATTTGTAGTCTTTTATCCCTCACTCCCCTCCCACCCTTCCCCGCAAATCCCCGAAGTCCATTGGATCATTCTGATGCCTTTGTGTGCTCATAACTTAGCTCCCAAATATCAGCAAGAACATATGATGTTTGATTTTCTATTCCTGAGCTACTTCACTTAAAATTATAGTCTCCAGTCTCATCCAGGTCACTGCAAGTGCTGTTCATTCATTCATTCATTTGTATGGCTGAGCAGTATTCTTATATATATATATATATTCCTATATATATATTCCAATATATATATTCCTATATACATATATTTCTATGTATATATTCTTATATATATTCCTAAATATATATTCCTATATATATATTCCTATATATATATATTCCTATATATATTCCTATATATATATTCCTATATATATATTCCTATATATATTCCTATATATATATTGCTATATATATATTCCTATATATATTCCTATATATATATTCCTATATATATATTCCTATATATATATTCCTATATATATATTCCTATATATATTCCTATATATATATTCCTATATATATATTCCTATATATATTCCTATATATATATTCCTATATATATATATTCCTATATGTATATTCCTATATATATATTCATATATATAGATCTCTCTCTCTCTCACAGTTTCTTTATCCACTCGTTGACTGATGGGCATTTGGGTTGGTTCCACAGTTTTGCAATTGTGAATTGTGCTGCTATAAACATGCATGTGCAAGTATCTTTTTTGAATAATGACTTCTTTTCCTCTGGGTAGATACCCAGTAGTGGATTGCTGGATCAAATGGTAACTTTACTTTTAGCTCTCTAAGGAATCTCCACCGTGTTTGCCATAGTGGCTGTACTAGTTTACATTACTACCAACAGTGTAGAAGTGGTCCCTGATCACTGCATCCATGCCAACGTCTAATATAATAGACATATTTCTATTTTTTTGATTTTTTGATTATGGCCATTCTTCGAGGAGTAAGGTGGTATCACATTGTGGTTTTGATTTGCATTTCCCTGGTCATTAGTAATGTTGAGCATTTTTTCATATGTTTGTTGTCCATTTGTATATCTTCTTTTAAGAATTGTCTATTCATGTCCTTAGGTCACTTTTTGATGGGATTTTTTGTTTTTTTTCTTCCTGATTTCAGTTCATTGTAGTTTCTAAATATTAGTCCTCTGTCAGATGTAAGATTGTGAAGTTTTTCTCCCACTCTGTGGGTTGTCTGTTTACTCTGCGAGTTGTCTGTTTACTCTGCTGACTATTCTTTATGCTGTGCAAAAGCTCTTTAGTTTAATTAGATCCCAGCTCTTTATCTTTGTTTTTATTGCATTTGCTTTTGGGTTCTTGGTCATGAACTCCTAGCCTAAGCCAAAGTCTAGGAGAGTTTTTCCAATGTTGTCTTCTAAAAGTTGTATAGTTTCAAGTCTTAGATTTTTGTTTTGTTTTGTTTTGTTTTTGAGACGGAGTCTTGCTGTCACCCAGGCTGGAGTGCAGTGGCGCGATCTCGGCTCACTGCAAGCTCCGCCTCCCGGGTTCACGCCATTCTCCTGCCTCAGCCTCTCCGAGTAGCTGGGACTACAGGCGCCCGCCACCATGCCCGGCTAATATTTTTTGTATTTTTAGTAGAGACGGGGTTTCACCATGGTCTCGATCTCCTGACCTTGTGATCCGCCCACCTCGGCCTCCCAAAGTGCTGGGATTACAAGCATGAGCCACCGCACCCAGCCTAAGTCCTTAATCCATCTTGAGTTGATTTTTGCATAAGGTGAGAGATGAGGATCCAGTTTCATTCTGCTACATGTGGCTAGCCAATTATCCCAGGGCCATTTGTTGAAAAGAGTGTCCTTTTCCCACTTTATATTTTGGTTTGCTTTGTCAAAGATCAGTTGACTAAGTATTTGGCTTTATTTCTGGGTTCTCTCCTCTGCTCCACTGGTTTATGTGCCTATTTTTATACTAGTGCCACACTGTTTTGGTGACTATGGCCTTATAGTGTAGTTTGAAATCAGGTAGTGTGATGCTTCCAAATTTGTTCTTTTTGCTTAGTCTTGCTTTGGCTATGTGGGCTCTTTTTTGGTTCCACATGAATTTTAGAATTGTTTTTTCTAATCCTGTGAGGAATGATAGTGGTATTTTGATGAGGATTGTGTTGAATTTGTAGATTGCTTTTGGCAGTACGGTCATTTTCACAGTATTGATTTCTACCCATATGTGAGCATGGGATGTGTTTCTATTTGTTTGTCATCTATGATTTCTTTCAGTAGTGTTTTGTAGTTTTCCATGTAGAGGTCTTTCAACTGCTTGGTTAGATATATTTCTAAGTTTTTTGTTGTTGTTGTTGTTGTTGTTTTTATTGTTGTTTGTTTGCAACTATTGTAAAAGGGGATGAGTTCTTGATTTGATTATCTGCTTGGTTGCTGTTGGTGTATAGAAGAGCTACTGATTTGTGTACATTAATCTTGTATCCAGAAACTTTGCTGAATTCTTTTATCAGTTCTAGGCTCTTTCTGGAGGAGTGTTTAAGGTTTTCAGGTAAAGGATCATATCGTCAGCACACATTAACACTTTGACTTCCTCTTTACCGATTTGGATGCCCTTTATTTCTTTCTCTTGTCTGATTGCTCTAGGACTTCCAGTGCTATGTTGAAGAGGAGTGGTGAGAGTGGTCATCCTTGTCTTTTTCCAGTTCTCAGAGGGAATGCTTTCAACTTTTCCCCATTCGGTATCATGTTGGCTGTGGGTTTGTCATAGATGTCCCTTGTATGCTGATTTTGTTGAGAGTTTTAATCATAAAGGATGCTGGATTTTGTCTAATGCTTTTTCTGCATCTATTGAGATGATCATGTGATTTTTGTTTTTAATTCTGTTTATGTGGTGTGTCACATTTACTGACTTGCATATATTAAATCATACCTGCATCCCTTGTATGAAAACCACTTGATCATGGTGGATTATCTTTTTGATATGTTGTTGGATTTGGTTAGCTAGTATTTTATTAAGGATTTTAGCATCTATGTTAATCAAGGGTATCGGTCTGTAGTTTTCTTTCTTGGTTTTGTCCTTTCCTGGTTTTGGTATTAGGGTGATCTTGGTTTCATAGAATGAATTATGGAGGGTTTCTTATCAGACACTTATCAACTTTATTAGACATTGAAAGATAATAGTCAAAGATGTACGTCAATCAAACTACAGCTTAACCAGAAAAATGGCTACTGACATCTTCTTTAGGAGACCTTTGTGGCATTTTAACATACCTTGTCTAGTCCACATCCCCAGGAAGGTAGCAGTATTGAAGATTGCAGCCTTTGTTCCTAGTGCAGGTTCTTGGTTCCAGATGAAGCACAGCTGACCTTATTCCTAAGGAATTGTAGTTATTACCTAATTAGGGGCACTCTGAAAGACTGATATAGGAGTTTGCCTTTGTTTTGCCTAACTTGGAACTTTCTCAAATGGAGATGCAGCTACATGAAGCACTTTCCTTTAAAACACTAAAAGACAAATGAACAAGCTGCTTATATGTGGGACAAAACGCGAGAGTTGGAACAAGCAACAGGCACACAACAAAGAAAAATGGGGGAATAAGATACTTTGAGGAAATGGAGCATTGAAAAGGTCCCACATATCCCAAGATATGTAGAAAGTCAAGTGCATACTCAGAACCAAGGGCGTGTTCATATAAGACCTGAGAATACCTAATGCTTTCATCTTTTGCATGACCATTAGGCTCAGCACAACAGGAAATGAAAGATAAGGAAGAGTCTTCAATGACCTGGGCAAGCACTGAAGGAGTGTCCCAACACAGGGCCAATCTGCAAAGACCTTAAGAGTCTTTTCTTTTCCTTTTTTCATTTCTTTTTTTTTCTTGTCTCCAGGTATTTAAGGAAATCTCTGTCAAACCAGTAGCTGACTACTAAGCTAAAGAAAAGAGACTTCACAGATGACACATGGCAATGAATGCAATCTTTACAAAAAATTTTAGAGAAGTCACTAAATGAACAACCAAAAACTCATAGAATGAATCAACAAACTTTGGGGAGGGGAGAGAATCTGATTATCAGAGTTACCACATTACAATATTCATAATGTCCAGTTTTCCACAAAAAATAATGAGGCATGCAAGGAAACAAGAAGGTATTGTCAATACATAAGAAATAAATGAACAGAAACTCTCCCTGAGGAAAGGAAATGCGCTCATTTGAAAAAGACTTTAACCAACTGTCTTAATTATGCTCAAAGAGCTAAGGAAAACCATAGGCAAATAACTACAGAAAACCAGGAGAATGATTTGTCAACAAATAGAGAAATTTTTTTTTTTTTTTTATTATACTTTAGGGTTTTAGGGTACATGTGCACAATGTGCAGGTTTGTTACATATGTATCCATGTGCCATGTTGATTTCCTGCACCCATTAACTCATCATTTAGCATTAGGTGTATCTCCTAATGCTGTCCCTCCCCCCTCCCCCAACCCCACAACAGTCCCCGGAGTGTGATGTTCCCCTTCCTGTGTCCATGAGTTCTCATTGTTCAATTCCCACCTATGAGTGAGAACATGCGGTGTTTGGTTTTTTGTCCTTGCGATAGTTTACTGAGAATGATGTTTTCCAGTTTCATCCATGTCCCTACAAAGGACACGAACTCATCATTTTTTATGGCTGCATAGTATTCCATGGTGTATATGTGCCACATTTTCTTAATCCAGTCTATCGTTGTTGGACATTTGGGTTGGTTCCAACTCTTTGCTATTGTGAATAGTGCCGCAATAAACATACGTGTGCATGTGTCTTTATAGCAGCATGATTTATAGTCCTTTGGGTATATACCCAGTAATGGGATGGCTGGGTCAAATGGTATTTCTAGTTCGAGATCCCTGAGGAATCGCCACACTGACTTCCACAATGGTTGAACTAGTTTACAGTCCCACCAACAGTGTAAAAGTGTTTCTATTTCTCCACATCCTCTCCAGCACCTGTTGTTTCCTGATTTTTTGATGATGGCCATTCTAACTGGTGTGAGATGGTATCTCACTGTGGTTTTGATTTGCATTTCTCTGATGGCCAGTGATGATGAGCATTTCTTCATGTGTTTTTTGGCAGCATAAATGTCTTCTTTTGAGAAGTGTCTGTTCATGTCCTCTGCCCACTTTTTGATGGGGTTGTTTGTTTTTTTCTTGTAAATTTGTTTGAGTTCATTGTAGATTCTGGATATTAGCCCTTTGTCAGATGAGTAGGTTGTAAAAATTTTCTCCCATTCTGTAGGTTGCCTGTTCACTCTGATGATAGTTTCTTTTGCTGTGCAGAAGCTCTTTAGTTTAATGAGATCCCATTTGTCGATTTTGGCTTTTGTTGCCATTGCTTTTGGTGTTTTAGACATGAAGTC
>NW_026652282.1:112481898-112517142 GCF_009828535.3 Hylobates moloch
ATTTCTGAGGGCTCTGTTCTGTTCCATTGATCTATGTCTCTGTTGTGGTACCAGTACCATGCTGTTTTGGTTACTGTAGCCTTGTAGTATAGTTTAAAGTCAGGTAGCGTGATGCCTCCAGCTTTGTTCTTTTGGCTTAGGATTGACTTGGCGATGCGGGCTCTTTTTTGGTTCCATATGAACTTTAAAGTAGTTTTTTCCAATTCTGTGAAGAAAGTCATTGGTAGCTTGATGGGGATGGCATTGAATCTATAAATTACCTTGGGCAGTATGGCCATTTTCACGATATTGATTCTTCCAACCCATGAGCATGGAATGTTCTTCCATTTGTTTGTATCCTCTTTTATTTCATTGAGCAGTGGTTTGTAGTTCTCCTTGAAGAGGTCCTTCACATCCCTTGTAAGTTGGATTCCTAGGTATTTTATTCTCTTTGAAGCAATTGTGAATGGGAGTTCACTCATGATTTGGCTCTCTGTTTGTCTGTGATTGGTGTACAAGAATGCTTGTGATTTTTGTACATTAATTTTGTATCCTGAGACTTTGCTGAAGTTGCTTATCAGCTTAAGGAGATTTTGGGCTGAGACAATGGGGTTTTCTAGATATAAAATCATGTCATCTGCAAACAGGGACAATTTGACTTCCTCTTTTCCTAGTTGAATACCCTTTATTTCCTTCTCCTGTCTGATTGCTCTGGCCAGAACTTCCAGCACTACGTTGAATAGGAGCGGTGAGAGAGGGCATCCCTGTCTTGTGCCAGTTTTCAGAGGGAATGCTTCCAGTTTTTGCCCATTCAGTATGATATTGGCTGTGGGTTTGTCATAGATAGCTCTTATTATTTTGAGATACGTCCCATCAATACCTAATTTATTGAGAGTTTTTAGCATGAAAGGTTGTTGAATTTTTTCAAAAGCCTTTTCTGCATCTATTGAGATAATCATGTGGTTTTTGTCTTTGGTTCTGTTTATATGCTGGATTACATTTATTGATTTGCGTGTGTTGAACCAGCCTTGCATCCCAGGGATGAAGCCCACTTGATCATGGTGGATAAGCTTTTTGATGTGCTGCTGGATTCGGTTTGCCAGTATTTTATTGAGGATTTTTGCATCAATGTTCATCAAGGATATTGGTCTGAAATTCTCTTTTTTAAAAAAAAAAAAAAAAAAAAAAAAAAAAAAAAAAAAAAATAATTCATAAAATGTGTTAGGGAGGATTCCCTCTTTTTCTATCGATTGGAATAGTTTCAGAAGGAATGGTACCAGTTCCTCCTTGTACCTCTGGTAGAATTCAGCTGTGAATCCATCAGGTCCTGGACTCTTTTTGGTTGGTAAGCTATTGATTATTGCCACAATTTCACAACCTGTTATTGGTCTATTCAGAGATTCAACTTCTTCCTGGTTTAGTCTTGGGAGGGTGTATTTGTCGAGGAATTTATCCATTTCTTCTAGATTTTCTAGTTTATTTGCATAGAGGTGTTTGTAGTATTCTCTGATGGTAGATTGTATTTCTGTGGGATCGGTGGTGATATCCCCTTTTTCGTTTTTTATTGCATCTATTTGATTCTTCTCTCTTTTCTTCTTTATTAGTCTTGCTAGAGGTCCATCAATTTTGTTGATCTTTTCAAAAAACCAGCTCCTGGATTCATTAATTTTTTGAAGGGTTTTTTGTGTCTCTATTTCCTTCAGTTCTGCTCTGATTTTAGTTATTTCTAGCCTTCTGCTAGCTTTTGAATGTGTTTGCTCTTGCTTTTCTAGTTCTTTTAATTGTGATGTTAGGGTGTCAATTTTGGATCTTTCCTGCTTTCTCTTGTGGGCATTTAGTGCTATAAATTTCCCTCTACACACTGCTTTGAATGTGTCCCAGAGATTCTGGTATGTTGTGTCTTTGTTCTCGTTGGTTTCAAAAAACATCTTTATTTCTGCCTTCATTTCATTATGTACCCAATAGTCATTCAGGAGCAGGTTGTTCAGTTTCCATGTAGTTGAGCGGTTTTGAGTGAGTTTCTTAATCCTGAGTTCTAGTTTGATTGCACTGTGGTCTGAGAGACAGTTTGTTATAATTTCTGTTCTTTTACATTTGCTGAGGAGAGCTTTACTTCCAACTATGTGGTCAATTTTGGAATAGGTGTGGTGTGGTGCTGAAAAAAATGTATATTCTGTTGGCTTGGGGTGGAGAGTTCTGTAGATGTCTATTAGGTCCACTTTATGTAGAGCTGAGTTCAATTCCTGGATATCCTTGTTAACTTTCTGTCTCGTTGATCTGTCTAATGGTGACAGTGGGGTGTTAAAATCTCCCATTATTATTGTGTGGGAGTTTAAGTCCCTTTGTAGGTCACTCAGGACTTGCTTTATGAATCTGGGTGCTCCTGTGTTGGGTGCATATATATTTAGGATAGTTAGCTCTTCTTGTTGAATTGATCCCTTTACCATTATGTAATGGCCTTCTTTGTCTCTTTTGATCTTTGTTGGTTTAAAGTCTATTTTATCAGAGACTAGGATTGCAACCCCTGCCTTTTTTTGTTTTCCAGTTGCTTGATAGATCTTCCTCCATCCCTTTATTTTGAGTCTATGTGTGTCTCTGCACGTGAGATGGGTTTCCTGAATACAGCACACTGATGGGTCCTGACTCCTTATCCAGTTTGCCAGTGTGTGTCTTTTGATTGGAGCATTAAGCCCATTTACATTTAATGTTAATATTGTTATGTGTGAATCTGATCCTGTCATTATGATGTTAGTTGGTTATTTTGCTCGTTAGTTGCTATTGTTTCTTCCTAGCCTCGATGGTCTTTACAATTTGGCATGTTTTTGCAGTGGCTGGTACCGGTTGTTCCTTTCCATGTTTAGTTCTTCCTTCAGGAGCTCTTTTAGGGCAGGCCTGGTGGTGACAAAATCACTCAGCGTTTGCTTGTCTGTAAAGTATTTTATTTCTCCTTCACTTATGAAGCTTAGTTTGGCGGGATAGCAAATTCTGGGTTGAAAATTCTTTTCTTTAAGAATGTTGAATATCGGCCCCCACTCTCTTCTGGCTTGTAGAGTCTCTGCTGAGAGATCAGCTGTTAGTCTGATGGGCTTCCCTTTGTGGGTAACCCGACCTTTCTCTCTGGCTGCCCTTAACATTTTTTCCTTCATTTCAACTTTGGTGAATCTGACAATTATGTGTCTTGGAGTTGCCCTTCTCGAGGAGTATCTTTGTGGCGTTCTCTGTATTTCCTGAATCTGAATGCTGGCCTGCCTTGCTAGATTGGGGAAGTTCTCCTGGATAATATCTTGCAGAGTGTTTTCCAACTTGGTTCCATTCTCCCCATCATTTTCAGGTACACCAATCAGACGTAGGTTTGGTCTTTTCACATAGTCCCAAATTTCTTGGAGGCTTTGTTCATTTCTTTTTATTCTTTTTTCTCTAAACTTCCCTTCTCTCTTCATTTCATTCATTTCATCTTCCATCAGGGATACCCTTTCTTCCAGTTGATCGCATCTGCTACTGAGGCTTCTGCAATCTTCACGTAGTTCTCGAAACTTGGCTTTCAGCTCCATCAGCTCCTTTAAGCCCTTCTCTCCATTGGTTATTCTAGTTATCCATTCTTCTAATATTTTTTCAAAGTTTTTAACTTCTTTGCTATTGTTTTGAATTTCCTCTCGTAGCTCAGAGTAGTTTGATCGTCTGAAGCCTTCTTCTCTCAACTCATCAAAGTCATCCTCCATCCAGCTTTGTTCCGTTGCTGGTGAGGAACTGCGTTCCTTTGGAGGAGGAGAGGTGCTCTGTTTTTTAGAGTTTCCAGTTTTTCTGCTCTGTTTTTTCCCCATCTTTGTGGTTTTATCTACTTTTTGTCTTTGATGATGGTGATGTACAGATGAGTTTTTGGTGTGGATGTCCTTTCTGTTTGTTAGTTTTCCTTCTACCAGACAGGACCCTCAGCTGCAGGTCTGTTGGAGTTTACTAGAGGTCCACTCCAGACCCTGTTTGGCTGGGTGTCAGCAGCGGTGGCTGCAGAACAGCGGATTTTCGTGAGACCACAAATTCAGCTGTCTGATAGTTCATCTGAAAGTTTTGTCTCAGAGGAGTACCCGGTTGAATTAGGTGGCAGTCTGTCCCTACTGGGGGGGTGCCTCCCAGTTAGGCTGCTCAGGGGTGAGGGACCCACTTTAGGAGGCAGTCTGTCCGTTCTCAGATCTCCAGCTGCGTGCTGGGAGAACCACTACTCTCTTCAAAGCTGTCAGTCAGACAGGGACCTTTAAGTCTGTGGAGGTTCTTGCTGAGTTTTTGTTTGTCTGTGCCCTGCCCCCAGAGGTGGAGCCTACAGAGGCAGGCAGGCCTCCTTGAGCTGTGGTGGGCTCCACCCAATTCGAGCTTCCTGGCTGCTTTGTTTACCTAAGCAAGCCTGGGCAATGGCGGGCGCCCCTCCCCCAGCCTCGCTGCCGCCTTGCAGCTTGATCTCAGACTGCTGTGCTAGCAATCAGCGAGACTCCGTGGGCACCGGACCCTCCGAGCCAGGTGCGGGACACAATCTCCTAGTGTGCCGTTTTCCAGGCCCGTTGGAAAAGCGCAGTATTGGGGTGGGACTGACCCGATATTCCAGGTGCCGTCTGTTTCCCCTTTCTTTGACTAGGAAAGGGAACTCCCTGACCCCTTGCGCTTCCCGAGTGAGGCAATGCCTCGCCCTGCTTCGGCTCGTGCACAGTGCGCTTCACCGACTGTCCTGCACCCACTGTTAGGCACTCCCTAGTGAGATGAAACCGGTACCTCAAGCAGAAATGCAGAAATCACCAGTCTTCTGTGTCGCTGGGGCTGGGAGCTGGCGACCGGAGCTGTTCCTATTCGGCCATCTTGGCTCCACCCTAACAAATAGAGAAATTTAATAAAGATAAATTATGAAAAGAAACGAAATAAAAATTGTAGAGGTAAAATGTACATGAATAAAATAACAATATTTCTACAGAAGCTCAACAGGAGATTTGCACAGGAAGATAACAGAATCATTGAACCTGACGATGGTCAACTGAAACCATCCTCATAGGAAAAAATATGATCTTCCTTACAATAAATGCTAAAGGAAATCTGTGATTGAGAAATAAAAGTATTCTAGAAATTATCTTTACGCCACCTTAAGAAATAAATAACATTAATAAGGGTAGCTACATAGGAAATATAAAAGCCAGTATTCCATTTTTGGTTTGTAACTCCTCTTTTTTCCTACACAATTTAAAAGACAAACACAGAAAGCAATAATTTACATATGTTTAAATGGGCTTGCAACATATAAAGGTATAATTTTTAACAACAACAACACACATGGAGAGGAATGAAAATATATAGAAACAAAATTGTTGTATACTACTGAATTCAAACTGGGTTGTTATCAGTTTAAGTTGTTAATTGCAATCCTCTAGGTAATGACTAAGAAAATCACTGAAAAAATACACAAAATGAAATGAGAAGGGAATTAAATGGTACACTATGAAAATAAACTAAATACAAAAGAAGGCAGAAATCTAGGAATTGTGAAGCCAAAATATGACATATGTAAAATAACAAAATGACAGAAGTAAGTTATTTCTTATCAATAATTAGTTTACATGCCAATGAATTAAACATTCTGATTAAAAGACAGAGATTTGCAGCATGGATAAAGAAAATGATCAATCTATATGCTGTGTACAAGAGACTCACTTCAGATCCAATGACACTACTAGATTGAAAGTGAAAGAATGAAAAAAATATATATATTCCATGCAAACAATCATGAAAAGAGAGTGGGGTAGCTATAGCAATATTAGGAAAAGGTAGATTTTTAAGCCAAAAACTGTTATAAGAGATAAAGAAGAGCATTACATATTGATAAATAGGTCAATCCATGAAACGGATATAATAATTATATATGTACATATACATACACACACCTAACAACAGAGACCTAAAATGTATGAAGCAAGAATTGACAGATTTGAATGGAGAAATAGACAGTTCTACAGTATGTGGAGACTTCTATCCCTCACTTTCAATAATGGGGAGAGCTATACTAGAGAGCAATAAGAAAATAGAGCACTTGAACAACACCATAAACCAATGAGAACTAACAGACATGTGTAGAACACCTTCCCAATAACAGCTGACTACACATTATTGTCAAGTGCACATGGAACAATCTTCAGGATAAAACATATGTTAAGCCACAAAACAAGTCTTGATAAAATTAAACAGACTGAAATCATACAAAGTATATTCTTCAATCACAATGGAATGGAACTGAACATCAATAACAGAAGGAAAACCATAAAATTCATAAATATATGAAAACAAAAGAACACATTTGAAATAAACAATGGTTGAAGAAGAAATCAAAAGGGAGATTAGAAAATGCTTGAAGACTAACACAAAAACACAAAATGCCAAAGCGTTTGAGATGCAGTGAAAGCAGTGCTTAGTGGAAAATTTATGAATGGATGCCTACATTTAAAAAAAAGAAGAAAGGTCTGAAATAATCTAATTTTATAACATTAAGAACTAAACTAGAGGATCAAACTCAACACAAATCAAGCAGAAGAAAATAAATGATAAAGATTAGAGCAATGAGAAACAAAACAGAGAATAGAAAACATAATAATCAACAAAACCAAAAGTTGACTCTTTGAAGAGAGCAATAAAATAACTACACTAATGAAGAAAAAGGAGGCAAGACTCAAATAAGTAAAATTTGAAAGGAAAGTGGGGACATTATTATTGACTTAACAGAATTAAAAAGGATTATAAGAGAATACACTATGAATAATTGCATGCCAACAAATAACCTGGGTAAAATTGACAAATTCTTAGAAAGATACAAAGTACCAAAACTGACTAAAACAAACAAACAAAAGAACATCCTAATATACCTATTACAAGTAAAGAGATTGAATTAATTATATAAAAACTACCCACAAAGAAAAGGGCAGGACGAGAAGTGTTCTTTGGTAAGTTTACCAATGTTTTACCAAATATTTAAAGACTAATTGGCCAGGCATGGTGGCTTACACCTGTAATCCCAGCACATTGGGAGGCCCTGGGCAACACAGGGAGCGCCCATATGTACAAAAAATTTAAAATTAGTTAGGCATGATGGTGCATGCTTATAGTTCCAGCTACCCAGGAGGCTTAGGTAGGAGGATCACTTGAGCTCAGGAGGTTGAAGCTATAGTAAGCAGAGAATGCCACTGCACTCCAACCTGTGTGACAGAGCACAAACAAACAAACACCAATTAACATCAATTCTTCTGAAATTTTTCCAAAAAACAAAAGAGGAAGAAACACTTCCTAAGTCATTTTATGATGCCAGCATTATCCTGATACTAAGCTATCACGAGAAAACCACATACCAATGTCCTCTATATAGATGTAAAAATTCTCAATAAAATACTAGAAATTAAATCTCAGCATCCTATTAAAAGAATTCTACATCATAAACGAGTGGGATTTAACCAGGAATGCAAAGGTGGTTCATCATAAGAAAATCAGTGTATATAATACACAACATTAATAGAATGAAGGGGTGAAATCCACATGATTATCTCAATAGATGGAGAAAATATATTTCTCAAACTCTATACACAAGAGACACAATCTTATAAATAAGAAATTTTAAAGAATCCACAGAAACAAATTGAGTTAATAAACAAATTCATCAAAGTTTCAGGGCACATATAAATAGACAAATATTAGCCATAGACAACATATATAATAGCAATAAACAGTCTGAAACAGAAATTAAGAAAACAATTCCATTTATACTAGCATGAAAAAGAATAAAATACTAGCAACAAATTTAGCCAAGGAGGTACGAGACTCATGCAATGAAAACCACAAAACACTGCTGGAAGAATTCAAAGACCTAAATTAACGGAAACACGTGTCATCCTCATGGGTTGAAATACTTGGTATAGTCAATGTAGCAATAAACCTGAAATCAATCTCCAGGGTCAATGGGATTCTGTTAATATTACAAAGGTTTTTTTTGCAGAAATAAAAAAATCAATCCTAAAATCCATATGGAATTGCAAAGGACTCAGAATAGCCAAAATAATCTTGAAAAACAAGAATAAATTTGGATATGAAAAATCCACATTATACTGAACAGGGAAAAGTTGAAAGCATTCCCCCTGAGAACTGGAACAAGACCAGGATCCCCACTTTGACCACTTCTGTTCAACATAGTACTGGAAGTCCTAAGCAGAGCAATCAGACAAGAGAAAGAAATAAAGGGCACCCAAATTGGCAAAGAGGACATCAAACTGTCGCTGTTGGCTGATGACATGATCATACACTTAGAAAACCCTAAAATACTCACCCAAAAAGCTCCTAGAACTGGTAAATGGATTTAGCAAAGGCTCCAGATACAAAATTAATATACACAAATCAGTAGCCTTGGTATACACCAACAGCGACCAAGCTGAGAATCAAATAAAGAACTCAATCTTTTTTACAATAGCTGCAAAAAAAAAAAAAAAAAAAAAAGAAATGAAATACTTAGGAATATACTTAACCAAGGAAGTGACAGATCTCTACAAGGAAAACTACAAAACACAGCTTAAAGAAATCATAGACGACACAAATGGAAACACATCCTATGCTCATGGATGGGTAGAATCAGTATTGTGAAAATGACCATACTTCCAAAAGAAATCTACAAATTCAATGCAATTCCCATCAAAATACCACCATCATTCTTCACAGAATCCTAAAACCAACAAGAGAAAAGATGCAAATAACATATAAAGAAGCTCCACTTGATCTGGTAACAGGCTTCTCAACAGAAACCATACAGGCAAGGAGGGAGTAGAATGACATTTTCAAAGTGCTGAAAGAAAATATGAACTAGAGATAAAATATTACCAAAAAAACAAAGCTGACAGAATTCACCACCACCAGACCCATCTTACAAGAAATGCTAAAAGGAGTTCTTCAATCTAACAAACAAACAAACAAATACACAAAAAATTCCACTAACATGCACACAAACAATTAGGCACACAGACAAACTCAGAATACTGTAACACTACAACTGTGGTGTGCAATTCACTTATAACTCCAGTATGAAGCCCAAAAGACAAATATACTAAAACCAATAATGGCTAGAGCAACCTGTTAAAAGATAGGTAATACAAAAATATGTAAATTGAGACAATTAGGTCAAAATGTGGGGGGAGATTAAGTTAAAGTATAGAAGTTTTAAATTTTTTTCTTTGTTTCTATTCTTTGTTATCTAAGATAAAACTCATGATTTCTCCAAAATAACTTCCTATATCTATAAGATGATTGTTGTAAGCCTTGTGGTAACCATAATGGTAAAACCTATAACAGATTCACTAAAAATTGAAAACAACAAATTAAAGCACACTACCAGGAAAAAAGTCACCCAACCACAGGAAAGACAATAAGAAAGGAAGAGAGGAGTAACAAAACAACCAGAAAGTAAGAAATAAAATGGCAGTTGTAAGTCCTTATTTATCAATAATAATATTGAATGTAATGGACTCAGTTCTCCAACTAAAAGGCATGGAGTAGATGAATAAATAAATAATTGAGTCTTATACAACTGAGATCACAGAAATACAAAGAATCATCAGAGATTATTATGAACAATTATGTGCCAACAAATTTGAAAACCTAGAAGAAATGAATAAATTTCTGGATACATACAACCTACCAAGATTGAACCTTGAAGAAATAGAAAGCCTCAATAAATCAATAACAAAGAATAGGATCAAAGCCATAATAAAAAGTCTCCCAACAGAGAAAAGCCCAGGATCTAATGGCTTCAAGGCTGAATTCCACCGAACATTTAAAGAACTAATACCAACTGTGCTCAAGCTCTTTTAACAAGTTGAAGAGGAGGGAGTACTTCAAAACTCATTTTATGAGGCCAGGGTTACCTTGACAGTAAAACCAGACAAGAATACAGAAAAAAGAAAAAGAAAGAAAAAGAAAACTATAGGTCAATGTAACTGATGAGCATAGATACAAAAATTCTCAACAAAATACTAGCAAACCAAATTCAACAACACATTAAAAAAGATCATTCACCACGATGAGATGAGATTCATCCTAAGGATGCAAGGATGGTTTAACATATACAAATCAATAAATGCTATACATCCCATTAACAGAATCAAGAATAAAAACATGATTATTTCAATAGATCTTAAAAAGCATTCTATACAATTTAACATCGTTTATGATAAAAAATTATCAAACTGGATATAGAAAAGTCATACCTCAAAATTATAAAGGGCAAATATGACAACCCCACAGCTAACATCATACAGAATGGGGAAAAATTGAAAGCATTTCCTCTACGATGTGGAACAAGGCAATGGTGCCCACTTTCACCATTTTTCTTTAATATAGTACTGAAAGTCCTATACAAGATACAAAATCAACATACAAAAATCAGTAGTATTTATATTCACCAACAGTGAACAATCTGAAAAACAAATCAAGAAATCAATCCCTTCTGTAACAGCTACAAAGAATATAAAATATGTAGGAATCAATTTAACTAAAGAAGTGAAGGGTCTTTATGAGAAAAACTCTAAAAGACTGATGAAAAATTGAAGAGGACACAAAAAAATGGAAAGACATTCCATGTTCATGGCTTGGAAAAATTAATATTGTTAGAAAGATCATATTACCTAAAGCAAGTTACAGATTCAATGCAATCCCAATAAAAAACCCAATGACATTCTTCACAGAAATAGAAAAAACAATCCTAAAATTTATATGGAACCACAGAAGACCCAGAATAGTCAAAGCTATCCTAAGCAAAAAAGGACAAAACTGAAGAATCACATTACCTGACTTCACATTGTACTACAGGGCTATAGTAACCAAAACATCATGGTACTGGTATAAAAACAGACTCATAGACCAATAGAACAGAATAGAGATCCCAGATATAAATCCATGCATTTACAGCCAACTCATTTTTGACAAAGTTTCCAAGAATATACAATAGGGAATCGCTAGTCTCTTCAAGTGATCATAGCTCACTGCAACCTCAAACTCCTGGTGTCGAGTGATCCTCCTGCCTCAGTCTCCCAAGTAGCTGAGATAACAGGTGCACACCGCCACACCTGGTTAATTTTTTTTTGTACAAACGGGGTCACACTATGTTGACCAGGCTGGTCTTGAATTCCTGGCGTCAAGCTGTTGTCCCACCTCGACCCCCCAAAATGCTGGGATTATAAGCATGAGCCACCACGCCGAGCCTTGGGCAAAGATTTTTTATGTAAGACCTCAAAAGCATTGGCAACCAAAGTGAAAATAGACAGATGGGATTACATCAAGCTAAAAAGCTTCTGCACAGAAAAAAGCATCAACAAAGCGAAGAGGCAACCCATGGGATGGGAGAAAATATTTGCAAACTACCCATCTGACAAGGGATTAATAATAAGAATATATGAAGCACTTAACCCAATAACAAAAAAGCTAATACTCCAATTAAAATATGGGCAAAAGATCTGATTAGAAATTTCTCAAAAGAAGACATACAAATGGCCTGCAGATATACAAAAAAATGTTCAGCATCACTAACCATAAGAGAAATGCAAATAAAATCTACAATGAGATACCCTCTCACCCCAGTTAAAGTGGCTTTTATAAAAATGACAGGCAATAATAGATGCTGGCAACGGTATGGAGAAAGGGGGTACTGTCATACACTGTTCGTGGGAGTGTAAATTAGTACAGCCACTATGGAGAACAGTAGGGAGGTTCTTCAATAAATTAAAAATAGAACTACCGTAGGATCTGGCGATTCCGCTATTGGGTATGTATCCAAAAGAAAGGAAGCCAATATATCAAAAAGACATCTACACTTCCATATTTATTGCAACACTAACCACAGTAGCCTAGATATGGAATCAACATAAGTGCCTATCAATGGATGAATAGATTTAAAAAATTGTGTGTGTGTGTGTGTGTGTGTGTGTGTGTGTATGTAATGGAATATTATTCAGCTATAGAAAGAACAAAATCCTGTCATTTGCAGGAACGTGGATGGAACTGGAGGTCATCATGTTAAGTGAAAAAATAGGTCAAGTACAGAAAAACAAATATTGCACGTTCCCAACTCATATGTGGGAGCTACAAAATGAATCTCATGAAGACAGAGAGTAGATTAGTGGTTACTAGAGGCTGGGAAGGGTTGAGAGGAGCAGGACAATGAAGATAAGTTGATTATTCAATACAAATACATGGTTTGATAGAAGAAATCAGACCTGGATAGATCAGTAGGACAACTATAGTTTAAAACATTCTATCGCATATTTCAAAATAGCTAAAAGAGGAAAATTTGAATGATTCTAGTATAAAGAAAAGACAAATATTTAAGGTGATGGATATCCCAAGTACACTGATTTGATGTTTTCAAATTATATGAATGTATTAAATTATTACATGTATCTTGAAATTATGTACCTATATTATGCATCAATAAAAATATATACAAATAGTTTCATTTTAATAGGCAAAAATTAAATTTTAATTAACTTAATTAATTAAAAATTAATAGGCAAAAATAAAATTGAAAGGAAACTACTTTCTTTCACAAGTATATATACATATCGGTTTTTTTTTTTCGGTGATATCAGGGTTTCCTCTACTATTATTTTCCAGCTCTTGCGTGCTCAAGTACACCATTCAGTGGAATCAATATTCCATAGTTATGGGGGTTCTGTGGATCCTGTGAGTTCTGTTACTCCTTTGAATGTAAGTTATTCTCAATAAATCATATTATAGCTATAGTGTGTGTTGCTAGTGTTGTAGGGCCCCATTCAAATTGCAAGATAACAATTAAAAAATTGGGAGATACCACCAAAGAGAAGGACAGCTGTAGAAAGTCATTTCAGAAACTTTCAACTAAATTGAGAGGAAAAGACAAGGAAGATCAGCATCATATATTCTAATAATTATTCAATAAGTTTCGGGATGAGACAGCTTTTGTAGACAGCAATAAGTACTTGTCTGTACCCTTAAAGAAATACGGCAGCAAAATTTACGGGACTAAGGCTCTAAAGAGAGGCATAGCAAAGGTGAACCATGTTAAAGGGAATCCAGCCAGGGAAATAATAGAGTCTGGTCCTTAGTTAAATGTTACTTTGATGGGAAAATATCTTCTCCCTATGCAATTTAGAGAGGTGAAAGTGGACAAGACTTCTCTGCATAGTGGATGCTTTTGGAAGAATCACAACTTATGTTTCATATCACTCACTGAGGGTGACCCCACAGGATAGAACATAGCAAGATGTATTTTTAAAAAATGTCTAAGACAGAAAGCAAAGAGAAAGTAAAAGGAAGGAAGTCACCCAGACTCAGCACACAGATAAAGAGAAGGGAAAGAGAACATAAGGAGAAAATTCAACTGTTAGAAACTTAGCCTTTCTGAAAGGTCTAGAGAAGATGATGCAACACTAGAAGTGTACTCCACTACTGCAGAAAACATATAGCAATTCAAAACCTGGAACCTTCAAAATATTAGGTAAAAATGATACAGTAATTAACATAATCGTGAGAATTTTCTTCCAATTGAGTTGTTATTTATCCCTTTCAGGCCTTTATGCTTTTGTTATCATATATTTTACTTCTACATATGTTATGCATCCCATTCTACAACATCAATTATCTTTTAAAGAGTTTTCAATAATAAATCAAAATATCTTACATATTTACATTTACCCATTCTGTTACCTTTGTAGTGCTCTTCATTTTTTGTGTATAGACCCATATTTCCATCTGGTATCATTTTTCCTTCTGCCTGAAGAAAATGCTTTAATATATCTTGTGGTGTCAGCTCTGGGTTAGACTGATTGAAGGATTTTCTTTTTTCTTCATTATGGGTTATATTTGCCTGCTTCTTTGCACACCTGGTAATTTTTTATTGAATGTCAGACATAGTGAATGTTGCTTTGTTGGGTACTGTATATTTTTGTATTCCTATAAATACTCTTGAACTTTGTTCTGGGACACTTTCAAATTACTTGGAAACAGTATCATCGTTTTGGGTCCTGTTTTTATGATTTGTTGGAGAGGTCCAGCTTACTGTTTAGTCTAGGACTAATTCTTTCCCATTGTTGAGGCGAGACCCTTCTGAGTACTCTACCCAATGCCCTGCGAATTATGAGGCTTTCCAGTCTGGCTGGTTGAGAACAGGCACTATCCTTGCCCTGTGTGAAAACCAATCGCTATTACTTCTAATTCTTTCATCTGGTTCTTTCTATGGTCTTTGTTATCTTCCTGACATGCAAGTGCTGATGAGTACACTAACTGCTAGGTAATCAAGAGAGACCCTCTGCAGATATTCAGTTCCTCCCCGCTCCACCACCCCTCCAACCTCTCTGAAGCTCTCTCCTCTCCACTACACTGGCCTGCTACCTTGGTCTCCCAGGACTCTAAGCTTCATAACCTTAATTCAGGGAATCTCCCAGGTTCTGGCTGCACTCTCCCTCCTGGCACCATCTGGAAATGCTCTCATGGCACTGAGCTAGAGCAGTCATATGGCCCATCTCACTTGTCTGCCATCTTGCAAGGATTCCTGTCCTTTGCTGCCTGATGCCCTTTGTTGTGAAAAACACTGTTTCATATATTTTGAAATATATGTTATATATTTCATGTATACATATATGTATATATGTGTATATATTTGTCCCTCATATATATACACACACATATATATGAGGGGTAAATATATACACATATATACATATATGTGTGTAAAATATCTGCTCTGTGCCAGGAACTGAAGATGAAGCAGTAAAGACAGAGACAAAAATCCCTGCCCTTGTGACTCAAGTAGCTTGCATTTTGGGAAGAGTAGTCAGAAAATGTTAATAAGTAAGACATATTAGTAAAATATATAATGAGCTAGATTATAATAAATAGTAAGTAGAAAGAAAAACTGGGGGGAAATAGTTCCATTTTAAATATGGTGGTCAGGGAAGGCTGTACCTAGTAGGTGACACTTGAGCAAAGATCTGAAGATGAGTGAGAAAGAAAGCCAGGCAGTTGTCTGGGAGAAGAGTGGCCCAGGCAGAGGGAACAAGAATTGCAAAGGAGTGGAGGTGAGGTTTAAGGTGTCTGAGGTACAGCAAGGTGGCCAACGTGTCTGGAGAAGAGTAACCAAGGGGAGGAGCAGTCACAGATGATGGCAGAGAGGTAACAGGGAGTCGGATCATGAGGGAGATGGAAAGCCATTGGAAACTTTGAGCAGAGTAGTGACATGATGTCATTTAAGTTTTAACAAGATCACTTTGGCTACTGTGCAGAAAATAAACTCTGGCAATGAGGGGGCAAGAGAGAAAGCATAAAGACCAGTTAGGAGTTTGTTGTAATAATCTAGAAGAGAAAAGATGGTAGTGTCAACTTGGGTAGAAGTAGTAGAAGTGGTAAGAAGTGATTGGATTGTGGATATCTTTCGAAGGCAGAGTCAATGAAAATTGCTGATGAATTATTTTTGTAAGATGTAAGGGAAAGACAGGAATCAAGATGACTCCAAGTTGTAAAGGCCCTGAGCAACAGAAAGAATTGAGCTACTATTACTGAGATAGAAAAGACTAGGCAAAGTAGATCAGGAGATTTGGACATGTTATCTTTGAGTTTTCAACTAGACTATCCAAGTAGAGATACCTAGTAGGTGGTTGGATATGAGTGTAGAGTTCCACAGATAGGTCTGAACTGGATATATAAATGTAGGTGTTATCAGCATGAGTGATAGCAGTTACAAAAGAGAAGTGGTTCCAGGATTGAGTCTCTTGGAACCCCAATATTTAGGGCCCAATAAGATAAGGTGAAAATGAGCAAAGACATTTGAGAAATAACAGCAGAGAGGTAGAACGTGGTATCCTGCAAGTCAAATGAAGAGAGAGTTCAAAGAGGATAAAGCAATAAATGTCAAATGTTGATGATAAGGTCAAATAAGATGAGAACTGAGAATCAATCACTATATTGAGGAAGTCATTGATGACTTTGATAAACACTGATTGGAATGGGCTCATGAGAGAATGAGAAGAGAAGAACTGGAGACAGGGAATATAGATAACTCTTCCAAGGAGTATTTCTGCAAACAGAAGAGAGCTCGGGCAGTACATTGAGGGAGGTAGTACATAGAGGGAGGGGTTTTATTTTGTTGTGTTTTTAGGATAGGAGAAATACTTGAGTATGGAAAAACTCCAGTAAAAAAAAAAAAAGGAAAATATATGACACAGAAGAGAGAGTAAAGAAATATTGGGGTAATGTCCTTGAATAGGGGAGAGGGCATTGGCTCACATGTACAAGGAAAGTACCTCTGCTAGGGCCAGAAACGTGATGGCCATAGTAACAGGAAAGAAGGCAGGCCATAATGAATGGGCCAATAGGTGTATACATATAATGGTATGGGCTTATGAAAAGTCTCTTCTGAGTCCTTCTATTTTCCCGGTGAGATAACAAGCATGACCATCAGCTGAGAGTAAGCATGGGAAAGGAGTTGTTGCAGTGGGGAAAAGATAGGAATAGTTGTCTGCAAGAGTGGAAGAGTGAATGAGCTAGGGAAATGTGTCATGACTGGCAGCAGAGGTAAGGGCCCACTTGAGATTCATTGCCATGAAGATAAAGTGAGATAAGATGTGTTTTTCTCTAGCCATGTTCATCTAAGTTTCAGACTTCATGAAATTAATGTATGGTTCTTAACCATTTCTAGAAGCAAAAAAAAATCTACGTTGCCCACCAGTAACTCTAGTAGGATATTCCCAATGAGACCTGGTACTGGGAAAGTGGCCTCATGAGGGAGGGAATCTCAACAGGCCATTATCTCCTTTCCCAGAGGGGGAGTCATATCCCTGGTTGGTCACATACTTAATGGTTAAAAGAACAAAAAGCTAAGGTAAGTTGTAGGGACACTTAATCCCCCACCCTTCATGGCTTCGTGTAAAGAGATTTCTTAACCACTCCTAGCCTCTTTCCTCATCTTTCACTCATTACTCCCCATTGTAGGAGTGACTTAATTAACTAGTAATGGATGATTAACCTGGGTATCTTTGCTTTGCCCTCCTCTTCTCTTTTGGGACCTGCCTGCCTGTGTGAAAGGGTACTATCTGGTCTGCTGGCTCCATGTTCCCAAAAGATCTGTGGGGCAGGATATGCCTCTGTGGAGTAGGCATGAAATTTTGTGGGAGATACTTTCAATTAAGGGAGAGAGGAATATATAGCATCAGTTAGGTCCTCAAAGCTAAGCTATGTTCTCTCAACAGCTTTAGAAGTAGTAAAGCTGATTATTTTGATGTCCATTTGCTTGACCCCTGGCTTTATCTTTCAGTTGGTTGTAACCTCAGGTAGGAAGCATAGAAATATTTATTAGTTACCTCATATCCCAACACAATTGTTTATGTTGTTCAAAATCAAACTGGTTAGTTAAGGCAATGGGAAATCAATAAAACCATACATTGTGAAACTATGTAACTATATGATAAAATAGAAAATTACAAATCCGTTTGAAACACAGTGGGTGCTCATTATATACTATTTTATTTTATTATTTCCACAGGTTTTTGGGGGAAGAGGTGGTGTTTGGTTACATGAATAATTTCTTTAGTGGCAATTTGTGAGATTTTGCTGCATCTATCACCCGAGCAGTATATACTGTTTCCAATTTGTAGTCGTTTATCCTTCACCCTCCTACACCCTTTCCCCCAAGTCCCCGAAGTCCATTGTATCATTCTTATGCCTTTGCATCGTCATAGCTTAGCTCCCACTTATAAGTGAGAATATAAAATGTTTGGTTTTCCATTCCTGAGTTACTTCACTTAGAATAATGGTCTTCAATTCCATCTAGGTTGCTGCAAATGCCATTATTTGATTCCTTTTTATGGCTGAATAGTATTACATGGTATATATATATCTCACAATTTCCTTACAATTGCAAATTGTGCTGCTATAAACATGCGCGTGCAGGTATCTTTTTCATATAATGACTTCTTTTACTCTGGGTAGATACCCAGTATGGGATTGCTGAATCTTCCGGTAGTTCTCTACTTTTAGGTCTTTAAGGAATCTCCACTCTGTTTTCCATGGTGGTTGTTCTAGTTTACATTCCCCCCAGCAGTGTAAAAGTTTTCTCTTTTCACCGCATCCCCGCCGATACTATTTTTTGATTTTTTGATTATGGTCATTCTTGCAGGAGTGAGTTGGTATGGCATTGTGGTTTTGATTTGCATTTCCCTGAAATCATTATATATATTTTGAATCAATTTGGTATAGAGGTAGAGATAGTTTGACCAGCTCAAGATTTACTACAAGCCTCATTTTGGCTATGAACAAAGCTCTGGGGGTATATTTTTACCTTGTTGCTAAAAGTTTTGTTGCAAATAAAAATTATAAATAGTTTTTTCCACAACCTTACTTTATAGTAAATATATAATTAGCTATATGCCCACAAAGGGCCCTGATAATAATAGTGATGCTAGTGTTAATGAGAATCCTAGTAAGACCTAACATGTATTGAGTGCTTGTTTTATGCCAAGTGCTGTTTTCAGTGTTTCACGTGCATTAGCTCATTTAATTCCCACAACCACTATATGAGGAAGGTATTATTATTTCTATTTTGAAAATGAAGGAACTCGCACAAAGATAATTAATTTGACTAAGATCACACTGCTAGTAAAATGGCAGAGCAGTAATTCAAACTCAGGACCTCTATTCCAAAGCATGCCTTCTTAACCATTAAACTATACTGTCCAATATATGCTGCCTAGTTACAGCAAGATTGCTAAAGTACATACCATGGGGAGTTACTGAAATCTGTAAAAAACAAGTCCTGGTTTTCAATGGAATTCATAATCTATGCTAAGCAACAGGAATGTACATTCCATGGATAACAAGACAAAGTATGCTCACGCTAACTCTGTCTTTCGTTGTTGGATAGGCTCAGAGATAAATATTTTTGACATGGATTTAAGGAGACTGTAACCTCTCACCTTTAGTCAATAAAGTGACTCCTAATCTCCTTAATTTATAAATCAGCAGGGACTGAGAGGGAAAATCCTAATCTTAGGATCTTGGTCAGCTGAAAGTACAGTTCACTGTACTATATCTGGGAAAATATACTGAGACAGAAATCCTGTTAATGCTTCTGGGTCCGTGGCAACATGTTCCCAGAACACAAGCTCTTCATGGTCTAGAGTGTGCACTGCCTTTTGCACTTTCAGCAGCAAATGGAAGCAGCATTACTCTTTTAAAAAATTATTTTATTTTATTTTTTTTTAAAGTTCTGGGGTACATGTGCAGGATGTACAGGTTTGTTACATAGGTAAACATGTGCCATGGTGTTTTGCTGCACCTATCAACCCCTCACCTAGGTATTAAGCCCAGCATGCATTAACTCTTTCCCTAATGCTCTCCCCACCACCACCCTCCCCCAACAGGCCCCAGTGAGTGTTGTTCCCCTCCCGGTGTCCATGTGTTCTCATTGTTCAGCTCCCACTTATAAGTGAGAACATGTGGTGTTTGGTTTTCTGTTCCTGTGTTAGTTTGCTGAGGATAATGGCTTTCAGCCCCACCCATGTCCCTGCAAAGGACATGATCTCATTCCTTTTTTATGGCTGCATAGTATTCCATGGTGTATATGTGCCATATTTTCTTTATCCAGTCTATCATTGATGGGCATTTGGGTTGATTCCATGTCTTTGCTATTGTGAATAGTGCTTCAATGAACATATGCATGTAATATATCTTTATAATAGAATGATTTATATTCCTTTGGGTATATACCCAGTAACGGGATTGCTGGATCAAATGGTATTGCTGGTTCCAAATCTTTGAGGAATTGCCACACTGTCTTCCACAGTGGTTGAACTAATTTACATTCCCACCAACAGTGTAAAAGCGTTTCTATTTCTCCACAACCTTGCCAGCATCTGTTGTTTCTTGACTTTTTAATAATAGTTATTCTGACTGGTGTGAAATGGTATCACATTGTGGTTTTGATTTGCATTTCTCTAATGATCAGTGATGTTGAGCTTTTTTTCATATGTTTGTTGGCCGCATGTATGTCTTTATTTGAGAAGAGAAGCGGCCTTATTCTACATCTCCAGACACTGCACAGGGATGTAGCATCACTATGACAGTAATTTATGGCCACAGAAAGAAGGGGGAAAGATAGAAAGGGAAAAGAAGAGGAAAGTAATAATTGCTGAGTTCCATCACTGTGCTAGATGTTTCTTTTATCCTCTCTCATTTAATGAAGTGGGTTTTATCTCTAATTTACAGATAAGGGAACTGTGGCTGAAAAATGTTAATTGATTTGCTCAAGATCACACGGCCAACAAATAGCAGAGACGTGAATGACATCTGCGTTTATCTGTCTCAGAGTCTGTATGTTCTCAAAACTGCCTTTTTGGAGGAGCCTAAGACCTAAACAGGTCCAATCCCCTTACTTTAAAAATAGAGAAATTGGGGCCCAGAAAGTGAGTCACCTTGCCCAGGGTCAAAAGTTTCACTAACTTTCTTGTGAGTATACTCTAGCAAGCAGAATGAGGACCTTGCCAATCGCTACAGGGACCTATGCAGTAAGAAATGTTGTCCCTTTCACGGAGTGCACATTAACTTCCTTGGCCACTAGAGTTAGAGTACAGTGGAAACAACAAAAAGTATCTGGATGCCCTTTGGAAATAGTTTTCCACTGCATCATGATAAACACTTTCCATGTATGACTCACAGGCCAGTATCTTTTCCTGAAAAGATACTGTGTGACTTGAATCAAATTTTAAGTAGAGAGTCCTATTTAAACTGAATTCCCAAGCTGCGGGCATCTCTGAAAGACCAGAGCATGCAAGTTAGTTCTTGCTCCCAAACTGGAAGAGACATGAATGACAATGTAGGAGTGCCCCTTCTTATTTCTCCCACTCCTCCGAGTCAAAATGTTTCATGCAAACAGTTTGCATGGGCCTTGCTGGAACATTCTTTGGGATTTGTGAACCTCTCTAGAAATGGATCTAGGAAAAAGGTTTTATAAATCTGTGCCAGGAAATTTTTTTGGCCCCCAGTAAGGACCAGGCTAATAAGTATCCATGGCTTCTTATAGAAATCCCAAGATTCAATCGTTACTTGGGAACCAAGCACATAGCATGGCTCCCATTATATTTATTAGTAAGTGGACATATGGACTTCACAGTCAATGACCCAAAATGCATTTATTGAGTGCCTACTTTGTGCCAGGATCTATGCTAGTAGGCTCAGGTTATATGATGGTGAATATCACAGATGTGTCCCCACCATCATGGAGCTTCCTGTGTAGCATGCTCATCACCAGTAAGACAACTAGGAAGCCCCTTGCTTGAAAGGATGATGGAACTAAACTCAATGGAGGCCCATACAGAGAGATTAAAATGCTGTGCAGAGAAAATGAGGTCAATAAAAAGATCAAGAAATTGATTCAAGCTGGAATAGCTGGGGAAAGCAGTGAGCTAGGGATTAGTTCAGAAAGGCCTTAGAATAGGAAGTGGCTGCTGGAGGCAATTCCAGCAGGCTAAGAAGATTCTGAGAAGAAACTTGTTAAGAGATGCTGGCAGAAGTGTTGGAATGACACAGCCATGGAGTTGAGTTTAGCTTACCACCTAATGAGCAGTCTTGAACTGAAACTCAAAGGTTATGGCTGGAGCTGGCCTAGGAAGAAATGATGGGGCTTTCCCCAAAATTAGGAGTAAGCAACAGCCCACTAGCATGGGTGGGAGGGGTGGAGCTAGGTGAGTAGAACAAACTATTTATGGTCAGAACCTAATCACTGTAACCCAAGCTAACCTGAGAGGGGTCAGCAGACATACTTGTAACTTGTTTTAATGGACTTTTTTCCGTTATCCCATCCCTCTGGCCCAGAGTAGCAAAGAGGATGGTCCTCCCTGTAGTTTCATGAGTCAGAAAAGGTGCTAGTACTTGATACAAATAAAAGGAGATTAAAGTCCAAAGGTATGATGTCTTTTATGGAGAAACTTCTGGGCCCTAAGTGGAAAAGGAACCTTATCTGCAGGGTGCCCTAGCTGTAGGTAATCTGGGTACACCTACACCTGGGAGGCAGGGAAGCAGGCTTCGCTCCGGAGTCATCCGAATACTTCTGATAGTGCATTGTTTCACTTGCTCCAAGAACGATTTTGAACAACTGGAGGGATCATTATAAATCATCTAGAACAGTGGTTCTTAAGCTAATGACTCTTATTGATTTTTTTTTAACAAAATGAACTCCTCCCATTATCTCGAAATGAAAAACATAAGTGATTCACCCTGTCTACACAAGTAATTTAAAAATAAAAATAAATAAATAATGGCCTGTGATTTACAGGAAGTAAAAAAGGAAAGAGCTTTATTATAAAATAATATTTATTTTTACATATAAAGGCTTGGCACAATGACAAGAGAAGACAAACATGCTCCCATAAATGTCCAAAGCCTCTTCTAGGGAGCAATACTGTTGAGAATCACTGCTCTGGAATGACCTCAGTTCACACATGGACAAACTGCATCCCAGAGAATGAAAGGATCAAGTCATGCTGCCTTTCTTTCACTGGGCCACTGCAGCCTTTCAGTGGGGTCCACCTAGACTTTCCAACCAGAAGTGTTCTGGAACTCCAAGCTTAGTACTAGGAAGCTCATGCTGTCTTTGGCAACTCTCACCATCATATAGTCTAGTGATTAAAAGCATGAGATTTAGAGGTAAAGCGTTTGCATTTTGGATCTGCCACTTGGCAGCTGTGTGATCCTGTGCCAGATAGTTAACTTCTCTGTCTCTCTGTTTTCTCATATGTAAACTGGAGTTAGTACTTACTCCATAGGACTAAGATAATATACGAAAGAGTCCTAATATATAGTAAGCCTCAAAAAATGGTAGTTATTACTATTAGTATTTCTGGCACACCATCAACTGCTTTCAACACTCTGTTAATGCAGTTGTCACCATTCCATTGATGCTATCACTGCCATCATAATTGCTACAGGGATCCCCAAAGGGGAGTATCCTTTCCCTTCAGTGAGTAACACTCTTGGTCAGCCCAATGTGATCTATTCTCTGTGAACATGAGAATAGATCTATCCTTTATTAGGAAAGATACCTGGCTATTTTGGTTTTGTTCTTCCCTTTCCATGGAACTTATTCCATAAGATCTGAGGGATGAGGCCAGAGGGCATATGAGAGTCACCATCTAGTCCCCCATCAAGTGAATTTCTCAATGTCCCCAAACCACTATCACAAGAAGGAACCCAAGAACCTCAGTTCTCTCCCAATTTCAAGTGAGTTTCTGTCAACCTCTGACATTAGCATAGCCTTTGTCTCCCCTTCTTTGTTCACATTTATCCCAGGAGGCCTATATGTCCTTATGCAAATAAGACTCCTGGTGGCCTATCCTTTTGATCACAAAGTTCCCGAAATAAAAAATTAAACGTGGCCCCATGGTGATTCTTGTCTCAGTAATTTGGATAAACTATATGGTTCCTTTATACAATAATGAACCTGCGATTTGGGGCTTAGCCAGCCTGCAAGCCTCCCAGGCTCACTCCCACTAGTCTGGAGTCTCAAAACAATGGGAATTGGGAGCAGTACACTTAGACATATGTGGGAACCCTGTACCTTGGCAAAAAACTGACTTCCATGAGCAGAGCATGTATGGCTCTCACACAGCTGTTGAGACATCTGAACACACACTCTTTTTCTCTTCCAACCCTTTCTGCCCCTCAGGTGAAAGCACATTGCCCCCAGTAACAAATGTAAAAAAAGGGTCCTTGAGAAGTGTTTATAAGGAGTATGTGGGAGTGAGGGGTACTACGTCTCATCCTTTCCAATTTATCCTGAGGTTAGATACCTGAGTGAATTTTGCAGCCATCTATATGATACCCCCTAAGGGCCAAATAGATTAAAAACAGGTTTTATTCAGTATGATTTCTCAAGTTTCTTTTTCACAACTCTAAGAAAATCACACAACTAGTAGCCCTCAGGGTACCTGCTGGTGTCCTGCTGGGGGCTGCTCTGTGATGTTTCAATCATAGCAAAGCACAGGAGGTGGGGGAAGCAAACACATGTGAGCTCTTGAGCGAGCACAGGCAGACACACACACACAGCCACACTCACACATTCAAAACCCAGCATAAAGCCACAGTCCTCAGGCCTATATCCAAAAGCAGCTTTTCTAAATCCTTAGGAACTCTCAGACAAAGGAACCTCAAAAGTCAGTTTTCTTACATTTGAAATATGAAAATCAGCATTATTAGAAACTCTTATGCATGCAATGCCACATATATTTGAACCGAGTCTTCTTGAATATAATTTTCCTATCAATAGGCATATGTGCAACCAAAGAGAAATAAGCTGAGACACACTAAACAAGCACACATGTGCACACATGCACACACGCACACCCAAATTGTTACCTAAATTTTGTGCCAGTGGAACCCAGAACTGCATGGGAGAATGTTTAAAAACAGAGAATTAAAGTTAATGTAAATTGTACTTGAACAACCAGGAGAAGAACCTAACTATGAAGTCAAGACTCCGGTGAGTTTGGTAAAATCAGGACATCAACAGGAATATTGAAGAACATAATGGCAGGAGGTAGAAGAGCTGGCTCCTTTAAATCCTATCAGCCACAGAATAGCAATTGCCACTTTGGACTCAGCAGTCCCATCTCTAATCATGTCATTCTTCCATGCTGTCTCCATCACTCCTTGAAGTTATTGAACTGGTTCTTCACCCTACCTGTAATATCTAATCACCCAGTACTTCCCATTTCATTTGCATCATGACCACATGATATGGTCACAACAGCCTCTTTTCCTAGGTCACACTCTGTAGTTAGCTAATTTAATGGTGCTCTCTTCATTACCTTGGAGTCTCTTCCCATGACTTTCCACTAAGCTCATTCCAGCAATTTAAATTCTTGGCTACAGGAAGCAGCAGCAGCCCAGCATGATGATAACGAGTTAAGGCTTTGGAATCAGACAGAACTAGATTTGAAACCCACTTGGTAGCTGGATGACCTTTGGCAAGTTACTTAACTTCTCCAAGCCTCAATTTTCTTTTCTAAAAAATGGAGGTCATAATAGCACTTAGATCACAGGATTGTTGTACGAGTAATGATATCATTCATGTGAGGTGCCTGGCCCAGAGTAGGCATCATTATCATTCCTGATTTCAGTGTGATGAAACTGTCCAGATAACCCTTACACAGAAAGCTCCTTCCGTTTAACTCCAGGACATTCTGCTTCTAACATTCGTAGAAGTAAAGAAGCTTCTTCTTTTTACCCTCTGATTCTAAGACTATAGATTCACTTAAGTTGCTATTCTATGCCCCGAGTTACGGTTATGCAAATCAATTCCCAAATTTTTCTGGCAGTGACTATACAGAGTTGGGGAAAGCAAGGTTCTGGCTCCTTGGGACATTGTAATGGAAGGTAGGCACTGCCTCCCACTAAGACCACATACAATGCAGCAGCCCCCCAAAAGAAGGCTGGCAAACTGCTAAGAAGGAGGAGTTCAATACTGGACAGAAAAACCATGGCAATTGTCTACTACTTAAAAATACAGTGTGAAAACTGCTGATGTAGATCTTAGGAACATAAATCTTAATGTTGGCAAACTTGTCCCTTCTTCCCACTATCCCTTATCCACATTGAAGAAGAGGAACACAGCAAAAGAGTCATGACCTTCTAGAATGCTAGAAGCCAATAGTCTGCTTCTTTCTTGTGATCTCCTCTCCCGGCAACCTCTCTTGCTTCCGTGAGGTCAGATAGGTAACAACTCTGTTTCTGTTTGTCTCTTTCTTCTCTCTCTTTTGGCTTGTTTCCTTCAGTGAGGTAAGAAGGTAAGAAGAGAACAGAGATGCAGAAATACAGGGGCCAATGGTTCTAGATATAGGGGAAAATGCTCTTGTTTTGATTCTCTGAACCTCTCTTTCCATTTTGCCCCTAAGATCACTCTCAGCTGTTAGATGTTACTATTCTGGTACCAAGAAAATACATGCCAGTGAGAAGAGATTAAAAGATTAAGACAACAGAGTAAGAGAGCCAGAATCAGAGCAGAGCGGAGCCCCAACCTTAGCCCAGCAGCCTTGCATCCCATGGAATAAAAGCCCATTTGTGCCTCTCTTGGTATAACAGGTATTGTTAGAGCCCTACCCATATCTCAGGCAAGTTCTAACCGCATTACTCCTTTCAGGTTCTTTTCCCACAGCTGCAGAAATATTTGTTGTCTATGTGTACAGCAATCTACAAATGCCAGTGAATTAACAGCCCCCAGGAGCAGTGAGATGTGATTCATGAGTTGATGTATAAATACCCAAATTCCAACCTGGGCAACATAGTGAGATCCATCTCTAAAAATTTCTTTCTGAAAAATTACCTGTTCGTGGTGGCACGCACCTGTAGTCCCAGCTACTTGGAAGGTGGAGGCAGGAGGATCACTTGAGCCCAGGAGTTGGAGGCTGGTGAGCCATGGTTGTACCACTGGATTCCAGCCTGGGTGATAAAACAGACTCTGTCTCCAGGAAAAAAAAAAAATTCCCAGCTCCCTTGCTCCTCAGGTGGGATAATTCTGATGTGCGTGTTTTGCACCATTTCCCAGAGTTTCCACATATGAATGTCAGTCCTTCACAGTGGTAGCTGGCTTAAAAGCACGCTCTTTATTGACAGCCTTCATTTTCTTTATTACTATTCTACCCGCTTAGAGGTGTTACCTGCAATTCTCAAAGAAATCATTTTCATTGGAATCTTTGTCTCAGGATCTACTTCCTGGAGAAGCCATACAAAGACACCACGTTAATCTTGGGTCAGTCCATAAGGAGCCCTGAATGCGACAGAAACTTTTTCAAAGTGTTTTTTGCCATTTGGTCTTATAATAATCTCTATAAAGAAACTTTGGTTCTTAGATGATAACGTAATGAGAACGTATTTGCCAAATGGGATACAGAGAGAGTAACTATAGATCAGAGACAGTAGAATATGCTTAAATACTTTCCTCTTGATAATAGCAATCTTCTAAATGCAAGGGATATGGAAAATCATCATTTTAGTATGGAGTAAAAATGTGAGGATCAGGGTCATTTTCACAAATTGAAAAATTAGAGGGATTAGGAAAAGACACTCTGATAATTGAAAAATGTAAACATTTTTTGAATAATGCAAATGAATACTCAAATGCTTGCCAAGAGTTGTTTGAAAAAAATTAACAATTAAGATTTCTGGAACAAGCTGAATATATTTTTAAAAATTAAGAACAAAGACTTCTGGAAGAAGCTGAATACATTTAAAAAAATTAAGGATAAAGATTTATAGAACAAGCTGAACACAATTTAAGAGAAAGTATAACTAGAACAACATGCTCTCAGCTTCAACAATACATGAATGGGAAAATTAACAATAAAACTGTCATTTTTGAGTACTTATTTAAGTTAAACAGTTTGCCGTATATTTTATGTACACTATCTCATTTAATCCTTACAATAACTTGAAAGTTGTTATTTTTATCCCTATCTTATACACAAGAAAACTGAGGCACAGAAAAGTTGAGTAATTCTTCCGGGGTCACACAGCTAGTACTTAGCCTAGATAGGGTTTGAAATCATGTTTTTCTGACTCTCAAGCTTATATGTTTTCTACTTTCATATACATTTTTATTACTGCATTTTTGTTTCTCTTCGTATGCACCTATTACTTTCAATAATCAGACCATGTGTCTAATCTGAGATTGATAAAGTATAATCGTTATGTTGATAATGGGTCAACACAGCATCATATGCCCAATCAGGTCTATAGATTCTATGCACTTGTCTTTTTGACAGAATCAAGTCTAACACGGTTTGCATACTTGATATGGCTTGTGAGTTCCAACTTGTCATTTTCTGATTCAGAACCTAGCAGAGTGCCTTGCAAATAGTAGGCTCTCAATAAATGAATAGAAATAAATGACTGAATCGAGTCCCAAGTTTCCTCCTGACTGGTTTCCAGGCTTAAGCCTCTCACTTAAGCTTGAAACTATAATCAGCCCTATCACCACGATTTGAGGTAATTGCTTCTTCCCTCTTAAGTCAATGATAAGAAGCTCTTTCCTTTACACCCACCCCATCCCCTTCACAGCTTTGGACAATTTTCAAGGTGTTCTCCTGGGTCTTGACGTTTGATTCCTGGGTCATCAGGTTTCTATCTCCTCCTATTTTCCTGGGCATTGACAACAGATCCTCCTTACTCCTGAGAAGTGTTCTTTCCTTCCTGCCTCTTTGCCTTTGTTCACAGTATTCCATTGGACTGGACTGGCCCCCTCCCCCATGTCTTGGCTTCTGTCTGGCTCTAGTCTCAGATTCCTGAACCTTGCCTGAACCAGGTACAGATGTAATTCCAGCCCCAGTCTCTAGTCCCTGCTCTCTAGTCCACCTAGGGGTACTTGTTTCAGGCTGCTGGGGTCTCCAACCTTGACCTGACCCCTCAGATCTGGTGGCTGGCCTGTGTGAGCCTGATAAGGAGGCAGAGAGCCCCGAGAGGTCACCACCAGTCTGTCTTTGTCAGCTGGAGGCCTGGATTCCAGCATGTTCCTGCAAATATCTGACTTATTTACTCATCTTGCTTTTTGTTTGAGCTCTTTCAACACAGCAGGTTCCCCCAAATGATTTCAGACAGGACAGAAAGAGCCCTGCCCTCATCAGTCCATGAGTGAAATGACAAGTCAGGCTTGTAAATAGGATTCCAGCCTTTTCTGAGGCTCAACTGCCTGTGGAGACCTGCAGCCCCACAGCACATCCCCACAGAGACACGTGGTACCAACTAGAGGCAGTAAGACGAGTGTTGATGTGGTTTGCGTACCTCTGGATATATGATTCCATTTAAAACGGAAGCTAGCATCTTGGTGAGAGTCCTGTTGACTCCATCAAGGAGAGCAGTGATGTGATGTATTGTAATGAGTGTCCTGCTTGATAGGTGGCAATTTAGGAAATCCAGTCAGCTGGACTGAACCATGTCAGCCCTCCACGTACATTAGAAACACTTTTCACACTTTCTTCTTTTATTGTCTTCAGAAAACTGAGCATGCTTTATAAACACTTCTAGAATATAAAAAGCAAAGCACTTGTGTATTTGCCTGAGGTACATTTTCACCCATGGTCAATTAAAGATAAGTCTGAGACCCTCTTCTTGCTACACTTGCACCTTCAGCTGGAAATTAGAGCTTCAGGTGATTGGAACCCTAACCCTCCCTGTTAATGGGCCAGCAAAGCCCAGGGGAGGGGCTTCTTCCGTTATTGTGCCTTTCCAGGAGTACATGTTATCACTTGCCTGGATGCTTGTTGTTTTGTAATTGCCTGACCCTGACTATCATCCTCTCCCTTCCTCACCAACTCTTCAGCCTCCTGCAGTCCTCACCATAGTCCAGACTTTCATCAGTGCCATTTCAAATGATGATAGATCAGATAAAATGGTTTCCTTCAGCCCTGTAGAAACATTTCTACAAGTAAACTGAGAATAGCCTTTGATTTCATTTGTTTCCAATACGTTGGCATTTTTATTCAATACTCTCAAATCCTATTTGTTAATGCTGCATTACTGTCTTTATTAGAAACACCAGGAGGGCATGTTCCCTAAAGCATCCCTTCACACAGTAAAAGACAACTCAAATTGGATTATTTAGTGAAGGTGTCAACTTTTCCCAGATACCAGTGCTTCTGAGACACCTCCTTCCATTTTAGGTTACCAAGTTTCTTTCTTCCTTTCATTTTTTGTCAACATGTAATAATATAATTATTATTACATGAAAATATTATATATGAATATGTATAATAATATATACAATTATGTATTATATATTATGGTATACTGTATATGTTATATAATATATAACTATCATATATAAATGTGTATAATATTTATAGGCTGAAGAGTGATTTTTTAATACTGCATATAATGTGTAATGATCAAATGAGGGTAATTAGTGTATTCATCACCTCCAACGTTTATCAATTCTTTGTGTTGGGAACATTCAAAATCCTCTCTTTAGCTCTTTGAACATATACAATAAATTATTGTTAACCATATTCACCCTAAAGTGTTATAGAACACTAAAACTTATTCTTCCTACCTATCCGTAATTTTGTAAGTTACTGTTCTTGAGAAAGTTAAGATTCTTTTGAATAATCTGAGATGTGTGAAATAAGGTTAGTCACAGGATTTCCTGCCACAAGAGTTCACAAACAAACTTTCCTCACTTCCTCTTTTTTAAAGTTCAATTTAGGCTCACTGATCTAGTTGCTTTTGTTTTAGTGGTTACAGTCTCCACTCTGTTACCAATGGTTAAAAAGGGTCAATAGAGCCTCAAGTGCTTGCTCTCAGTCTCTGTTTCCCTCTGTCTCCCTCTCTTTTGTCTCTCTCTCTCATACACAAACACCCGAAAGGCTTATATTAAAATGGCAGACATTCTACCCACTAGAAACTTAGAAAACTTAGATTCCTGCAGTGTTAGTTTCTTCCTCTCTCCTCCTCAGACACTTTGTTATCTGTCTTTTAATTCACAGAATCAACTATTTTCCCACCCTAACCCTTCTCTTGCCATCTTTCTTCCACTTCCCCAACTGCCTAAGTTGTTAAATTGTCATCCCCCACAGAGCTCCAGGCTCTGAACTTTTCTGAGCCCCCAGCAAATTCTATCTCTCTCTATCATCTTACCTCACTGCATCTACACCGCCTTACAAGACAAATATTTCTATATCATCCTCATCTAAGGCCATGGGCTCAGCTAAACTGCGAGCTTCTTGAGGGTAAGGATTAGGTTTTATATATATATGTGTGTCCCCTAACACAGTGCCAGACCCTCAATATTTGTTAAATAAATGATGACAAAACTAATGAATCTGAGAAAGTGTTAAATTCCTTCCAGGTAACAAAATCTTAGTTCAATCAAAATATGTGTTTTCACAAGGCTATAAAAGATACATCTAAGGTTGGGAATTTAGACCCTAGGGAATGGTTTCTCCCTTTTGGTATATCACTGGTTTTTAATATGTCATGTGTGATGGGAAATCGAGATCTCTTTACTCACACTTGTAGGTTCCCTTTATTTACTAGTTTGTCTGGATTTTTCAGTAGCATTCCTCTCCTTTCACCTTGTCAGCTGAGGACCAACTTAACAAGTAATTTGGATTTATAACTAAATTTTTCTGCAATATAAAGAAATTCCAAGCTATGTGACTGTACAGTTTCTCCCAAGTACAGGTCACATGACTCACTTTGCACAGAGAAAAGCTCTGGGTGGAACCTATCTGGGATCTATCTTCTGACACTCCTTTTTAATCATAGGCCTTAGAGTGATTGGGATTCTCGTTGGTTTACTTTACTTCCACCCTCTAGTCCAGGGGGGAGCTATTGTCTTTGGGTCTCATGCTGGTTGCTGGAAACATAAGGTTCTGTTTTTGTTTGAAACTTAGATGGAACACATTTGCTTCTTGGAGAACTCATTTCTGCCTATGTGGTCTGCACCTTCATCACCAACACAACTGATACATTCTGACTACTCTGCTCCAGGAATTTTGCTTCTTTTCACCTTCCTGTCCCACCCTATGACACAGGTCTTGTTCTCTCTATGAACTTTCCTATATATCTTATACTTTTCTTTTTTTGAGATGGTCTCATTCTGTTGCACAGGCTGGAGCATAGTGGCATGATCATGGCTCACTGCAGTCTCAACCTCCTGGGCTCAATCTTCCTGCCTCAGCCTCCACGTAGCTGGGACCACAAGTGCATGCCACCAAGCCTGCCTAATTAAAAAAAAAATTGTAGAGTCAGGGTCTCCGTATGTTGCCCAGGCTGGTCTCAAATTCCTGGACTCAAGCAATCCCCCCACCTTGGTTGCCTAGAGTGTTGGGATTACAGGAATGAGCCACTGTGCCTAGACTACTTTTCTATTTTAGGAAGTTTTGCCCAGTGTTACCCACTACTGTGTATCTAGGCTCCTCTGCTTTAGATATTCCTTTTTTTCTTTCTTAGCTCTTCAGCCATTCTCTTTCCCCCAGACTACATTCTCCTATCATAGCTTGTAGCCTCTGTTAGTTTTCTTAAAATGCCTCCATTAATTCTTTATAATGCACCAACTGGGGATTAACTTCACTACCTCATCCCACTCTTGATTTAGCTAAGAGATCTCTGTACCACCTAACTAACAATTTAAGAGCAAGAGGTGGCTCTGTTCCAAGATGGCTGAATAGGAACAGCTCCAATCTGCAGCTCACAGCGCAATCGATGCAGAAGACAGGTGATTTCTGCATTTCCAACTGAGGTACCTGGTTCATCTCATTGGGACTGGTTGGACAGTGGGTGCAGCACACAGAGGTGAACCGAAGCAGGGAGGGGCATCACTTCACCTGGGAAGTGCAAGCGGTGAGGGGATTTCCCTTTTCTAAACAAGGGAAGCCATCACAGACTGTACCTGGAAAAATGGTACACTCCCACCCAAATACCGCACTTTACCCACAGTCTTAGCAACTGGCAGACCAGGAGATTCCCTCCCGTGCCTGGCTTGGCAGATCCCACGCCCATGGAGCCTTGCTCACTGCTAGGCTGATATCCACCTGCAAGGCTGCAGCCTGGTGGGGGGAGGCACGTCCGCCATTGCTGAGGCTTGAGTAGGTAAACAAAGCTGCCAGGAAGCTCGAACTGAGTGGAGCCCACCACAGCTCAGCAAGGCCTACTGCCTCTATAGACTCCACCTCTGTGGGCAGGGCATAGCTGAACAAAAGGCAGCAGAAACTTCTGCAGACTTAAACGTCCCTGTCTGACAGCTCTGAAGAGAGCAGTGGTTCTCACAGCATGGCGTTTGAGCTCTGAGAATGAACAAACTGCCTCCTCAAGTGGGTCCGTGACCCCCATGTAGCCTAACTGGAAGACATCTCCCAGTAGAGGCCAACAGACACCCGATACAGGTGGATGCCCCTCTGGGACGAAGCTTAAAGAGGAAGGATCAGGCAGCAATATTTGCTGTTCTGCAGCCTCTGCTGGTGATACCCAGGAAAACACAGTCTGGACTGGACCTCCAGCAAACTCCAACAGACCTGCAGCTGAGGGACCTGACTGTCAGAAGGACAACTAACAAACAGAAAGGAATAGCGTCAACATCAAAAAAAAAAAAGGACATCCACACCAAAACCCCATCTGTAGGTCACAAACATCAAAGACCAAAGGTAGATAAAACCACAAAGACGGGGAGAAACCAGAGCAGAAAAGCTGAAAATTCTAAAAACCGGAGTGCCTCTTCTCCTCCAAAGGATTGCAGCTCCTCACCAGTAATGGAACAAAGCTGGGCAGAGAATGACTTTGACAAGTTGACAGAAGTAGGCTTCAGAAGGTTGGTAATAATGAACTACGAACTTCTCTGAGCTAAAGGAGCATGTTCTAACCCATTGCATGGAAGCTAAAAACCTTGAAAAAAGGTTAGACAAATGGCTAACTAGAATAACCGGTATAGAGAAAACCTTAAACGACCTGATGGAGCTGAAAACCATGGCACAAGTACTTCGTGATGCATGTGCAAGCTTCAATAGCTGATTCAATCAAGTGGAAAAAAGGATATCAGTGATTGAAGACCAAATTAATGAAATAAAGCAAGAAGACACGCTAAGAGAAAAAAGAGTAAAAAGAAATGAACAAAGCCTCCAAGAAATATGGGATTATGTGAAAAGACCAAATCTATGTTTGATTGGTGTACCTGAAAGTGATGGGGAGAATGAAACCAAGTTGGAAAACGCTGTACAGGATATTATCCAGGAGAACTTCCCCAACCTAGCAAGGCAGGCCAACATTCAAACTCAGGAAATACAGAGAACGCCACAAAGATACTCCTCGAGAAGAGCAAATGCAAGACACATAATTGTCAGATTCACCAAGGTTGAAATGCAGGAAAAAATGTTACGGGCAGCCAGAGAGAAAGGTTGGGTTACCCACAAAGGGAAGCCCATCAGACTAACAGTGGATCCCTTGGAAGAAACCCTACAAGCCAGAAGAGAGTGGGGGCCAGTATTCAACATTATTAAAGAAAAGAATTTTCAACCCAGAATTTCATATCCAGCCAAACTAAGCTTCATAAGTGAAGGAGAAATAAAATCCTTTAAAGACAAGCAAATGCTGAGAGATTTTGTCACCACCAGGCCTGCCTTACAAGAGCTCCTGAAGGAAGCACTAAACATGGAAAGGAACAGCCAGTACCAGCCACTGCAAAAACATGCCAAATTGTAAAGATCATAGATGCTATGAAGAAATTGCATTAATTAATGGGCAAAATAACCAGCTAACATCATAATGACAGGATCAAACTCACACATAACAATATTAACCTTAAATGTAAATGGACTAAATGCCCCTGGCAAATTGGATAAAGAGTCAAGACCTATCAGTGTGCTGTATTCAGGAAACCCATCTCACGTGCAGAGACATAAATAGGCTCAAAATAAAGGGGTGGAGGAAGATCTACCAAGCAAATGGAAAACAAAAAAAAGAATGGGTTGCAATCCTAGTCTGATAAAACAGACTTTAAACCAACAAAGATCAAAAGAGACAAAGAAGGCCATTACATAATGGTAAAGGGATCAATTCAACAAGAAGATCTAACTATCCTAAATATATATGCACCCAATACAGGAGCACCCAGATTCATAAAGCAAGTCCTTAGAGACCTACAAAGAGACTTAGACTCCCACACAATAATAATGGGAAACTTCAACACCCCACTGTCAATATTAGACAGATCAATGAGACAGAAGACTAATAAGGATATCCAGGACTTGAACTCACCTCTGCACCAAGCGGACCTAATAGACATCTACAGAACTCTCCACCCCAAATCGACAGAATATACATTCTTTTCAGACCGCATAGCACCTATTCTAAAATTAACCACATAATTGGAAGTAAAGCACTCCTCAGCAAATGAAAAAGAACAGAAATCACAACAAACTGTCTCTCAGACCACAGTGCAATCAAATTAGAACTCAGGATTAAGAAACTCACTGAAAACCACACAATTACATGGAAACTGAACAACCTGCTCCTGAATGACTACTGGGTAAATAGCAAAATGAAGGCAGAAATAAAGATGTTCTTTGAATCCAATGAGAAAAGAGACACAACGCATCAGAATCTCTGGGACACATTTAAAGCAGTGTATAGAGGGAAATTTATAGCACTAAATGCCCACAAGAGAAAGCAGGAAAGATCTAAAATTGACACCCTAACATCACAATTAAAAGA
>NW_026652282.1:112517242-112532994 GCF_009828535.3 Hylobates moloch
ATATATAAATATATATATAAATATATATATAATATACTGATATTTCCCAACTTACAATTCTTTGACTTATGATTTTTCAACTTTTCAATGGTGGGAATGCGATACACATTCAATAGAAACCATACTTTGAATTTTGAATTTTGATCTTTTCCTGGCCTAGCAATATGTAGTAGGAGACTCTCGAGATGCCAGGCAGCTGCAGCTCCCAGCAGGCACATGATCATAAGGGTGAACAACTGATACTGTAAAGTGTACTGTGTTACCTGGTGAGTTTGCCCAACTCTAGGCTAATGTAAGTGTTCTGAGCATGTTTAAGGTAGGCTAGGCTAAGCTAGGGTGTCCAATAGGTTAGGCGTATTAAACGCTTTTTTGACTGATGATATTTTCAACTTACAATGGTTTTATTGAGACATAGCCTCATCATAAATTGAGGACCATTTGTATATGTAATATGTATCATATGTATTTTATATATAATTACATATTTGATATATGGTATATGTGCTATATGGTATACTTTATATATAATAATATATGTAATATATATGTTATAGTTTCTCAGTTATATATGTTAGATTGGCATGTACTGTTGATATGTATACCACTTTAATTTTAAATTTTATTGTGGTAAGAATATTTAACATGAGATCTACCCTGTTAACAGATTTTTAAGTGGACAACGTTGTTCACGATAGACACAATGTTGTACAGCAGATCTCTAGAACTTGCTCATCTTGCATTACTGAAACTTTATGTCCATTCAGTAGCAACTCCCCATTGCCCCCTACCCCTGCACCTTGCAACCACACTTTTTTTCTCTCTGCTTCTATGGGTCTATTTTAGATACCTCATATAAGTGAAATCATGCAGTATTTGTCCTTCTGTGACTGGCTTTTTTACTTAACATAATGTACTTAAAGTCCATACATGTTGTGTATTATAGAATTTCTTTCCTTTTAACAGCTGAATAATATTCCATTATACGGATAAACCACATTTTTTAAATCTAGTCATCTGTCAAGGGACATTTATTTTGTTTTTATATTTTGGCTATTGTGAATAGTTTTGCAATGAACATAGGATGTTAATATCTCCTGATTTCAATTCTTTTGGATAAATACCCAGAAGTGGGATTGCTGGATCATATAGTAATTCTATTTTTAATTTTTTGAGGAACCATCATACTATTTTCCACGGCAGCTGCACCATTTTGCATTCCCACTAACAGTGTGTGTGAGTTCCAATTTCTCCACATCTTCTTTAACTGTTGTCTTTTTTTTTTATAATAGTTATCTTAACAGGGTGAGGTGATATCTTGATTTGCATACTTTTGATTTGCATTTATCTGATGATTAGTGATGTTACACAGCTATGTTTTAAAGACAATTTCAATTTACTTGAACTTTACTCAGCAAATACTTAAGGCCCCACACTTATACCTGAAAACAACTACTTCCAACCCTCTGTATTGATGGTTGGGGGGCTGTTCACAGTCACTTTTGAGAGAAGTGCAGCTTCCCAGTTAGCTAACTGATAGTAAAGAGAAATATTTATACAGGTTGTGCTATATTCTTACAGAGAATGCAAGCCAGAAGCAGAAAAGCCACTGGTATACATTCTGCTTGAGTTCACTGGCAGTACTGACCTGGAAAATGCAGCCCAATGGGCACCACCAAATGTCCACCCTGATATATTCAAACTTTAACTGGTTAAATGCAGCTTTATTCTCCTCAATGAAGACAATGAACATGAATTCCCTTAATAAATGTATTCCAAGAATGTCACATCCCAGCCAGGTAGAATTATTTCTGCCAACACTAGGAGGCATTTACTTTCAGTTTCCATGTACTTTTCTTGAGTCAGCCTCCTAGGAGATAGGACTCTCCTAGGGAGACTCCTAGGAGTTCTCCCTAAATAGCATAAAACACCTTCACCTTTAAAAGGGCTTGGTTTTATTAAATCTGATTTACAGTGAGTGCTGTGACAGTTGCCAGATGGCAAATATTCAATTGCTGTTGGCCTTTCATAAGTAATCATCATTTCTAAAGGAAAGAGGTGCCTTCTTAGTTTCAAATCTTCTGAACTGCTATAGACTTTCAGTCAGTACTACACAATCTCTCAATTATGAAATGTTTTATGCTGTTCCTTAGCAAAATGAATTATATAATTCTCTTTTCAGTAAGGCTTGGGTCTATCTCACTACATTTTATAGAGCTGAGCATATAATAATAGATAATCAATCATTGCTTATAAGTTTGATGTAATAAACATTTTTTCTTACTCCCTACTATGTTACAAACACTTGCTATGCAGAAACGCTTGCTATATGTTTCACAAAACATGTCTTTGACCCTTATTTCAGAGTCTTGTGGGTCAGATGAATATGTAAATCAATAGTGACAACTAAACTTGTGAAATGTCATAGCAGGAGTTTATATAAAGGTGAATGGAAGCACTAGATCAGGATGAGAAAATCTCACTAAAGACATTTGTTATAAACTGTTTCAACAAAAGAAAGTAGACAACAGGAGGAAGAAGTAGAATGAAAAACATGGAAACAAACATCATGAGATGTTTAGGGAAGAGAAGCATACTAGTTCTTGTCAGAGCATAGGGTGTATAGGAAGAAGATGGGGAAAGGGATGAGGCAGGGCCATGTTAAAGAATTTGGATTTTATCCCAAAGAAGTTGGAGGGCCACTTAAAGGTTTTAAGCAAGACAGGGTCATGTTCAGATTTGCACTTTTACATAGCCCACTCTAGCAGCAACATGGAGCATAGTTCAGAATATCATGAGCAGAACAATTAGCAAACTACTGGAATAATCCAGGTGGGAAACAATGATGGCTTACACTAGGGTTATGGAAGTAACAATAGGAAGTTCAATAGTGATAAATTTGAGAAGCATTATGGAAGTGAAATAAACAGCATCTCATGAATAATAAAGGAAAGAGTTTGAAGGAGAAGTGAGACACAAGGTTTCTAGACTGGGAACCCTGGGAGATGGTGATGGAGTTAAATCAAGGTTAGGTATGATGCCAAGAAGCCAGAGTTTGTAGTATGTGCTGGAACATTCACAACTTATCAGCTACAAGGTTTGGAGCAAGACTTTTCCACCTGGGAAACTCAGTTTCTTCACAGAAGGAAAAATAGCTACAACTTACCTCACAGGTCTGTTGTAAAAATTAAATGCAATCATGTATATAAACATACATCATATGCAGGAAGATGAAGATGCTATATACAAATGTTAATCATTATTCTGTTGACTTGAGAACTCACATTTCTTGAATCTAGCAGAACCTAACAATGACTTTGCTCCTAAGAACCAGTTAGTAATACTACGTCTCTCATAATTAAAGAAAATGTTGCTTATGTAGGACAGGTAGGCAGAAGAGATTATTCAAGTCATAATGATGAGTCAAAATGACAAGTCAATCACCCACACTCCCCAGCCCTCTTCCCTATGCTGCCAAGCAGGAAATGGTTGTCAGAGGTTATTGTGCAGGTGACAGTTAACAGCCATACCTTTAACATTCCATCAAACCTGGTATTTCAACCTGCCTTTAGTCACATAGGTAAGGATTCCACTTATGTCCTAAAAAAGCAACAGTTGTAACTTGGTAATTTGAGATTTGTTTATACCTGCTAATCAGTGGATTCTGAACAAGAAAAATGCCCTCAGGTTCAAGGAGGACACAAACACAAATGCTTTGAACACAAAATTCTTTGAACTGTCAACGAAAATTCTACATAAATAATAATTAACGTGACCTTTGACTTGGTCATCAGTGATGTCTTGCCCTCAAACTTGTATTCTGAAAAGAGGTGTGTACTTTCATTCTCTTCCTCTAAATTGTTTTGTGAAGGAAACAACATCTTGTTTTTACAGGTTGATCAGAGATCATGCACAGTTTCTGGGTGAATAGGTAAGATTTGCTTCTTTTTCCAGCTTTGTTTCATCTGTGGATCTTCTACACTCCTCCGAGTTCTCATAGTATTTATTCATTTGCCAGCTATCTGCACTTGATTAGACCTCATATTTTCCATAGTATGACTTTCAGATCTTTGTTGGAACAAAGGGACCCTTCCATCTTCATGTATTTCTTGGGTTTATTTGTCATATTGCTTTGGCCAGGATTATTTCCTTCGGCACCAGAAAAACTTGCTTAAGTGATTATTTTGAAGTAGCATAAATCTAACTCCACTGAAGCAATCTTTCACTAAAAATATATACACTCAAGAATAAGCAACCTTAAATTTCTATTTATATAGTAATAGCTAACATTTATTGATCACTTACTCGTTACCAGACATACTACTAACTGCTTTACATGAACTATCCCATTTAATACTCAAGACAATCCTGTAAGTTAGGTACTTCTAGTCCCCTAAAGATCAGCAACTCAAGGTTCAGAGAGAAGAGTTGCCTAAGGCCACACAGCTAGACAGAGGCAGAAGTAGAATTTGAACCCAGGCCTCCCTGATGTCAGAACTTGGTTTCTTAACTATTATAGGATGCTGTCATTAGAATACCATTTGATATATTCTTATTACTTCTGGCTTAAAGCCAAACAGGAATGTAAGAGAAGTTTGTCTTCTGGTACCATTCTACTTCCCTTAACCCCCGTGAGTCCTATCCTGTGCCTTTAGTGTGTCCTGTGACCAGTCAGGATGTAACCTAAGTCTATTGTTAGTGAATATGAACATTTGCCTCCACTATATATTCCTTTCAAAATATAGCATTCAGGTGTCTTCCCTAAGACACAACTTTTAGTTAAGTATTAGGTGGAAGGGCTCTGATAAATTAATTCATACCTAGATACTAATGACTGACAATGATTTGTCACTCCTTTCAGAAATAATTGCATACAAACAATTTATTCTTGTCTTCACCTAGATAAATAAGAGGGACTCTTAAAATTTCAGATCTGGGTCTTCTCAGGGCTACTACACTGGCAACTTGCAATGCCATCTGTACAAAAAGTTAAACCTGATACTTATCACATCTTTGTGAATGAGAAAGCTGGTATAATCTGGACAATATTGCATTATTCATTCAAAACAGGAAGTAGAAGCTAATAAGTAGAATTATTACGGGAATTTCCTGAAGCTACATTAGTAATTGTTACCTAAGTCATTAGCAGAGATGGAACTAGCATTATTAGATGAGAACTGTAAAATTAGGAAACTACTATTGGAATAAGATGTATATGAAGCATTTTTGAGGATCCTCACAGTACCATTTTGGAGAAGGATGCCATCTCTTTTTGTCAAGATGATTGTTACCAAAAATTATTTGCATAACTGCATATACAAACACCTATACAACGTTGTGGAACAAGTATATTTACATTTTTAAGTAATAAAGATGGAGTCACTTTATAGACTTATCCATATTCTATTATTCAAGTTCCACTGGGACCTGCAATTGTAAAATAGCTGGCTGAGGTTAGGGTTACAGACTACGTCCATGAAAACTAATGCAACTAACTTAAACAAATGGGAATTGAACCACCAACTTTGACCTCAGTTACAACTTACCAAGTTACAACTGTTGCTTTTTTAGGACATAAGTAGAATCCTTACTTATGTGACTAAAAGCAGGTTGAAATACCAGGTTTGATGGAATTTTGACTTTGACCTCCTAACATCTGCAGTTTAAATTTGTTTTAATTGCAAGCTGTAAACAACTGTGATGTACCAGTATTGAAATAAGACTTAATGAATTGATTCTTTGGAATTGAAAGTTTAAATTTTCTTTAGGAGTACTTAATCTATTTACTTAGCCAAAGACTTCTAATACATATTTAATGTTTAATATCTCTACCTCTTAGTATGTATCATTACTATAAATAAAAAGTACACTCCTCAAACGTAGAGATAAAATAATATCTAATTGATAAGGTTTTTTTTCTTTCTGTTGCCAGGCTGGAGTAGTGGCACAATCTCTACTCACTGCAACCTCCGCCTCCTGGGTTCAAGAGATTCTCCTGCCTCAGCCTCCCGAGTAGCTGGGACTACAGGTGTGCACCACCACACTCAGCTAATTTTTGTGTTTTTAGTAGAGACGGGGTATCACCATGTTGGCCAGGATGGTCTCCATCTCTTGACCTAGGTTGTTGTAAAAAAGTTATATAAAAGCTGTGAAAATAATCTAAAGAACAATATAGATGTAGTAGATCAATATTGCTCTAATTAGAAGAATCTATCTTCTAAAAAACCAGAATTATATATATGATGACAACCAGTTATATACATGGGAATGAAAATTGTTAAGAAAGGGAATAACATGATCAGATCTGTATTTTAGAAAGATTACTTCTGGAACAGTGTGAAAAATGGATTGGCAGGGGATGAAGGTCATGGAACAGCGGGATGGGGGAGAAGAAGAAACTGGTGGCAGGGACATTGGTTATTAGAATACTGTTCCAAACAGCTCAAGCAAGGGATCATGGGTTCATGAGATGTTACGGAGGGCAGAATTAATAAGTCCCAGCAATCAATCAATGGGTGGGCTATTGGGAAAGATGACTATGAAGGAGAGAAAGAAAGAAATAGTAACTTTTCAAATCAGAGAAGTAAGGACTACTAAATAGTTTATACTACAAAGCATCACCTTTTTTTTCTCATGTACTTTAGAAAATTTAGAAATTCAGTTGGCTTTTCTGTATACAGTGATTGGGCAACCAAATTCCTTCCTTTCCATTTGTCTTCTCTTCTTCCGAAAGTGGTATCAGGAGGCTACAAATCTCTCAAGTCAGAGTTCTTTTCCCAGGACTGAGTGTACCAGGCAGGGGAACCTTCCACAGGGAACTGTGTGAAAGCATTATGTCCCAGGAAACAGGCTGGTCCTGTTGGAGCACTCGCCCATGGATGACGGCAGTGTAGCCAACTGGAGAATCTGATTACTGGCCAAAGAGGACCGCAAAAGGTTCAAGTTGGAGAAGTAATACCAAGTGCCAGGCCCTAGCATGAGGCCAGCCAGTAGGAGGAGAAATGAGTCACGAGGTCAGAAATTAGAAGAGACTGAAGAAGAGTTAGGAATTGGAGTATGAGATAAGCTGGGGTGAATGGTTCAGGACAGAAACCATGAATTCTGAAAGAATTCTGAAAGAATGAGGGAGGCCCGCTTTCATGTAATGTGGGCAGGTTGGTACAGGCAAACACCTGATAGCATAATGGCACTGAACAGGCCCAGGCACCCTATATGGAATCCCTAAACCAAACTATCTCTGCCTCAGGAGCTTAAGAACCTTACATTCTTATAATTACAGCAGCTTCACATTTGTGTCTGTTTCCTAACATTTGCAGTTTAAATGTGTATTCTCATTAATATGTGATGCCACAAGTTCTTTCACCCCCTTGATATTCATGGGACAGATGATTTCTAATCCAGAAGTCTAAATCCAAGGCTATTTTTCTTTTTCTAGTGGGTTACTATTTTCAAAGATAAATCCTCTAATTTATAAACACAGACTGCTTCATTAACTATGTTTAATAGGTAGCAGAGGATTAGTTACTGACAACTGGCAGGCAGTGACTTGGAACACAACTCTTGTTTTTCAAATTTGCTGTAACACGATACAGAGCACAGAGCACATACTTTACTTCAAGAGAGATGTCTAATTTTGCTCAGTTTTTTAAACTCAGACTGCCATAATCTGTGCATGCTGCTCTAGGCTCTCCAAGAGGTAGATGCTGGCTTTGAGGTTGACAAAGACTAAAACAAGAGAGTAGGAAAAATACAAATAGAAAATATGATGAATCCTTCCCACATATACCCCACCCCCAAAATACAGTCGTAGGTATAAAAGGGATAAAAAGCTTAAGCAAGAAAAAGCCTGTGAGGGAAAATCCAGTCTTGGAAAGGCTCAATAATCACAGCTGTCTCTGATTCTTTCCTGTCTACGTTTTGCCCTTTGTTTTGCTCTAAGACCTCTACCTAGTCTTCCAGCTGGGGCAGTCGTTGTCACCACCATCCCGGGTTTTGAGCAGTCCTCTGATAGCCCTAGCTCTCCTGGACCAGTTATGGGCAATTCCCCTTATTCTGCCAAGACATAGGCATCATTTTTAAAGTGGATTTTTACTAAGAAGGAAAAAGAACCCAAAAGCAAGGCAACTCTGATGCCTGGAACTGAACAAGACTGTAGTCCTGAGATTCTTTATTCCAAGACAGTGATGCTCAAAGGGGGCTTTCTAGACCAGCAACATCAGCAACACCAGGGAATTTGTTAGAAATGCAAGTTCTCAGGCCCCACTCCAGACCTACTGAATCAGAAACACTGGGAGTGGGGCCCAGGCATCTATCTTTGAATAAGCCCTATAGAGAGGATTCTGATACATGCTTGAGTTTAAGAACCACTGCCCTAAATAAACTGCAACCCAGTCCTGGGTAGCCCTGATGGGTCCCACGTTGCAGAGCATATAGCCTCCTCTTTCTTTCCTTGTTATCAATAGTGTTTGGTTCTATTTGTCTCCGGCCTAGTCACTAATGGCTAACTCTACCTTTGGGCCAGTGGACTCCATGCTCTGGACTAACATGTGTGCCAAGTGTTACTCTTACTACTAATCATTCCAGGAGTTTCTATATATTTTTTTGTTTCCCATGTGCTCTGCATTGCACTAACAAAGCACAGTATATCTACTGTTGCACTTAATCCTCACAACAGCTCTATAAGCTAGGCATTATCCCCATCTTCCAAATGAGGAAATGTAGACCCAGTGAAGGTGGCTTGCTCAAGGGATCCAGGTAATAAGGAGCAGAGCCAGGATTCATACCTGGGTTTCTGTGGCTCCGGAGTCTGTACTCATAACCTTGATCCCATACTACCTCCTCATAGCCACATGGCTCCTGTGCCTGGCACCATCGTTTGGGGAGCTTCTGTAACCACGTGCCAACTCACTGTCTTGGCTAGCTGACTTTCGCCTTTATGCACTGGCCCTTTCACATATTATCCCAGGACAAGTTGCTTAACCTTGCTGAGCTTCAGTTTCCTTGTCTGTAAAATAGGAGTAATAATTATCTTAGAAAGTGGCTGTGAAAATCAAATAGGCAAACGTATGTGAAAGTGTTCCAAACTGTAATAGAAGGGAAAGGTATGATCTTCAGTTTAAAGATGAGGAAATGTAAGCTCAAAGTGGTTACCTGGCTTAAAAAAAACCCTGCTGGCCTTCCACCTGTTATTTGAGGGTGCAAAGGGACCTCTGCCCCCATTATATTTCCATTGGCTACTAGAAGTAGAGAGCCATATTTAAGAAGTATTAACTTACTCTCTATTAAGATAAAAACGTTCTCAGTCCAGGGCAACAAAAGGTCACAACATGGATACATTTTGATAAAGAGAGGTGAGAACAGGCACTGCCTGGGGGAGTACTGACTTAGCTGCTAGCCACAGAAATGGACTTTGGGTAGCCTAGCCAGAGGACCCAGGATCAGAGTGAGAGGAGTGAGGGGAAGGCAGAGACTCTGGTCCAAGAAGTAGGAGAGCACAAGGATTGACAAGCTTCATCATTTTATGGCCCAACTACCCATATTACCATTTAAAACCACATTTAATCCTATCTCCCTTTTTCAACAATTTTTCAATTGAAGTCTAACATGCTTACACAGCAATCCTATCTCTTTTTTTAATTGAGACATAATTTGTATATGGTAAATTGCACAGATCTTAAATATACAGTTCGATGAATTATGAGAAACGAATAAAACCATGGAATCTACATCCTCATTAAGATAAAGAACATTTCCATCACCCCAGAAATTTTCCTTATGTCTCTTTTCAGTGAATTCTTGCTTCCAGTTTATAAAACAGCTTCTTATATTAGGTTGTTGCAAAAGTAATTACTTTTTTCTTTTAAATTTCCAGGGTACACGTGCAGGATGTGCAGGTTTGTTACATAGGTAAACGTGTGCCATAGTGGTTTGCTGCACCTATCAACCCATCACCAAGGTATTAAACCCCGCATGCATTAGCTATTTTTCCTGACACATAGAGCAAGCCTATCTCTTCATGTGTCCTTTTTCCCTTCCTCTGGAGGTTTCTGAACTCTCCAGTATCTTTCATTTTTCTTTTCTTACTTCCTTTACCAAAGATAAGGTTAGTTCTCTGTGAACTAGATGGTCACTCTTGGTCTTTCTTCTCTTCTGTTTCTTTTTCATGGTTTGTCCAGAACACATACAGTGTTTCAATTAGGGTAAAGGTCACAAAGCCAAAGGATGATGCTAGTGTATTTTGTGGAAACCACCAGTGTTAGAAAAACAAGACAGACGCTGCTTTGAGCAACACCAGATGAGTCTACCCTTGGGTTTCTTGAGGACTGAAGCCACTATGTGAGTTTTACATGGGGATTCTCTTTTAAGCTAATCTCCTATTTTCCTGACATGAAATGTATTTTCTCTGAAATGTAATTTCTTAAAGAAATATAGCCATGAAGTAACCCCAGATAAATGCCGACTAGATGATAGACGCCAAAGGGAAAATCCTCTACCTGCTTTCTTTGTGGCAATTCATTCTTCAGCAAATCATTTTTCTGAAAGATCCCATTTCTACAGAGTACAAAGCTTGCTTTAAATAGGCTTCTGTGGAATTTAGGCTATCAATTAAAACAGATTCAAGCAGAGCATAAATTACAACCATCTTGAGATACCCACAAAGAATTCATGTACCATTCCCCAACTTATGTCATAATTAAAAAGAAAAAACCACACTTGGCCAAATTTCTGGTCCACCCAGCCCAGAATTTTTATAGGGGGACACAGAAACATGTTGGCAATAGGAGTGGAGAGGGTGTGGTTGTCCTCCTTAATGACAACCTCAAAGGGTAAAGACATTTTGGTAAGATAGCTTGATTGTATCTTCTACAAATCTAGTCTGACTCCTTTTTGAATATCTTTACAGATTGACTTCTACTGTTGCTTGAGTTGGTGAGTTCTGTAGGTTTTACTGCCTACTGTATAAATCTCACTTCCTTTTGTTTGTCTTGGATTGGACTCTTTTGAGTTTAAAGGTCTGTGCTGAGCTTTAGCCAGTAAATAGCTTTGATCACTATTTACTCCATACATACCCTTCACGATGCTTTTATAATGAGGAAAATAGTGGGACTTACCTCGTAGGGTTGATAGGTACTGAAGGAGGCAATGCATGTAAAGTGCTCAGACCTGTGCTGGGCTCAGAGGGAGTTCTACATAAGTGATCATTATTTTCAGCCCTAGCATCAGTATTCACTTTGGCCATTGCCTCTATCTTCATCTCTTTGGTTTAATGAATGCTAATACTTTGAGTCTGTTTCTGTACAGCTCCTTCTCATTCTTTCATTTTTGCTGCCCATCTCTATGCCTGCTTGAGCTCCACTTTGTCTTTCTTGATTTGTGACCCCTTGAATTAAACACTATGTTCCAGATTTTAATCTTTTTTTCAAACATAGGACATGTCATATTATTTCTAGCCTACTTTCTACTTACGCACAGAGTTTTGTTGATCTTTCTGGCCAAAATGGCACAGTAAGCTGAAATTGTTCCAGAAATAACCTACAACTCCTAGATTCACTTTCTGGAGCCATAAGTAACAACAGATCTAATGATTTGTATTGTGCAGCTACTTTACTTAGTCTGCAAATGTTTTATCTTACTAAGATAATTCATTATTTCTTTTTCCTCACTTCCCCTATTTTGAGAGATTGTCTTGCCATTTATCCTATGTCAGCTTGGCATCTCACTACTGAGAAGACCTTACTTAGTGCCAGGTACAAACACAGAAATACCATTGTGTATTCCTTAGTGTACACCACTTCAACAAGCCTGGGCCCATGGTAATCTTAGTGCTGACACTGCTCCATCCGGAGAAGCACCCACTTTTTCCTATCTTCCAATTCATGCCGTGAGTTAGCTTGCTTTCCATGAAAAAATGTTTCCCCCAATCCACAGGGAGTCATTGAATGACAACAAAAAAGTCAACAATATGAAAGCTTGTCAAGGGCTTTTTAAAAAGTCTTTGTAGAAGTTAAACAAATTTACAAGAAAAAATCAAACAACCCCATCAAAAAGTGGGCAAAGGATATGAACAGACACTTCTCAAAAGAAGACATTTATGCAGCCAAAAGACACATGAAAAAAGGCTCATCATCACTGGCCATCAGAGAAATGGAAATCAAAACCACAATGAGATACCATCTCATACCAGTTAGAATGGCAATCATTAAAAAGTCAGGAAACAACAGGTGCTGGAAAGGATGTGGAGAAATAGGAACACTTTTACACTGTTGATGGGACTGTAAACTAGTTCAACCATTGTGGAAGACAGTGTGGCGATTCCTCAAGGATCTAGAACTAGAAATACCCTTTGACCCAGCCATCCCATTACTGGGTATATACCCAAAGGATTATAAATCATGCTTCTATAAAGGCACATGCACATATGTTTATGTTGGCACTATTCACAATAGCAAAGACTTGGAACCAACCCAAATGTCCATCAATGATAGACTGGATTAAGAAAATGTGGCACATATACGCCATGGAATACTATGCAGCCATAAAAAATGATGAGTTCATGTCCTTTGTAGGGACATGGATAAAGCTGGAAACCATCATTCCAAGCAAACTATTGCAAGGACAGAAAACCAAACACAGCATGTTCTCACTCATAGGTGGGAAGTGAACAATGAGAACACTTGGACACAGGGTGGAGAACATCACACACCGGGGCCTGTCATGGGGTGGGGGCAGGGGGTGTGGGCTAGCATTAGGAGATATACCTAATGTAAATGACGAGTTAACATGTGCAGCACACCAACATGGCACATGTATACATATGTAACAAACCTCCGTGTTGTGCACATGTACCCTAAAACTTAAAGTATAATTTTAAAAACTACCCTTTTTGCAATTTTTAAATCTACAATACATTATTATTCACTATGGTTGCCATGCTGTGCAATAGATCTTGAAAACGTATTTCTCTCTAACTGAAGCTTTGTACTTTTTGATCAACATCTCCCTGTCCCCCAACCCCACCCCACCCCAGCCTCTGGTAACCCCCATTCTACTTTCTACTTCTATTAAGTTTGGCTTTTTGAGATTCTACATATAACTGATATCATGCAGTATTTGTCTTTCTATGTCTGGCTTATTTCACTTAACAAATGTCCTCCAAGTTCATTCATATTGTCACAAGTGACAGAATTTCCTATTTTAATCCTGAATAATATTCCACTGTGTATATGTACCACATTTTCTTTATCCATTCATCTGTTGATGGACATTTAGGTTGATTCCATATCTTGCCTATTGTGAATAATGCTGCAATAAGCACAGGAATGCAGATATATCTTCAACAAACTGATTTCATATCCTTTGGATATATACTCTGCAAAGTTCTCACGGCTTCTCATTGGTTCAGATTTAGTCACATGCCAATACATAAGATCATCACTATAGCCAGGGAGATGCTGACTTGCTTGGACCAAATAAGGTCTATTCCTAGAGCTGAGGGTGGAGGCCAATTCCAACCAAACCAAATGAGTTGAGAATAGGGCAAAGTGGGTCATCAAGCAAAAGATGAAGTGATATTGCTGGAATACTTGAGAATGAATATTCAAGAGATATATCAGTGTCCTCTATAGCTTCTTTCTTAATCATGACTAGAACTCTCCCTTAGGCTAAACTGTCATTTGCAGCCCTGTATAAATACAACATTTCAATCCATAACTTTATGGTGTCTTAAAGAAGCTGAGCCCTAAGATTTACCTAGGCTTTCTTCCAGAAGCACTGCCTATGTTCTACATAGTTGGTATGTCCTGCTTAGTGCCCAAAGTATCAGACAAATATAAAGAGGATACCTGGTAGAAAAACTTTTCTGCTGTCCTGTCTTCAATAGGATATCTAAAACGCACTCTATCTTGGTTAACAGTAAGGATTGACTGGATGTTCAGTGCTAGTCTTCTTTCCAGCAATGTGTCATTTGGTTTTCTGGCTACAGATGTGTTTCTGGAACAAGAGTTAAAGCAGGAAATTTTCCATCTGAGTTAGAATGGGATCCTAAAAACCAAAAGATGAGCCAATTCAAAATCCTTTTTGAGAGAACAGAGACTCAAAAATCAAATTCCATAATTATAGTCATGAGGTAAGATGGTTCCTCCAGACTTTTAATACTACCATAAGTGGTGTGATTAATTTCTGCCTGCATCTGCAACAACCATAGTTTCCATGATAAACATGCACTTGGGCCAGATATTTTGCTCAGGGATTCTCATACACAAAAAGATGGCTCACTGTGTCGTGTTAGAAGAATCCGTCCCTATTTAGTAAAGGCAAATTAGATTAGGGTGATCCAGGGTGATGGATGAGTTTGTTGAAGAGCATCTGGAGATACTGAAATGCCTCAATTACTGCGGAGTCCAAAAGATAGCTACATCTCCTTACTTGATTAGGTGGGTGAGTGGTCAAATAAATTAGTGCAATAAAATAACAATTACTATTTATTGACTAATGACTATGATAGGCACTATGCTAAATATTTTGCATACATCACCCTGTTTAATTTGTATAGCAAGCCTATGAGGTAGTTATGATTACTATCTGCTACCTTAATTAGAGACTAAAATAGGACAAAATTAAGTAAGAATGACCCTGAGGCAGAGCAAGGGAGTGTAGAATGATTTCCCAGAATGTAGGAATAAAAGAGGACTTGAGTAAGCATTACGTGTCTAAAAAGTTGTGAGTCTCAGATAACACTGTAGTTTTCTATTGATCATGGGAGCAACAAACTAATTATCAGGCACTGGAGAGGAAAAAAGAAGCAACAGTGACAGTTGCCAGACCTAGAGGGTTTTTCAGACAGGCAGGCAGCCAATTCAGCAAAACTTGAATGACAAATGGCAAAGGACCATATGCAATAGTTAACATGTCAGTGATGCCAGATAATACAGAGACAGATAATATTGAAGACAAGATTCCCATTGTACCCCTGACCTTTATGCCCTTGTACCTTGTACACTCTTCCGAACTTAGATATAACCTTTTAGAAAAGGCAAAGAGCACTAAAAATTAGTTCAGATTATTTTCCCTACATGGAATATCTTGAATGAAGGTTGCATTGTGCTTCAGAGCATGCATAGGAGGAATACACATGAAATCCCACACCCCATTTATATTATAGTTCTTTGTATAGTTGGCCTAGAAAGTGGTGAGAAACAAAGACATTGTACCATAAACACTTCAGTTCATTGTCTCTGATTATTCAGATGGAATGTAAATGAATGTGATATGAGTGAGCTAAAGAAAGGGTAAATATAAGAAGTTGGGGGCTGAATGTAAAGAAATGAGAAGCTGGAAATATAAAGTAATAGGTTTTGCAACCTTCTTAACTTGGAATTGGCCTGGGGTTGGTACTAGAGTTTTCCAGAGGATCAAGTGAAGTGGATGTGACAGAAGAAGCAGATTGGGTCTCTTACTCAATGGTTTACCTTGGTGAGAAGCACTTGGAATGATCCTTGCTCCAATTCAAAGTCCTCCTATAAATGATGTAGTTCCTCCAGATATAGACTAGTGCCTAATGTCGAAAGTGTGCTGGCTGGTGCAGAAAACACAGGGGTGAAACTTGTAATTTCCCTAAAAGAGAGTCTGCTTATGGACAAGTGCAGAGAAATTTCTTTGCTCTTCAAATACTGTATTTATTTCACATCCTTTCCTGGGGAATTGGTTTGAGAATGTTGATGTCACTGATATGTAGACTGGAATTTGGAGTGCCTTCA
>NW_026652282.1:112533004-112561113 GCF_009828535.3 Hylobates moloch
ACAGAGCGAGACTCCATCTAAAAAAAAAAAAAAAAAAGAAAAAAAAGTATTTGTAAATTGTATTCTTTGGTTCTTCCCTGTCCATATGTTATTTACACTCTTGAGAAGTGCTAATATATTAGTCAGACATGATTTTCCCTCATGGAAACCCTCCTGCCTTCCTTCCAAAAGGTCATGTTTGACTGTGACTCTAGATTTATTATTTGGCTATAAAGCAGTGGTTCCAACATTCCCAGATTTTGCTTTTTAAGAATTGTTTTTTCATGGAAACACTAAATGTCAGTGCTGGCCCAATTCCCTTCATTTTACAATAAGAAAACTGAGGCCCAGAAAGGCATCTGCCAAATTTGTTTTTCTTACTAGTTTTTTAACAATTTGAGTAAAATTCTCATTCTGCATCATGCTGAAATGTTTGGGCATATGTTTTCTTGGATGTCTCAAATGGAGTGTATTTTTCTTAGCATGGAATACACAATAGGTATCATTTATGGAAGGAAAAATGATTCCAAGAACCTAGTTTTTGAAAAAAAAATAGGCTTGTTACATTTAGCTTTATTGTCATAGGCTTTACCTCAGATATTTGCTTTTGTTTTTATTACTCTTAACAATTCTACCCCCAAAACATACCTACTTTCTTGTTATTGTAAAATCACATTGCCAAGCTTATATAGTGTTTACAATATGCCAAGCATTGTTTAAGCACTCTATGTAGATCCTCATTTAAAGTTCAAAAGTAGGCAATATGATGACTGAAGATAAGGAAGTGGATAACTTTGGGCTGGGGGAAGTAGTGACTGAATGGGAGCATCAAGATGACTTCTGGGGTACAAGTTTCTTTTTCTTGGTCTAGGTGATAAATACATGAATGTGTTCACTGTGAAAATTCATTGGGCTCTTGGACACTTATGATTTGTACATTTTCTACAGGTATCTCATGCTTTGATCAAAGTTTAAAGAAAAAAATAAAGCTCATTTAAGCCCTTAAATCAATTTGATTAGGTAGTTCCTTTTATTATTCTCTTTGACAGGTAAGGAAAGGGAGGTATAGAGAAGTTAAGCACCTTGCTGATGATCACAGAGCTAGTATGTGGACAAAACTAGGATTTGAACCTAAGTAGTCTGGATCCAGAGTCCATGTTTTTCACATGTACACTATATATCACCTCTCAGAATTGATTTTTTTCTGTAGCAAAGTTATTTGCCTTCTAATCTTATGATGACTTTGTATTTGGTCCTAACTGCATTTACTTCTGTACCTCCCCTCATTATACATCACCACCCCTTGCTTCAATGAACTTGCACACACATACGTACTTAGAAAAGTAAGCAAAATGCCTTAATTACATAATTTGCTTGCCCTTGGCATCTATTTTTATGTCTCTCTGTGTCCCTCAAAGATGTCTATGGTGAATTTCCCCATGAAACTAAATTATATAAATATCAACCTGAAAGTCTAAGAACATTCTCAGTGTTTTTTTAAAGGCACCATGAAAAATGCTTCCTACTAATCTCTAAGAGCACAAACAACACTGTAGTCTTCTGTTCTAACCCAAACGTTTTAGGGATTCAGAAAATCACAGGAGGAAAACATTTTAGGCTCTCTGGATTCCAATTGACTTTACCCCTGATTGTTGTGTAACTTTTGGACAAGCCAGAATGCTTTAGTAAATAAAGGTTAGATTTTCGGAGACTCATGAGTGTTGCTCATGAATTGTGAGTAGTGGAGGCTCAGGGGAAGGAGCAAATAGACAGAGGAAAGGAACTACCACTATTTGTGAAGTGTCAAGTTTGTACCAGACATCATATTAGAGTGGTTTATATTCATTAACTCATTTAATCCTTACCATCACCATTTGGAGTAGGTAATAATAATTCCCATTTTGCACATGAAGAAAATGAGCCTCAAACATCAAGGTTACACAGCTAGTAAGGTCTGTCTGGCTCTGAAACCCATGTTTTTCCCCATTAAATTGCAGTATCTTTCAAAAAGTAGATGTCATGTTGCCTGTTTTAGAGTAAAAATATCAAACGAAAAGAGAAGACAGCATGAAGAAAACTATGTTCTTCTTTTAAAAAGCTCTTATTGAATGAAAGCTTTATAAACAACATGTAGCTCTTTATAAACAACATGTAGCTGCTTTGCGATAATAGGAAAAGGTGTTTTGAAAGACAGCACTGATCAGTTAATTCCACTCATGACAATGGGTCATTACAGTGAATCATACTTTTTCTTTAATCTCTCTCCTTGGAAAGCACTGAAGGCAAAGTTGATTCAAAACTATTATAGATCTCATCACTTTTAGAACAAACAATTCACTAAAAATATTGTGACCAAATGATGTTGACAATTAGAGTAAATTAAAATAAATTCAAAGTTATTATAGACCTATGATCCTGACATGAGGCTTAACTGTTAGTTGTGATTTAAAAATAAAAAATACTCCAAATATAGATAATGAAGCACTCAACTCTACATTCCTTTTTTTTTTTTTTTGAGACAGAGTCTCGCCCTATCACCCAGGCTGGAGTGCAGTGGTGCGATCTCAGCTCAATGCAAATGCTGCCTCTTGGGTTCAAGCAATTCTCCTGCCTCAGCCTCCCAAGTAGCTGGGATTACAAATGTGCACTGCGATGCCCAAATAATTTTTGTATTTTTAGTAGAGATGTGGTTTCACCATGTTGCCCAGGCTGGTCTTGAACTCCTGACCTAAAGTGATCCACCCTCCTTGGCCTCCCAAAGTGCTAGGTAAACAGGCATGAGCCACTGCCCTTGGCCTCTGCCCTCCATTTCTTATAATCAATATAGGCATAGGGGTTAGAGGCCACACTCTCTGGGTTCATATTCTGGCTTCACCCCTGAATAACTTTGTTACTTTGGCCTGTAGGATTGTCACATTTAGCAAATAAAAATACAGGGCGGCCACTTATATCTGAATTTTAGATATAATTTTAAAGTATAAATATGTCTCCTGCTGAATCATTCATTTATCTAAAATTCAAATTTAACTGGCATTCTGTATTTTATCTGGCAACTCTACCTTGGACGAATTATTTAATCTTTCTGTGCTTCAGTTTCCTCATCTCTAAAATGGAAATGATAGGATGATAGTGGTACCTAGCTCATGAAGTTGTAGTTAGAATTAAATGGGAATATATGTAAATTGCAACCATGCCTGACACACAGTAATAACTATATACACGATACCTATTATAATTAACTAATTCCTCTATTTGAATTAATTCAAGTTTGGCTTGGGCTTCTGCTTTGAAAAAGAATTACTTTATATCTCATATGCTACGTGCAGAACCAAAGTAGAGAAGTGATACTGAAACATTTTGCTAGGTATACTCACTTTCCATACCTTACAATTTTACTAGGAAACATATTCAATAACCCTGCATTTTACAACCCAGACACAGTTTCTCCTGCTATTGTTCATATAAATGACCTTTCCATACAGCAATAACCTTTTAATGCTTTTAGAGTCTGGAAAAAATAGGAAAATGTATATTTTTAAAATCTATATTTCATGAACTAAATCCATCCTTCACAACATAGTAAGCACCCATTTCTCCATATTTGCATAGCAAGAATCTGTATATTGTCAGATGCTAAAGTTACATTAAAATTTAAGAGCTGGTACATTTCAGTTTCTTGTAACACTTGAGAAAAATCCAAACACATAATAAAATGCAGTGCACAAAACATTTAAAATATAATTTATTTGTATCTGCTTTCATGATCTCATACTGTAAATGTCTACCACTATTTTCACAATTTATATGGAAAGCATGATTTATCTATGTTAATTTCAAGTTGGCATTTAGCCATTTGAATGCTTACCTTCACACATGGTAAACTATAAGAATGTGTGAAGTTTCATAAAAGGTCAATAGCACAGAAAGAATGGAAGACCCAGAACAGTATGAATGATTTCAAAAAATTGGAGGAATATTAACTAAAGTTGCTATGCACTTTCACAGCAGGCAAATATCATGGTTTTGCCAGTAATCTGTGCTTTAGATTGCAATAAATTGTTCCTGTTTTTCTTTCCATTGTAGAAGACACTAACTTGGCTTCGTGAAACCAGGCATGCATGTCATCTCCCACCTCATTTTCTTTTGAGTGTAGGAAGGGAAATATAATACAAACTGTTCTGGTGCACAATAATCTGTTTTACAGTTGCAAGCAAGAAAACCATACCAGAAAAGCTGGCAATGTAGTATTCAGATTTCTTCACATCATTTCTGTTCTTTACTCCATTCTTTTCTTTACTGTCATTATCGTGCATTCAAAGGGAAATCTATGTATGCAGGAACACAGCAGAAATATTTAGTAACACGATCTCACAGACATAAGGTTAACAATCATTACTTTGAAGGAAACAGTAGGCTTTCTGCAGATAGATGTGATGCCAGTAAACACAGGACACATTTCACTGGCCCAAAACATAGGACAATTATTTAAGAAGTGGTTTTCTAAATGGGCAGTGAACAGTTCCAACTTGGTTTCTATTTTTTATGTACTTTATTGACACCTTGACATGAGGTTACAAAGGATTTCTCTCTGCAGTTCTCAAATCTATATTTGCAATCTGACCTCTTGCTATTTTCAACTGCCTTTTGGATATCTCCACTTAGAGGCTGTACAGGCACTGCGGACTCGGAGTACCCAAACTGAATTCCTTATCTTTTCCCCAATCCTGGTTCCCCTTCTACATTCTCTGGTGAAGTTCCAGGCATTAACATTTATCCAGTTCCCTAAGCTAGATGTCGCTGGTGTTTTAAACCTCTCCCTCTGGTGCTGTCCACATCCAATCAATTGGATGCTGTTGAGTCCAACCATAATTTGTTTCTGGAATCTATTCCTTCCTCTTCATTCTCACAGCCATTAATTTAGTTCAGTCCCTCTTCTGTACTTTTACAATGGCCTCCTAATGGTCTCTTAATAGGTCCCTCTGCTTCCAGTCTCTCCCATATCCAATCTATCCTTTATGTGCTAAGCAGAGCTTTATTTTGAAAAAACAAATCTGGATCAAATTCCTTTCTTCCTTAAAAACCCCAAAAGACTACTAAGAGCCTGAGGGATCAAGTATAAACTCTTCAGAATGCCATACAAGGCTTGTAGTCTGCCCCTAATGGATCCTTCCAGCCTCACTGTTAGGACAACTCATGTACTCTGTGTTTCTGCCTGTAAAATCAAATCAAACTATCAGCTAGTTCTAGAGGTTCTTAACCAAGAGTACACAACATAATCACCTGGGGAGTTTTTAAAAAATAAAATACAAGTTCCTTTTGTCTACCTTGGATGGACAAATTCAGAACTGGATAAACGAATTGCAATAACTGTATTTTAACCAGGTCATCAGGTGATGGGGAAATACACAGGCCTGGTTTAGGCATTTGTTTATGCTGTTCCTTCTGCCTAGAATGGCTTCTTTTCTCCATCCCCTATCCTCAATTCTCTACTTGGCTATCTCCTACTCATTTTTCAAGGTTTAGCTCAATATCACCTCCTCTATGAAGCCTTCCAGGATCTACAGAGGTAAAATGAATTGCTCTCTGGTGCCTGTTGCTGTAGTAATAGACTGCTATTATTATCATTTATTGCTGTGGATGCTCCTCGTTTTTTTGTGGCATTCTCCTCTGGGAAAGCAAACTCCTTGCATTTCTTTATATTCCGAGCACTTAGCACAGAGCAAGAAATATGTGAGAAAAAAAAAGAAGAAGAAGGGAGGAGAAAGTAAGGGAAGAGAAAGTAAGGGAAATAAGGAAAGGTGGTGTGGCCTAGGTTGGACCTGGGGCCAAAGCGAAAGTATAAAAAACATTCTATTTGTCAGCAAAAAATCCTATTATAGTTTACAGTTGGACCCTTGTGGTGAGCCTCATGATATAACATACTGAATGTTAACTAATCTTAAAATATTGATGTGGCCCAGGAAAAAAAAAAGAGGATGGCAGCTTTGCTTGTTTACAATGTTGAGTTTCTGCCCCCATTAGAAACTTCTGGCAGTCCCTGATAACATTCCTCCAAGGGGTGCCTGTTATTCCCTTACTCTGTTCACGTTCTGTCAAGTACTGCAGTAACAAAACCATGGAAGTTTTTACCACAGGGTGACAGAGCCTCAGCTAAGCAAGTTGAAGAGTGGTAATTTTACAAAACTGCCTTTCTTAGAGGTCCTAGCAACTTCCTTTTCCTCGGTGTGAGCTGATGGCAAAGTCACTTCCTATTTGGTCTCAACTGCCAGTTTTTTCCTGTTTTTAACTGCCACCTTTGACTAGAACTGTTTTCTTGAGAAGTCTACAAATGAAAGAACAAGTGGTCAATTCAATACATTTTAAAAGGTCAACTCAGAGGGGAAAATATCACTCAAATGGGTTGTTTAGCATCATGACACATGAAAGGCTCTCCTGTGACTAAAAACTGCACCTTGGAGAGCACAAGAGAACTTACCTGACCTAATTACAAAGGGCCCAGGCTTCCAAAGAATCTCTCCCAAGAAACTCCCCAGTCTCCTCAGGTACCTATATGGCAAAATAAACTACCATCATAGGATGGCTAGTACAGTGGTTCTTTCAGCATTGAAGAGACTGTGAGTGAGCCCATGCATGTTTCTGAGGGCCTTCACCTTAGGTCCAAGGCATCTAAAGGTCAACAGTCTGATTCTGTAAGTGAGAGTTTAGGCAGAGGAGCAAAACTGGAATCAGGAAGGGAGCTCCTCCATCTTTTGACTCCTGCCTCTGCATGCAAATGAATGTACAGGCCATCTTACCTCTCTTAGGTCTGTAACCAATTGGTAAGGGCCAGAAGTTATGAGCTTGATGCTTTTGGTACCTAAATGCAAACATTTCAAGCAAGTAAGCATATATGTAAAGAAATGTTATAAGCAGGAAATTGCTTAAATGGCATCTGCTTCCACCCACCTCCTCTGTTGTTCTATTCCCCTCAGCAGCATCAGGAGGTAAAGCTAGAGAGAATATTCAGCAGAGATGTCTTGGATAGTATAGTTTCCATTATATATAATACTATGATAGTATATTATGCAAGCCACAAAAGGTGGAAGGTTATTCAGGAGAATTCGGAAGTCACACAGTTTTAATGTTTAAGGTTTAATGTTCCTTGACCAAGGTCTGATTCAATAGGTTTCTCCTTGGGATGCTATGCTGGAACAATAGCAACGATACATACGACATCTGCAAGAACTATCATAAATTGGTTTCCAACTTGATACCCAATGAGAGTAAACAGTAAATTTGAGGTATCATCTATGCTTTTATTAAAATAAAAAATGGCCCTTGAATGTTGTACTTCCAAGTATCAGTAGACTCCGCAGCCTGAATCAAAATATTCCCATCACTGGATGGTGAGCTTCTAGAATTACCCAGATAATTTTCTTTAGTTTCAAATACTCAGGTAAGTATATCAATTTGCCATTATATTTCATACATATATACATTTTATCCATTTCATCATAGTCACTAGGCTCAAAATGTGTAAGTCCAAAATGTGAAATCCTACCTTTAAATTCTGTAAAGTAGAATAAGAGGTCAAATTTATCATGATGAGTTAACATATTTGAAGGCTAGGTAATGCCTGGTATATTAGAACATGCTCAGTAATTAATTTTTTTAAAAAATCATTAATTTTTTACTTAAAGTTATTTTCTGTTCAACATTATTTTTCATTAAGTTGTATTCACTTTTAGGGGACAGATGATCTATGGTTCATTACAGAGGTAAAATAAGAATACTGCTTTGTTTCTATTACCCACTTGATATGGCCCAATATCTTATGAGTATTTTCTTTATTTGGTCCCAGCCACAACACTGAGCTAAAATCTTCAGAGAACAATGATTTTCAAGGTTGTTTCTCGGTTAGTAGCTCCTAATGCAAAAAGTGTGGAGCATGGTTTCTCAAACCTTATCATTATTGACATTGTGGACTGAGTAGTTCTTTCTTGTGGGGACTGCCCTGTGCGTTGTAAGATGTTTAACAGCATCCCTGGCCTCCACTCTCTAGATGCCAGTAGCACCTACCTGCCTATTTGTGATACTCAGAAATGTTCTCCAGGAGGCATAATTGCTCCTAGTTGAAAAACATGCCCTTATTTCACTGTCGCCTATATTAAAGTTTGGCTATTTCCATCTACCTACACTTTAGCTAAGAACCAGTCAATTCAGTAAATATTTGTAAACACGGGTAAAGTTAAATATTTAATACAGGTTGAGCATCCCTAATGTGAAAATCTGAAATCTAAAATGCTCCAAAATCGGAAACTTTTTGAGTGCTGACATGATGTCACAACTAGAAAATTCCACACCTGACACCTTTGCTTTCTGATGGTTCAATGTATACCAACTTTGTTTCATGTACAAATTTAAAATATTGTATAAAACTATCATCAGGCTATGTATATAAAGTGTATCTGAAGCATAAATGAATTTAATGTTCAGACTTGTGTCCCATACCCAAGATATTATGTACATGCAATTATTCCAAACTCCAAAAACATCCAAAATCTGAAGCACTTCTCGTCCTAAGCATTTTGGATAAGGGATACTCAACCTGAATGGAGGATATGACAAATGTCAGGAAATTGAAACCAGGTGCCAAATTTAAATTATTAAGTTTTGAGGCCTCAAGAACACTGTCTAACTTGAAATTCACTAACCTTACCTAATCTGTGTATAATGTTACTCAAAACCTTACCTAATCTGTGTATAATCTTATTTTATTTATATGGTTATTAAGTATTCACAGCCATTCAGGTCACATCAATCAAGCAGGTACCAAATCCTATCTGAGGTGCTATGTTACACTCTACATGTGACCGAAAAGCATAAGTTGCGTCTCTCCTCAAGAAACGTTTTCCATTAAACTATGGGAATACACTGTAATGTATTATCAGACTCTGGGCTTTTTATTTGTTTTGTTTTTGTTTTTGTTTTTTTTGAGATAGAGTCTTGCTCTGTGGCCCAGGGTGGAGTACAGTGGTGTGATCTCAGCTCACTGCAACTTCTGCCTCCCAGGTTCAAGCAATTCTCCTGCCTCAGCTTCCAGAGTAGCTGGGATTACAGGCACACACCACCATGCCCAGCTAATTTTTGTATTTTTAGTAGAGATGGGGTTTCACCATGTTGGCCAGGCTGGTCTCAAACTCCTGACCTCAGGTAACCTGCCCACCTCGGCCTCCCAAAGTGCTGGGAACAGGGGTGAGCCACCATGCCTGGCCTGGGCTGACAATTTGAAGTAAAATATTTAAGTTTCCTTTGTGTGTGTGTGTAACAAAAGCATACCTGGTCGGGCGCGGTGGCTCACGCTTGTAATCCCAGCACTTTGGGAGGCCGAGGCGGGCGGATCACGAGGTCAGGAGATCGAGACCACTAAAAATACAAAAAAATTAGCCGGGCGTGGTGGCGGGCGCCTGTAGTCCCAGCTACTCGGAGAGGCTGAGGCAGGAGAATGGCGTGAACCCGGGAGGCGGAGCTTGCAGTGAGCCGAGATTGCGCCACTGCACTCCAGCCTGGGCGACAGAGCGAGACTCCGTCTCAAAAAAAAAAAAAAAAAAAAAAAAGCATACCTGAATTTCTTATTTTATTTAAGAATTTGAGAAATAATGCAGTTCAAAGTGAAAAAAAGTTTCTAATGCTCATAAAATTTGTATTGTTTTCAAATGTTGACAACTTCAAGAGATTTAATTTATAGATACACACACACACACACACACACACAGGAAAAATCATTTAAAAGCCCACAAGCAATCCCATGTAAAAACTCAAGTGATCTCTATCAATTATAACAACAACTGATGCTTTATTTAATAGCAGTAAACCTAAATAAAGGCTTAAAAGCTCACTAAGATCTCAAATGCAATGTCTTTCAGGAAATGTCTCAATATTCCAGGTCTCAGCATTAAGCTTTTATTCTTCCACATAGTTACATAACTCTGGCCCAGAATGATGTCAGAGAAAGTTATTTCTCTGATATGCTTAATTTACTTATCTATCAAAATTATACAACTGGCTCATAAGTAGTTGTGAAATTAAACTAGCAGGAAAGAATTTTGGAGACTAAATAATGAAAGATGTAACACATGATAAACTGAACAATTTAAATGTTCAGTAAGGGCAATGCCTAGGGGTTTAACCTGACATCAACAAAATACATAGTGTATACATTATGCACCTAGTAACCTCAGTGGAGAATTCAAAAGAAGTTCATTCATTCATTCAACAATTATTTATTGAGGGCCTACTATGTGCCATGAACCTAGTCTCTGGGGATACAGCAATGGACAAAATGTATAAAAAGCTTGCCCTCAGAGTCCTGCCATCCTACCTGAATCATTCTCATGTAAGAGAGGCTGGATTTCTGGCCTCAAGGACCTAATATGGGCAGACAAAACAAATGAAATATATGAAATAAGAAGAAAGAACTACAGCGTGAGCGCTGCTGACATTGGAGGAGTTTGAAGGAGGGCTTGGAGCAACTAGGAAGGGTCAATGGAGGTGAGATTTGAGACAGGTCTAGCAAAAGAACCCTCGGATTTCTATGGACATTAAAAGTTTAGGTGGCACTGCAGGTTTCCGGTCAGGCTGGCAATGTTGTGAGCTGGGTTGGTGGGAAATCGAGACTAGATTGGAGCCTACTATTGGGTTAGAAATAGTGAAGGGCTGGACTTGGGGAACTAGGAGTAAGGAAAAAGCAATTGTATCCTTTATCATCATTAAACACAAACAGAAACCATAGAGAAAGTAGTAAGTTTATCACCAGCCAGGGGGACCTGCGTCTGAATTCCCAGCTGTACCACTTCTTAATTGCGTGACATTTGGGTCAAATTATTTAACCTGGTTGAGCCTTTTTCTTCATCTGTAAAATAAGGGGAAATCAATAAGACTCCAGAAGGCCCTTGTACAGGTTCAGTAAGGTATAATAACACATAGAAAGCACTTAGCAGTCCCTGGCACAATGAAAATGACATCCATTAATAATAACGATATTGATAAGAATCATATACTATTCTCTGAAAAAGATTTAAAAGGAAGAAGAGAAACTACCTTTTACCACTAGAGGCCCCCCACCGTGTGGTGCGTAGAGACCCATAACAAATTTCAAGGTAAGGAACTTCATCTTCATTTTAAACTGGCACTCGACTATTACGTTTTTGAAGTAATTAACCCCTTACGTGTTCCCAAAGGTGCCTTCATAATGAAATTCCTGTTGCTATTATTACCAGTGTTACTGTCGCTACTGTTAGAGTACTCTCAAAAGAGCCTGTCTCCCTCCTGGAGTGGAACTTAAAATGGGGCGGAGGCAGGGAGTTACCAAAACCACTGCAGTGTATGCTGAATTCAATAACCTGTACTGCTAACTATCCAATCTCATTTCCCAAGCCTCTACTATCCTCATTAATTTTTCTGCCGATATACCATCTGTTTTCCAATTTCCCTCTGCCTTACACGTGCAGAACTTGTGGTAGAGAGAAGCCCTAGTTTGGCCGTTCTGCAAGTGATAGTCCAAGAGGTAGGGGGAACCTTAAGTTGAAGTCACCTGAAGCATGTTTGGGGTCAGGGAACTCGGAAAGCAAGAGTGTGGCCACAGACCTGCACAGGGGCGCGGCCTCCAGCTGAGGAGACCAGATGGCGGGAAAAAGCGGGGGTCCACCGACTCCGCGGCTATCTCTGATCCTATCCTTAGCCAGGCCAGGGAGCTAAGAAAGACTTCCAACACTCCCCAAGTTTCAGCTCAAGTCGTCTCCGAGGCTGCATGTGCCCCAGCCTCGCACGCCTCCCTGCAACGTGGCCGCATCTGGGACGCCCTCATACCCTCAGGGTTTCCCAAACTCTTTCCAGGCCCAGCCATGTCCCAGGTCTCCGGGTCCCTGGGTTCTCCTCTCCGCGTGCCGGGAGAGTCTCCAGCTTCTCAGACTCCAGCAACCCCAGCCAAACCCCTTCGCTGCCTGGAGCCTTGGCTCCCGCGACACCGCCCGGCTGCGGGGCGGGGGCAGGGCCAACGGCGGAACCGCCCCCAACCGCCTCCCAGGCCAGGCGAGCAGGCGGGTAGCTGGGGCGCCTCCACCTCCTCTTCCTAAAGCGGCGAGGCGCAGAGGAGCGGCATCACTCGAGCCCAGGTCCCAGCCACCACCACTCACAGCGCTCGGCGTTCAGGAAGAGGAGCAGCAGCGGAGGCGGCTGCTTCAGCGGCGGGCGGGCGCCAGAAAGGTAGACTGAGTCCCAGGGAGCTGCGCCGCTAACAGCCCACCTCCTAGCCCCGGGCTACGCGCCGCCAGCCCAGTAACCCCACTTTTGTGTGTCCTTCCAGGCCCCTATCGAAAAGCCTGGGAGGGCCGCCGAACTACCCCCGGAGGAGGAGCCAGTCCGAACCCAAGGCGCCACCGCCGCAGAAGCGGAGCGAGGCAGCATTCGCCTCCATGGCCCACTCGCCGGTGGCTGTCCAAGTGCCTGGGATGCAGGTGAGGAAGCGCAGGCCGCCCCCGCCGCCCACGTGACTGCTTGGGAGCCCGGTGCGCCCTCGGTGCTGGGCACCGGCGACAAGGGACGGCCCCAGGGCTCCCCTGAGGGCAGGGCCGGTCACTATGGCCAGGTGACCTGGGAGTAGGGCTCGAGGTGTTTCCTGGTGTGTAGGCTAGGTAGTGCTCTTCGCTGGGAAGGCGAGGCGGCACTGGAGCGCGCAACTAGGTGGAGATTGAGGGCGGTTGGGGGGTGTAAAAATAGGCCAGAGCCACAGACACCTGCGCCTGCTGAGCTTGGCACGGTTGGGGATTGGGGGGCGGAACTTAACCTGGGAGAGATGGAAGTGCCTTGGAATTTGTGGGGTATAACGCGAGTAGTGAGTGCCCTGCACCCCCCACCCCAAACACACACTCAAGTTGGGGCGGGGCAACACCGGGGTGGCGGCGGCGGCGGCTTGAATTGGGCTCTTCCTGTGTGCGTAGGGCTAAGAGAGAGGTGACCTCTTTCTCCCTTTCGGTACTGCTGCTTAAGGGCAAAATTGTAGCTTGCTCCCCGACCTAGCCCAGCCCATAGTGTGGCGTGAGAAATGCTGGTTCTGTTCAGAGTCGCTGAGGTGATGACTTCTCAGCCCCCTCCGTGCCTTTCCCACAAGATGACTGTTACATGTGGTTAAAGGAAGCTTTTTGTCTTGGACAAGGGACTACTGCATGGGACCCAACTTGTTACTCGAAGTCTACCCAGCCCAACCCCCTCCCATTATATTTTCATTTTATTAAAGGTAAGCTATGTCAGAAAACTTTTTATGCTGTTATGTTTTTAAATCGGTGCACTTTACACTATCTGCTAAATGTTATCCAAATCTACTAACTTTTTAAAGCATTCATGTTCTATTTTTTTTCCTTTGCTAGATGGCCCAAACAACCCATTTAGAGGCTAAAACCACTGAAGCCTCAGTCCCTCATGATCTAAAATGTAAAAACAAACTTTTTTGAAGTTCAAAAATAAAATGTTTAGTAGTAAATAGCTTATATTTCTAGTAGAAATCAGAGAGCTGTAGACTGGGGCCTCGATTTACTTATTGATGCATGGAGTTCTTTTTTTTTTTTTTTTTTTTCAGTGTTCTCATTTTATGAATGGCCACAAAAGTGATTTTTAAATTCTTTCCCAAAATGGGATTATTTGTGCACCTAGAACTCTTGGTGTGTCCTAAACACCAGACATTTCAGCTGCATTTAGGGCAAGTCTGGGTTGAGTCTCAGGAAGTTAGTGTATGTTAAATAAAGAGAGAGAGAGAAAGGGAAATAGGAAATAGTAGGGCTTAAAAAAAAAGATTAATCCACTCAAGCCTTGCAAAATGCCTTAAACTTTCTTCCTTTCAGGCGGCCTCCCCGCTCTTTCCCTCCCTCTTTTCCCCACGCACCCTGCCCCACACCCCATTCATTCAGTTCTGCCTTTGATTGTATCAAGGGAATTCATAGTTCGCAATACTAAGTACAGTTTTGCTGTTTGATCTGGGGAAAAGTGACATTTTCTCACTGTGCTCTTCTTTCCATTCTGTGGAGAGTAAAACGATGCACATGTGAAGTTTGTCTCTGAGGGTCTCCATGCTTCTCCCTCCATTGTGTGCGCGAGCCTGCGTGCGTGCGTCAGCAGAGTGAGTGCCTCCCGTTCATCAAGTTTGTGATTCTGGGGAACTCTGTGTGCTGAGAGGAAAATGGTTTCTGATCTTTATTTTATTTGTCTTGACCTTATTGAATTTATATGGTTTAGGAACTGCTTGCTGTTTAGTATTTCTGATTGTTCCCTGCTTTGTTTAATTATCTGAGTTGCCTATCTCTTGAATTTTTAAATCTTAATTAATGTGGATTCAAATGTGAATCACATACTTGAAGTTACAAATTCTGCCTTTCACTCTGTGCCCTCTGAGTTGTGATTACTTTGTCCCACCTAATTTGAGTAGGGCAAACATCTCAACGTTAGCAAAGAAGAGAGGAATCTTTTTTTTTTTTTTGGTCATTCTCTTCATCTTAATGAAATGATAAATTCTTAACTTCTTATTTCCATTTTATTTCTAATATAGTTCTTAAGCACTTTGTGCAGCACACAGTTTTTTCCATAGTTGAAATTGTACAATACCTTAATAATAAATTTGATAGCATGCAGTGTGACTCTTGAACCTAGACTATTTTTATTATTGTTATGTAGCAAAATATTGCAGATGAGATGCAGAAATCTATCGTGAGCTTGTAAAATTCTCCTAGAGTTTTATGAAGGCGTTAGGAGCAACTTTTAGGCCTTTAGAAAACTTGAGTTAGCCATGTGTTCTTGAAATTACTGTATAGCGTTTCCACAAATCAGGGTGAGGTAGCCGACCAGCCTATAACTTTTTAACAGTTTATTTTAGAGAATTATGAAGATTGATGGGAAAAATGATTTTTCCAGAAATACAAACAAAATTACTTCATCCACAATTATTTTCTCCCTCTGAGGAGAGACGTGAAGTAGAAGCCCAGCTACCTGTTCTATCACTTAAGATTTCCAGCATTCCTGACTTTCAAACAAAGAAATTGCTGTTGCCACTAGTTTAAAATAGAAAGGAAACTTGGAGTGAAGAAAGAAAACCCAGAATTTTGTCCAGTTCAAACTCTTCCTTATGAATTAGTTATTCAAACTCATATTGTTGATATTTCTTAATATTGTGGTAATGAACATTTTTTGCCATATTACACCAAATGTTGAGGGTATGAAGATTTCTGTACTTAATTTGTGCTTACTTCTTTAGTGTGTAACTAGAGGAATTTTCCATACCAGTAGCTGAACTCTTGAAAATATTTAAAGTACAACTTAAAAAAAAAAACCAATAAACCTGTTTCTTTCCGCTCAAATATTTACTCTTTAATGATTCAAACCCTGTTTTCTTTGAAGTTTTCAGTTATAAATAATACTTAAGTTTAAGATATTTCCCCTTAGAACCTACAATAGTATTTTTGAGGACAAGTTTTCATTTAGAATATTGTTGATTGTTAAATCTTTCGTAAGATGTAGGTGGAAGAATAAAGTTAAATGCTGAGTTAGAGTACTAAATGTTATTCTTTATACTGTGCCTCTTGTTAAAGAACTTTTAAAGCTTCTGCCAAAGAACTTTAAAATTGGCCTTCATGTATCTTTAAATATGACCAAGGTGGTACAGTTTAAATCTAGTTGTCATTTGAGATGAGAAGTAGAAATGAAGTTTAACGATGAATGACCACTTTATTGAAGACTTTTATCTAAGTGGTGGGAAACACTGCCCGACATTGGTGAACATAATCACTGGGTTCTGGGAAGCATACTGACGTATATTACATGTTCTACCCTTAAAGATCTTAAAATCTTGTTGAGTTGTTATAACTAGCACATGAAATATCAAATAATGCAAAATTTGTGAACTCACTGTAAGTATAATAGAAGTTTCTGACTGGAAGTGTTGAAGGCTTCCAGAAAGTAAGCTGACCCCAAAGTCTTATTAGGATGCACACTGAGCAGGGCATTTCCAAACAAGGAAAAATCTCCAGCAGAGGTAGACAGACTAGGATTTTTCGACTTTACAATGGTACTCACACAACCATTCTGTTTTTCACTTTCCATACAGTATTCAGTAAATAACATGAGATAGTCAACACTTTGTTATAAATAGGCTTTGCGTTAGATGATTTTGCTTAACTGTAGGCTACTGTAAATGTTGTGAACACGTTTAAGGTAGGCTAAGCTATGATGTTCGGTAGGTTAGGTGTACTGTATTAAATGCCTTTTCAACTTACAATATTTTCAACTTATGATAGGTTTATTGGGACATAACCACATTTTAAGTCAAGGAGCATATGTATACAATATAGATAAGGAAAAGTGCACTGCATTTGTGAGCACATGCACACACACACACAATCTTTGAGAACAGGATAAAGTCATTTGGACTGTCATAGAGAATTCCTCTAGAAAAATGATACACGATAAGGTCGGAAAACTGGATTGAGTACAGATCATGATTGTCCTTAAATGCCAGGGAAGGATTTTGGCCTTTGAACTAGCCATTAAACATTTCTGAGTAAGGGAGACTCAATGTACCAAGTTATATATCTGAAGAGAAATCTCAAAATTGGATGAATGAATCAACTGGAGGATTGAGAGAGGGAAGGCAGTTTGATCTACAGAGGCTATTTCTTCTTCTTTTTTTTTTTTTTTGAGACAGGGTCTCACTCTGTCACCAAGACTGTAGTGCAGTGGCGCTATCACAGCTGACTGCAGCCGCCACCTCCTGGGTTCAAGCAATCCACCCATCTCAGCCTCCAGAGTAGCTAGAACCACAGGTGCACGCCACCATGCCTGGCTAATTTTTATGTTTTTTTTGTTTGTTTGTTTGTTTGTTTTGTGGAGACAATGTTTAGCAGTTGTCCAGGCTGGTTTCCAACTCCTGGACTCAAGCAATCCATCCACATTGGCCTCCCAAAGTGCTAGGATTACAGACGTGAGCTACTGCGCCTGGCTACAGAGGCTATTTCAATGGGTCAGTCATAGTTATACAGATGCAATGGGCCTTCCATGGACAGGTTCCCTTCCATATGTTTAGTACTATGAAGAAAAAATTAATTACCAGGCTTAATAATTAGCTAGTTTCAGAAGGAAAAGTTAGACTGTGGTGTTGAATATGAGGGAACTGGGAGACTTATGACACATCTGAAAGAAATTGGAATGTAATGGGGAAGAGCCAGATCTGGTAGGAAGTTAAGGATTTCTGTTCTAGACTTGTGAATTTTGTGGTAACAATGGGATGACAAAGTACATATGTCCAATAAGTATTGAAGATGTAGAACTGAAGCTTTGGTCATTCATCAGATATTTACTGAGCATCTACTCTATGCCGGGCACTTCACTTGAAAATGAAGGACTAGAGACATCAAGGAGGGAGAGGTTCATAATGCCAGAAAGAATATGTGGAAGTGAGGGCCCTCATGAGACAGGACACATAGGTTATAAGAAAAGTAAGGGTGACTTTAAGGTATATGAAAGGATGATAACATGTGTCAAGTTAGAGAGAGAGTTAACTGTGGTGGGGGATGGGGGGATTCTTTATTTAACAGTCATTGAGAAACCTACATTGGAGAAAGGATTCAGGTTGGTACCAGAGTCCAGTATGTGGAGTTCTTACCTCCCTTACACCTCCCTAAGGGGATAATCAGATTTGCAATTTGAGGTTGAAAGCATTGCTTTGCATTGGCGAACCCGAATTATTGTCCTTGTTATTGAGTAGTTAATGCAGAGGTGTTGAATGTGCTAATGATAATGGCAGAAGACCAGCTGGAACAAAATTATCAAAGACTGTTAGCTGAGAGAAGGCGGGGGTAGTTAGAACTTTTGACACTAGGGGAGTAGGGACTGTAGGGAGAATAAACAGGAATTGGGTATGATAGGACATGTGCCTTCAACAGTAATCAGAGTTTAGAAATGGCACTTGAGTACAAAGGTCCATCATCATGTACTTCTCTTGCTGGAGTCACAGCAAATGAGAGAATATAATTTAGCTGGTACTTAGGAACCATTGAACATTGTGATACTGTATTTTTTATTCTGCTTTTCATATTCAGTGACCTTGAGCAAATCATCTACAAAATGGGGAATAATAAAAGCTGCATTTCCTTTGCCTCAATGAGAGGTTATTAGGATGAATTAACTATCATCTGTGGAGTTGGAGCGCCTTTGTAAAAGGTGTTATGATATATGGGGGCAGTTCATCCTGCAAAACAATGCTTGGCTAATCACATGAAAACACTGTCATTATCTCATCTCTCTCCTGCTTGATAACCCACATTTTTCTTTTGAAACCGAATCACCACCCCACACCACCCCAATGAGACCCAAAGCCCTCTGCTCAGCTTTCCATACTTTCTGTTATATGGCTCCTCTCTGTAGATCTATACTTAGTTCTCACTACATCCCAACAAGAAATCCCTTTAATTCTACCATGCCAGTCACAGTTCAATAATCAGTGATTGGCCAAATTCTACCTGATTTTCAAGGTCCTCTATCTTACCTTCTTCGTGAACTCTTTCTGAATGTCCCAGGCTATAGAAATCTCTTCTATTTCCAAGCACCTATTCTGTCTATTGTCAGTAATAAACAGCCTTGTCCTTAATGTATATACTGCCTTAGATTTTCTCTAATTATATATGTTATACTTGCTTCCCAAATGAGGTTGTACATTTCTTGAAGGCAGGGACCATGTATTTCACTTTTCTTTATACCATTAGGTATGAATTATATGTAAAATCTTGGCTAATCACTATACTTTACAGTGGACGTTTCTAGCTGTTTAAAATTCTGTTTCTTTAAAAATATTGTACAATGCTTGAACTCTGTACACCTTAAAGACTAATTTATATGTGTACAATGTAGACTCTCTATACTTATTTAAATGATTTTCATGTATTATGTGTAATATGCCTAACAAAACATTCTTGTAACTAATCATCTGCCCACACACACTGAAGCCCTCATTCTCTTGTCTTCCACAGACTTTGAGAGAAAAATGAGCTTCATTGCTTTCTTGGTAACCATGGCTGATTTCAGACAAATTTGTTTCTCCCCTCATCTCTTCTCCTTTTCTCCTTCCTTCTACTTGTACTTTCCCATGACTCTTCAGGGTCCTCTCACTGGTGATTTGGACCTATCTACCTCTTGTTTCTTGCCTCTGCCCTCCCACTCCCCAAAAAACAAACATAAATAAAAAACTGTTTTACTTTCCTGTCTGAACTGTCACATTAGAAAGAATCTGATAATTTCACTCACACTAAGATGTTTTTGATTAATGGCTCAGTGCTTTACTTCTCCATGGATATTCACATTTTACAGAGAATTATGCCTTAAGAAATGGAAATCTAATAGTAGGATTTCAGACATCTTGAAAGCAGTTTTTGACTGAGTTCTGTGTTCTGAAAGAGTGGTGGTTTTACTGGTTTTATTTGTTGCTAGAAAAATGGTGTTAGGTGAACAAAAAATAATAGTATTATTAGCTATAGTACAACAAACTCCTTTTCATTTCTTGTAATTAAGACTCGAAGAATTTCCACCACGGGTACATGTAAAACAATGTCTCTGAAGGAATGGCAGAATGTAACTCATTTAAAAAAAATCAATTAAATACACAGAACTAAAATTTTGACCCCTTCTTTTTTCCTTTTATTTTAGTTGACATGTAATAATTATACATATCTATGGGATACAGAGTAATATTTTTTTTTTGAGACAGGGTGTCACTCTGTCACCTAGGCTGGAGTGCAGTGGCACAATCACAGTTTACTGCAGCCTCAACCTCCCAGGCTCAGGTGATCCTCCCACCTCATCCTCCTGAGTATCTGGGACTACAGGCGGTCGCCACCATGCCTGGCTAATTTTTGTATTTTTTTGTAAATTTGGGGTTTTACCATGTTGCCTAGGCTGGTCTTGAACTCCTGGGCCCAAGCAATCCACCATGCTTGGTCTCCCAAAGTGCTGGATTACAGGCATGAGCCATTGTGCCCGACCGAGAGTAATATTTCAATATACGTATATGATGTGTAATGATCAAATCAGGGTAATTAACATATCTATCACCTAAAACATTTATCATTTTTTTGTGCTGTGAACATTCCAAATCCTCCCTTCTAGCTTTCTGAAAATATACAATAAATTATGGTTAACCATATTCACCCTACAGTACTGCAGATAGAATTTGCTCCTATCTAGCTGTAGTTTTGTGTTAGTTCACCAATCTGTGCACATCTTCCCCTCCTGCTTTCCTTCTCAGCCTCTAATACTCACAATTCTACTATCTATTTTCTCATATGAGTGAGAACATGCAGTATTTGTCTTTCTGTGCCTGGCTTAATATAATGTCCTCCAGTTCCGTTCATGTTGCTGTGAATAACAGGATCTCATCCCTTTTTACAGCTGAATAGTACTGTCTTGTGTATACATACTACATTTTCTTTATCTGTTCTTAACCCTATCTTCTGTGCATTTCTCACTTGGTCATTCGCCATTTTAGACTAAAGTGTTAGATGGCAGGAAGCACATCTTTGAATTAATGTTTGTAGAAATCAAATATTTATTGAAGATATTAACTAATTTCTCTCAATACTCCTATAACATAGAGTGATTCTGTAGGCAAATGCCTTCAAATTTGGATTTAAACATAAAACTAAGGGCACATTGACAGCCAACTCTACCCATGATCCCCTTTGTTGTCCCTCCCTAAAACCACATATGACTTAGGAAAATCACCTGACGTGAACATTCAGAGAAACCAGAAAACCTATATATGGAACATATCCTGTCCTCCATTCCTGCCTGCCTCTCCCCACCACCCCTTACTAGTATATACCTTGCTGGGGATAGAGCTACAGGATGCATCTAAAAACTCCCCCTCAGGCTTTTCTGGACTTGTTCCAGCCTTCCCCTGACGGCAGCTTGCTGGCCTTTCTTTTCCTCCATTTATCATAGCATCGTGGATGAGAATGATTTGTGTCTCAAAATATCAGGTTAACCGTTGGTATGTCTTACCTTTGGATAGTCTGGCAAAATTAGAACAAAACTGTGGTTCATACTTCCTCGGCCCCAGAGTAAACAAAATTGTAGATTGCTTAGATGAAAGAGTTGAAAATAGTCTAATTATCTTTTTTATATGTTCACTTTCTCTTTTTTGGTCAAGCATCTTAAAAAATGTGCCGTTGAGGAAATCGAAGCCATTGTGTTTTTGTATTTTTCTCATGAAAAGTGTTTACAGAAAAAGTTTTCAACCTTTCTTTGTGATCCTTGTAACAGAGATTGTGTGTTGTCAGCAGTGTTTTAAATTTTTCCCTCTCCTTCTATTAGCTCTTAAAGAAAAGGTGGGGAAAAGAAATCTGTACAAGTACAACCCTATTAACTTAAAATACAAAGGACTGAAATGCATTGAGTTCAAATCAACCATCAATGGGGTTTTTTTCAATTTGTTTATTATGAAACAATAGGGTGTCTAGCCAAAGAATTAACAGTTGCTTTGAATTATGGAAAAAGCTTCCCAGTATCAACTTAATGAAGTTTTACTGAATTTGAAATCCATACCACACTAGATGTGTTAGGAAATTTCTAAGCATGCTAGTGAATTACTCTACCAGGTTTCAATAGTGCCTGGTAACACAATCCTAGGAGTGAATTTTTGGCAGGTGGAGGAAATACTTCAAGAACATCTAGAAGCATCCAGATTTTTCTTTGAAAATGCATTTTGGAGTTGCTCTGTTAGTCCCTTTTTAACCCTTCTTCCCACCCCCAGCTTTCCACTAAACCATTTGCTTTGGGACGTATCACTTTACAGTATGTTATATTAAGCTAGGTTTGACTGCTTGATGCACTGTAGTATAAATAACAGAGCAGTGGGTGGTGGGGGTGGGATGGGCAATATAGATAATCAGGTGGAGCATAAGCTGTTATTAATGCAAGACAATTTAGGGGAGCTGAGCCAATAGAAACAATAAAGTCAGAATTTCTTCCCAAAGCCTCTGCCTCATCATTATCGTTGCCCAGTAGAGCTGGGAAAGTTTCTAAACTCCCTGATCTCAATTTCCTGCTGCCTGCCTTAACTTTTAGCAGAAGCACAAAAGAAACCAATCAGCAAAGCATGCACACATACTACTAAGTATGGTGACAGAAAATAGAACTTTGACCTGTTGTGGTTAAAGAGACTAAAGTCAATGTATCTGACAGCCTCAGGGAAATACGCATATTACAAATTTATGCTTTTTAAATGCTACTGACTCCATGGGAAGAACACTTGGCAAACTCATTAATTAGGATCCTGTTTGAGTTTCTAGTTTTAGTTCAAATCCTTTGTTTGAACTTAGTGGTGAGCTTTCTTATGTGCTTGTCAGTAAATGGTAATACATTGGACTTTACCAGCTTGGACAGTGGTGACCCAAGTTTTGTGTTTTTACACACAGAATCTACGTGGTTTGATTTAAGCCAGAAAATTATTAGCAGCAAAGTTTGGAAGGCCTGCTTTGGGTAGGACAGAGTGCTTGCTGTCTATCTTTGAAATACAAAAAATATTAGAGAGTCCTTGAGCTCAAGAAGTTTATACTCTAACCAGAGTGACTAGACACCTACAAATTTCGAAATCCAACAATGCAGAACAGTAGTAATGAATCCCAAATAAGATAGAATCTGATGTAGAAGCATCCATCCCAACGAAGACTGGAGTAAGAAAGGAAACTATCATTTATAGAATACCTTTCTGCTAGGCATTCGTGTTTTGCTACTCCACTACATTGCTTCTCAGCAGGATGACCTTCAACAGACTTTTAAAAGAGAGTAGGAGGCAAGCAGGAGAAAGGGCCTGAGGGGACACACACAGGCTCCTTGTATAAGAGAGATTTGGTGTAGGTACCTATTGGTATGAATTGTGTTAGGGCTAGACTGTAAAGGGCCTTGAATGCCAGATTGAGACATTTATTCTTTACTCAGTCCATAACAAGGAGGTTTGGGTTTTTAGTTTTTATTTTTTTAGCAATATAGTGAAATGATGAAATAACATTGTTTGTTTTGGAAGATTGCATTAGGCTGTTGGAAACCTAACAGGCTAGGCTGGGGATAAGGGAAGGCTTAATTGATAAGGGTTTAATCTAGGGCAGTGATGGTTAAACTGGAGCATGCATGGGAAGCACCTGGAGGGCTTGCGAAAACGCAGACTACTACACCTTAGCCCCAGAGTTTCTGATTGAATAGATCTGAGGTGAAGCCTGTGAATTTGCATTTCATCATGAGTTCTCAGCTGCTCTGCCAATTTGGGGAGCACTTTGAGCACCACTCAAGGATGACTTTAACAGACATTGGCGACCCCTTAAATATGAGAAGAAAGGAAACATGATGAGAGAGTAGAGTCAGAGATAAAGCTGCGTTTGGAAGAAAATTGGTACATTTTGGGGAATGTTGAATTTGAAGTGCTGGTCACATATCCAAGCAGAGGCAATCAGTAACACGTTTGTTGAAGAGAGGAGATGGATATTGGCGAATCTTATGTGAAGATAGTAGAGGAAATTGTGAGAGATGAAAACAACGAGATTTCCAGTTACCTTTCCAAGAAGCTGAACTCAATTTTGTGTTAAGTTCTTCAGCTTCCAAAATCTCATGGTCACCCATGACTTCTGTCTTCCTTAATCTAGGCAGGTTTGCAACTTAGCAAACACCCATCCTCATCATTATATAGTTATCGTTGGCCCATGTGTGCTGTTAAGTAACCTACTTCAGTTTTTATTGATTGATTTAATTTTATTATTGTTATATAATTTTACTATAATAAATTTTACAATAATTTTATTGTTTATTTTGTTATATTTATTTTTATTGTTTTGGTCTGGTTAAGCCCCTTAGATGACAAATTCTTACAAATAGAACCTTTCTGTGGAATTATGTTACCATGCTCGGTATGGTTAGGTGTTTACTGTAGTAAACAGCTCATTAATGCTTTTATCTTCAAATGCAGACCCTTATTAAGAACATGAAATCTGTTTATGCTTATAGTTGCTAAAATGCAACTTGGCTAAAGTGATATAAATGGCAGCGTCTTAAATGCCAGTAAGTGGCAATATTTCCCCCACAGGTAGAGATTTTTAGACCTATTATTATGTCCCCCCCTCAAAAAAAAAAAACCAGACTTAATAGCTCTGGCTGCATACACACACACACACACACACACGCACACACGCTCATTCACAATCCTGACATTTCAAAGCCAATTTGTATTTATATATGTAAATTCCTGGAAGGGAGAGGAAGTTACTTCTGAATCATTAAAGAAATATCAAACCACTTCCTAAATGGCCTTTCTGCTCTCTGAAATATTCTCTATACCTGTCAGATTCATATATTATCGTTTGCCAACAGGTACCCAGTAGGAAAGCTCTGAGTTTAGTTCAAACAAAGGATTAGAACTGAAAATAAGAGAAGCAAGTAGGGCAACACCAAACAATGTGAGCAAACTTGATTTACCTACCTCATTCACCAACTTTGGACCTAAATCAGTTTTCAATTTCTAAAATGAACACGCAACCAACAAAAACGAATCCATCCTTCAGAATCAAAAATTTGGCACCAATGAGGATGTGCAAAAGCATGTGAAGAAATATTCTCTTAAAAATTTTTGGCTGGGCTCCGTGGCTCACGCCTGTAATCCCAGCAATTTGGGAGGCCAAGGTGGATGGATCACTTGAGGTCAGGAGCTCGAGACCAGTCTGGCCAACATGGTGAAACCCTGTCTCCACTGAAAATACAAAAATTAGCTGGGTGTGGTGGTGCACGCCTATAATCCCAGCTGCTCATGAGGCTGAGGGAGGAGAATCGCTTGAACCCGGGAGGCGGAGGTTGCAGTGAGCTGAGATCACACCATTGCACTCCAGTCTGGGCGACAGGGTGAGATGCTATCTCAAAATAATAATAATAATTTAAGCCATGTTTAATTATCACTAGAATCCCTAAGTGACTTGCTTCCTCTTCAGGGAGTTAAATTTATTTGGATGTAAAAATGCTGATATGTTTACCTTATACCTTACACTTCATTGTGAAGATTTGCTGGGGAAAATGATAGACAGATAAATGGATAGATGAATGAATGTATATATGCACCCTCAATGTGTATTGCACATGAAGTATATTTTACATTTGAAAATACTTTTAATCTATCTTTTAAAAATAAGGCTCAACATTTGCCTATAAAGTTTTTAATAAACTATACTAATGGTAGATATAACTATTTTTTTAAAGTAGAAAAATACATTGTCAAAATAAAAATGAGTAACAGGGTAGTCACTATGTTCAAGGAGCAGAAAAATATCATTTGAAAATGTCATTTAAGAAGATCGGTGAATGAAGGGAAATCAGTGTAATTTATGTAAAAAATATGTATTCAGTAAAAATTGTGGTGTCCATGGACTTGCTAAATATTTTTATTATATGAAAATATATGGAAAATATGTAGAATTCTTTACCTCATTTAAAACCTCATTTACTGAAAGGTAAAAACGTGTGAGTATGTACCTATGTCTAAATATATAATAGTATTGTCAGGATTTTACACATGATGCACTTTTATTGTAACACATGTTGCACGTTTATTGTGGCTAGTTCTTTCTACCTTTGATATTTAAACTCTTAGTATTCCTGAAGAAATTGAACTCACAGCAGTCTATAACATACAGAGTACAGATCATGGGAAATGGCTTTTAATGAAATTCAATACCAATATTAAGCAGTTTTAGCGAATTAGGATTGAATTGAACATTATCTAGGATTATATTTATCAAGATTTTCAATTCTTTGCTCATTTTTTCCTGTAGAATAGTTTTACAGAAAATCATTGCATTAACGGAACTGCTTTTGATATATATTAATTTGTTTACCTGTTAGTAAAATCAGAGATATGTGGGCAGTAAACGAGTGGCTTCTACTTCACAGAAACTTGTCATCATTGTCTAAGCTCCTATTTTGAAGCTCAAATTGTTATAAGTACTTAACACTATAGATTCTAAGGGATAGAGAATGGAAGGGACCAGGCATTGAATTCTGTTTCCGTGACAAACAAAGTCTTGTACCCGGAGAGCTGCTTTTTTTTTTTTTTTTTTTTAACTATTTATCTCTTCATGAAAAATGGTGACTGTCACTGAAAGATCTTTTTTACTCTGTCACAGGCTTCTCAAAGGGCACACAAAATGAAAACGTGGGATTCAACTGGTTAAATAACGAATCAATTTCGAGGTTTTAGCATAGGTGACACCTCCATGGTCGTCTTTTTGGACTGTGATTTCTGGTAATAGCAAGTGAAAAAAAACTTACCGCTGTTGCTATGGATCTTCTATCTGCTGAGGTTCAGGCATCGTTTTTGGAGGCTGCGATGTAAACCCTGCTTAGGGAAGGTAGAATTTCATAATAACAGAGGATTACTGCTGCCTCATGAGCAAACAGAAAATGTAGGTGAGGGAAAAGGTGTTGGACTCTGGAAGAACAGAAAAACAGTATTTCCAAGGAAGGGGAAATCCTTTGCTTTAAAGATTGAGAATTCTTTCTGTATTTTTTTAGAATGGGAAATTTCTCTACTTTCTGCAGAGAGGAGAAAAAGCTAACAGAAAAGGAAATTGGGGAGGTAATAGTAATTTGTTTTTTCTTGTTGCGTGTGACTTTTGTGATAAAAATGACATTTACATAATTAATTTGTTACAGCAAGAAAATGTCTAAAGAGTCTTTTTCGTTGGTAGAAAGCTTGTGAAAGATCAGGGAAAAGATCTAACGTAATGGGAATGGTGATTACAGCTGCTTTTCTATTTAAGATGTGCAATTTTGGTAGCATGTGTATTGGGCCAATACATTGTTTTTAGACTCTTGGAGTCATTTTGGGTGGCCTTTTTTTTTCCCCTTGGTAGCCAGAATAAATACTTTTCATTAATAAAAAAAGATGCCAGAATATCTATCACTTGATTTTACTTGGCTAATTTGAACTGCTATTTTGTGGGGAGCGGGGGGCTAAAGAGGAGGCTCACTTTAAAATGACTGGACTTAATATCATTGTTATTTTTCCAGTAGGTTCTGGCATTAGAGGTCTCCCTTGGGGATTGATTAAAACAGTTCTGTGGAGCATTTCAAGGCTGAGTAGCATCTCATATATACTCTAAAATAAGTTTGCCTAATGACTTTTTAGCACCACTTGATTTATGTTTTGGCTAAGAGTTCTAAATAGTAGTAGTCCAATTACTTTTTTCTAGGAATATTTACAGATACTACATACTGTATTGTTTACATTATTGACTTTTAACTTTACAGTAGTTTAAAAGGATAAATGTCTTTATGCTTAAAACAAACAAACAAACAAACAAACAAGAAAACACTGTTTTCTGCCACTGTTTTCTCTATCCTGTTCCGGGATAGAGACAGTTCTCTCCCTTTGTCCACCCACATGCCTGGGTTCTGGGTCAATCTCTATAACTAGACGTATCTTAATTTGATTACTCTGGGGTGTATTTTTGATGGTAGTACATCCTGAAATTACAATATAGGTGTGATCTTGGTTGAAAGATAAAGCACATTTTAGATATTTTTAAAAAATTTCTTTAACTGAAAAGACTATCTGTTAATTGTGAAAGAATACTCTTATTTAATATGGCCAAGTGGTTCCAGAGCTTTATACTTTATTTTTCTTTTCCTGATAGGACACTAAATCATTTCCTCCTAACTACTAGAATGAATGAAGAATGTAGTGTATGCTGTTCCACTATACTGTGAAATTGCCTGTGTGCCTTTCTGCAAATGTAAAGTAAAGGGATTGCATAGGTAATCCTTAAGCTCTAAAACTGAGTTTTGGAGTTTCTACTCAGGAGTTGGGACTAGGTTATTATTTGTAAAAGACAGCGTACACACAACATTTTATATATTGAAGGGATCAGGTACTCATTCCAGGCAAATTTTGAATTTGATGTAAATAATTTTTAACTGAAGCAATGAATGTGTAATTATGCTTTTACTGTGTGTATTTAATTTTCTGCTAAGAGGTAGTAAGGCTATAATGTTTGGCTTATGCTTTGGACAAAAGGAAAGTTCTTTGA
>NW_026652282.1:112561162-112573107 GCF_009828535.3 Hylobates moloch
CTGACTTACACTACTCCCTTAGGCAGGAGGACAGGGGGTGTCTGGGGAATAAAAGCCAAGAGCTCCAAACAGAGGATTTTGGATACGAAGGGCAGCCACCAGGAAATAGGGTGAGCTTTGTGAGAGGGACAGACTCTCTGATTCCCATCTGTACAAACATGTCCAAAGCAAAAGCACAGCATTCTAAAGTGGATGCAGAAATTAGTATACAATGGCAGTTCTGGTCAGTGCAGCCCAGCATTTTTCTGTTGTGCATGGAAAGAACACAGTGAAAAGGCAGGCAGGGCATCCGGTGCAAAGTGCAACAGACATAGACACACAAATCCAGTTTTCCTGATGAGAGAGGGAGCTATCTCTTCATAAGTGATGCAATGCAATGCAGGCATGTACAAGTACAAGGAAAGATTGATTTTTTAAAAATCATAGTGTAACTGGATGAATACCAGCAACAGCACCTGCTAAAGCAAACAGCCTGTTCATTAAAAACTGGACTTGAGGGAATGGAGAAAGAATCTGAGGAGCCTGCAGTCAGCATGCCTGTAGAGACCTTATGGCTACAGAACATGATGATCAACCCATAGAGGTTCAATGTAGTTCTCAAGAAGAGGGTGGGAAAGCATAAGATGGGGACTAAGAATTTGCCTTTAACCTTCATGACATGAAGAATTGAATGACTCTTTGTTGGAAAAAATGGCAGTTATGAGATAATTGTATCCGTGTTAATTGTATATATTTCTATATATATAGTAAGTGGTTATTGATGTGCCTTTGTTAACTATTTAACTATTTAATAAATGTGTGTGTAGTTTATTCAAAGTGTTTCAGTCCTTCTCGATTTCTATGAACAAAGTCCCAAGTTAAATCCACTTACGGGTAGTTATACTAGGAAAACTTGCACCCATAAGAATCCTTGCAAACAGTGGTCATAATTTGAGGCTCACAGAAAGGGCTGCCAATGAAAGCCAAGTGGCATTTGTTCTAACAATCACACCCCATTTTCACAATTCATATACAAAACCTCAGTGATAAGCAAGTGTTTACCATAAACTGAGCTACAAGCCAGTGGTAGAGAACACTCTAATAAGCAACTCCTTTCTTCTGATAGACACCATCAGAAATCCTAAAGAAGCCTGGAATCTCAGTGTCATTGGGATGAAATTCTGGATCCAGAGGAACACCCAAACCACACAGGAACAATATCCAAGGAGTGTCAGGCATCCTGACGTATTGTCCTCTACTCTCCACATTCTGGAGAAATGGTCCTATGGGGGAAAAACATACAGCTCTAGATATTGTTAGGGGGGCTTAGGGAAAAGTCAGTCCAAGAATAACTTTTTTAGTAATAACAGACTAAAAAATAATTGGAAAATTATGATTGTGAATGTATTCAGTGCTGCGCCATTTGACCCTTCTCCTTTCTGCTCCATCCTCCACATTACTGCCAGAGTCATTTTCCTAAAGTCAGATGATGGATTATTTCGATTCCTGATTAAAATCTTCACAGCTCCTCAATGTCTATGGAATAGTCTACACTCTGACATAGCACTCTTTCGTGCCCTGGCCTGGGGCGTGCCCTTCACCTTTCCCTTCTGCCTTCTGTAATGTGTTATAAAAGCAAGCCAGAGGTGAACAGTGGTTCAAACAGTAAAAACAGATTTTATTCAGGACTATTGCCATATGAGAAAAGAGACCTCAGTATTGAACGGGGTTCAATTCTAAATACAACAAGGAAAAGTGGGAATTTATAGCCAAGGAGTAGGGTAGGGGACAGTGGATGGAAGATTACTAAGAGGAAGCATCAGAGATAAGCGGCGGGGTGGGGTGGGGGGGTAGATTCCGGCTAACCTGACCTAACAGGATTCTTGCTGAAGACAGGTCAGGGTGAAAAGACATCACCTGGGAGTTGGTAGAGGATGAGAAACCTGATCAGATATCAAGGGTGGGCTTCTGGCTAAACCAACTTGGCAAGATTCTTGCTAAAATTGAGCAATGCAAAGACAAACATGGAAGTGTAAACATTGAGGCCAAGTTGGGAAGAGGACTCAGAGGAATCTGACTAAAGTTTAATCAAAGAAAATCTTCATCACTGTACATTCCAGGCAAGTTAAAGCACTGTTGGGGAAATGTAATAAAACAAGAGATCTTCTCCCAATCCAGAAATCTTCCCCAGAAAGGTAGTAAAGAAAGAAAACACTCTTATTATTGAACAAACATTAAACCAGAATGTGATGCACATCACAGGTAACTCGCTAAGAGAATGCAAAGACAGAAAGGAATCTCACCCCCTAATATAGCCAAGCAGATACAACCCATTACATGTATGTTCCCAATATAAGTAATGACTAGTCCTTGAGCAAGAGGATTTGAGAGTACCTTTTGTCACACAAAATTTTGTCCTAACTTTATGGTGATAATTGGAGAAGTCACTTGTGTTGGCTTTATCTGAAGAAGAAACACATTTTCTTATCTATTTTAAGCAGGAGGTAGTTTTGCAAACTGGAGCAAGGCCCATGAAAGTTAGGCTCTTACCCTCCTATGGGAACTAGGGGATAGGGATGTTACCTCCCTTGATGTTTGCATTTCAAAAAGATAGCTCCTAGGAGTTGTAAGACTGGAAGAAAGGCTTACTTATTTAGCTATTTAAAATATTTGCATAAAAAAGACTTGCAAGGGACAGAGAAACAAATTTTAAAAGAAAACGGAAGGGGGTAGTGTAGAAAGAAGTCTCTTCCCTTATGTTCAACAGGGAAAATTAAGCTTCTTATTTTTAACTTGTATCTGCTCTTACACCACTCTCTGTTTCCCAGATACACACCATAGGTTCCCATGTCTCTGCCTTTTCGTCTCAACTTGGAACATCTTTTCTTCTTCTTCTTCCTCTTCTTTGCAAACCCATCCTATGTTGACATGGTTTGGCTGTGTCCCTACCCAAATCTCATCTTGAATTGTAGCTCCCATAATCCCCACATGTCCTGGGAGGGACCCAGTGGGAAGTAATTGAATCACTGCGGGTGGGTTTTTCCTGTGCTGTTCTCGTGATAGTGAATAAATCTCACGCGATCTGATGGTTTTATAAAGAGCACTTCCCCTGCACATGTCTCTTGCTTGCTGCCATGTAAGATGTACTTTGCTCCTCCTCCACCGTCTGTCATGATTGTGAGACCTCCCCAGCCATGTGGAACTGTGAGTCCATTAAACCTCTTTCTTTTATAAATTACCCTGTCTCAGGTATGTCCTTATTAGCAGCATGAGGATGGACTAGTACATACGTATGTATCAACTAGCACTCCCTTGAGGTCTTCTCTGGCCTCACCTGCTACACTGAGATGCAGCTAATAGTTCTTTAGTGCTTGCCAGGTGATCTCAAAGCTCAATTCCCACATCCTCTATAGTGCTTCTAACGTTGTCTCTGTGCCTGCTTCATTAAATCTGGCTTCTCAAGAGCAAGAACCAGGTCTCGTTGATTTTAGTATCCTTTATGATACTTGGAACAGTAGCCACACAGTACAAATACAATAAAAACTTGGGGGAGAAGGCTGGGTGCGGTGGCTCACGCCTGTGGTCCCAGCACTTTGGGAGGCCAAGGCAGGTGGATCACGAGTTCAGGAGATCGAGACCATCCTGGCTAACATAGTGAAACCCCATCTCTACTAAAAATACACAAAATTAGCCGGGTGTGGTGGTGAGCACCTGTGGTCCCAGCTACTCAGGAGGCTGAGGCAGGAGAATGGTGTGACCCCAGGAGGCGGAACTTGCAGTGAGCCAGGATTGCGCCACTGCACTCCAGCCTGGGTGACAGAGCAAGACTCCGTCTCAAAAAAAAAAAAAACAAAAACAAACAAACAAAAAACTTGGGGGAGAAATAACTAACAAGTCAGGGCACTTTTACTGTAATGAAGAAAGAAAATCCATTCAAATAAAAGGGATTCATGTAATGATATAGAAAAATTTCAGTTTCCAGTTGCAGGAAGAACAACTGGGCCTCATGAAATTGAAAAGCTATCAGATGGCTTGTTTCTCTCCTCTCTTTCTCCCTGCCTTGATCTCTCTGTGTCTGTCTGTCTGTGTCTCTCTGCTCCATTCTCCTGCTGCTGTGTGCAAACCAGCTTTCTCTGCTTACTTATAAGCACTGATAATAACTTATCAGTGATTGATCAGGACTACTCCCAGAATGGCAGCCTTGTACCAAGAGTCTTCATGAGTGATAGCCAACCTGAGAAGCACCTGCAAGGCTTATGAAACAAAGATTGCTGGGGACCCACCCCACAATTTCTGATTCACCAGCTATGATATGAGGTATGAGAATTTGCATTTCTAACATGTTCTCAGATGGTTGATTCTAATGATCTGGGGACTACACTTTGAAAACCATTGATTGATATGAACTTCAAGCTTGACCCCCTACAGAGAACTGACTCAGTCACTGGGTTCCAATGCCTGAGTCTCATGAGAGAGAATCTGATTGGCCCAATTTGAGTCAGATGCTATCTCTGTTGCACTTAGTTGTGGCCAAGAGGTTGGAGTCACATGGTACATATGACATGTTGTCTCTTTGAGGCTGTGGGTTGGGAAACTTTCCCAAGAAGGTAGATCTGTAGTACAGTCACTGCCACGGCTGTTTTTAAAGCCATCAGATTTTCTACACTGAATTAGTTCCTTGGTTCATGTGGCTCAATTCTCCATAGCCAATAGAGCTGATAGGAAAATAATAACCATCTATTGGGCATCACCAGCCAGTCATCTCAAATTGAATCAAAACTTTATGTTCAGCCCTAAAATCATAATCTTCCTGGGCCGGGTGCAGTGGCTCATGCCTGTAATCCCAGCACTTTGGGAGGCTGAGGCAGGCGGATTATGAGGTCAGGGGATCGAGACCATCCTGGCTAACAAATTGAAACCCTGTCTCTACTAACAATACAAAAAATTAGCCGGGCGTGGTGGCAGGCGCTTGTAGTCCCAGCTACTCGGAAGGCTGAAGCAGGAGAATGGCGTGAACCTGGGAGGCAGAGATTGTGGTGAGTCGAAATCGTGCCTCTGCACTCCAGCCTGGGCGATAGAGCGAGACTCCGTCTCAAAAAAAAAAAAAAAAAAAAATCATAATCTTCTCTCTCAAATATGCTGCCTTTCCGGCCAGTAGTGCAAGTCAGAAACTTATTTGACTCTTCCTCCTTTACCCCAGTCTATAAACTTTTGTCAATTCTATTTCCTAATTATTTTCTCTATCCCTACTATGCCTGGTTAGTTTAACTTTACACCCTACCTCCAGTGATTATTTTTTCTAAATCTGTTCTTCACATGACTTTCAGAGTGATCTAGCTAAAGCAGCTTCTCAACCTTAGCTCTCAGGACAGTTGTGTTGGGCACGGGGCAGCTGGAGCCTGGGACTATTGTCTTCAGCAGCATGCAGCTGCAAGTCTACCTCACCCAGGGTGCCACACAAAAATTATCATGCTGCATATACTAAGATGTGATATGAAAAGAGATTGGGAAGCTTGGATCTAAAGCACAATTTTGACTACCCACCTCCTCTGCTTGAAAGCTTTCAATGACACCCCATGGGTCTTGGGATAAAGCCTAAATACACCTTACAATAGCCTATAACATCTGGCATGATCCAGTCCCTGTCTAACTCTCCAGCCTCATCTCTTGCCATTACTTGCCTTGGACTTGCTTCAACAGCAGGTAAATGCTAATGCTTGCAGTTTGCAGCACACACTCTGCTGTTTCATGCCTGCGTCTTTGCCTGTGATTTTCTTTCTGCGTGGAATGTCCACGCTCTCCCTTTTTGCCTGGCTACCATCATTTGAGGACCTGTTCAAGTACCATATCCCCCAAGAAAATTTCCACATCTGCTCCACGCCTCCATTAATGTACTCCTTTTTGAAACTCCCATTATACCTTGAGCACATGTCACTGGATTTACCACACTGTATTAAAATATTTTTTCTGCTTCTCCCACTATCCTGTGAGTTTTTTTGAGTAAAAGGTATATGTCTTATCTGTTGCTCTATTTCCAGCAACTAGTGTAGTGATTAGAAAGTAGTATCATACAACTCAATAGCAACAACAAAACCCAGCTGGAAGATGTACAAAAACTTAAACAGATATTTCTTCAAAGGTATGCAAATGGCCAATAAGCACATGAAAAGACATTCAACAGCATTAGGTAAAGGCAAATCAAATCACAATGAGATACCACTTCATAACCACTAGGATCACTATAATTTTTGAAAACCCAGAATGTAACAGGTGGTGAGGATGTAAAAATTGGAACCCTTTGTGCTTTGCTGGTAAGTGTGTAAAATGATACAGCCACTGTGGAGAACAGTTTGGTTGTTCCTCAAAAAGTTAAACATAGAATTACCATATGAATCAACAATTTCAGTCCTAGGAATATACCCAAAAGAACTGAAAGCAAGATCTTAAACAGACATTTGTACACCCATGTTCACAGCAGCATAATCCACAAGGGCTAAAATGTGGAAGCAACCCAAGTGTCCAAAAACAGATACATGAATAAGAAAAATATAATATATGCATAGAATATTACTCAGCCTTAAAAAGGAAGGACATTCTGACATATGTTATAATATGGATGAACTTTGAGGACATTATGTGAAATAAGCCATTTCCAGAAAGAAAAATACTGTATAATTACACTTAAATGAGGTATCTAGAATTCATAGAAATAGAAAGGAGAATAGAGGTTGTCAGGGACTAGAGGGAGGTGGAATAGGTAGTGTTTAATGGGGTGTGATATGGTTTGGCTCTGTGTCCCAACCCAAATCTCATATTGAATTGTAATCCCCACATGTTGGGGGAGGGGGCTGGTAGGAGGTGATTGGATCATGGGGGTGGTTTCTAATGGTTTAGCACTATCCCTCTAGTGCTATCTCGTGATGGAATTCTCATGAGATATGGTTGTTTAAAAGTGCATAGCACTTCACCCTTCACTCTCTCTCTCCTGCCCTGCCATGGTAAGACGTGCTTGCTTCCCCTTCAGCTTCCGTCATGATGGTAAGCTTCCTGAGGCCTCCCGATCATGCTTCCTGTACAGCCTGTGGAACTGTGCATCAATTAAACCTCTTTTCTTCATAAATTACCCAGTCGCAGGCAGTTATTTATAGTAGTGTGAGAACGGAGAGATCTGGAGGTGAATGGTAATGATGGTTGCACAATGAGAATGTACTTAATACCACTTAACTGTACACTTAAAAATAGTTAAGATGGTAAATTTTATGTTATGTATATTTCACCACAATTACAAAAATAAAAGCAGATGACTCCGCTGCTTCTATGCTAAGCTTGGACACAAGAATTCCACTTCCAACACAGGGAGACACAGTTCTGGGGATCAGCCTCACTCATTGTGCTACCCAGACATTTCCTTCTCAGGTTCTGCCATATTGCCCAGAGCACTGAGAAGGTACAGGATACACAACAAAATAGAAATAGGTTCCTAACTGAACTCCCTTCCTTCTATCTGGTCTTTTACATCGCCCAGGAAGTTTTCCAAATCTCTTTCCCATTTTGCCTTTTCTGTCGTTTCCATCCCCATGCCTTCATCTCTATCCCTGCCCCCACTCCCAGGACTATCCAGAATAATTCCCTAAATAAGGCAATGCTTTAAAAAGCAGCCAGCCAACCAACAAACAGCAACAACAAACAGGATGGGAATTGGGTTCTCATATCTGATTCAAAAGCACATAAACAATGGAAAATAAAGTCTTGGTTATCTACATGATATGGGAGGGGAAAATACCTACAGCACTGAGGAAAAAATATACCCTCCTGTCACTAAATGATTCCTAGCATGAGCAGAACAGGAGGTAGCACATTGTAAGACTATGAGGGTCTACTTGTCAGGGTACTTCTGGTTGTAAGTGAAACACTTCAAAATAATGCTGGTTTAAGAAAAGAAGATATATATTAGGTCAAAGAGTTGACAGATCCTGAGTGATTTGATTTCAGGCATAGCTGTATGCTGGCACTCAAGCTGTGAGGATAGAAATCTGCCTCTTTTTATCAGCTGTAACTTTTGTGTTTATCACTGAAAGGTCCACCCTTGCACCCATACAGAAATAATCCAGAAAATAGATACTTGTTCCCAGTTGTTCCAGTATAAGTCCTAGGGCTGATTCATACAGTTCTAGCCAGATGCTAATATCAGTTTGGGTTACATGCCCATTCCTGAAGCCAGAAAATAGAACATTCTCATTGGCTAGGCTTGAGTTTCTGTGCCTACTCTTTGAACCAGGCGGTGGGAAATCACCGCTCAAATCTTGTGGATTGAAAATGAGAGGGAGAGAGGGAAGGAGAAGAGGGAGAATGCAAGAGCTGGTTCCTTGAAGGAAAACCATAGCGTTTTCCCAGAACAATCGGAATGTATGTTGGATAGACAAAAACAACACATTAACACTGTATTCCACTATTTGATAGCCTGCCGATTTACAAAAGCTCTTCGATTAATATATCATATACAGATGAAAGTGTACTTGTGCCTTCTATACAGAGACAACCCAAGTACATATACCCTAAGGGTATCCTTTTTTTTTTTTTTGACAGAGTCTTGCTCTGTCACCCAGGGTGGAGTGCAGTGGCACGATCTTGGCTCACCGCAGCCTCTGGCTTCCGGGTTCCAGCGATTCTCCTGCCTCAGCCTCCCGGGTAGCTGGGATTACAGGCAGATGCCACAATGCCCAACTAATTTTTGTAGTTTTAGTAGAGACAGGGTTTCACCATGTTGGCCAGGCTAGTCTCAAACTCCTGACCTCAGGTGATCTGCCGTCTCAGCCTCCCAAAGTGCTGGAATTATAGGCATGAGCCACCACGCCTGGCCAGGGTATCCAATTTTAAGTGCAAGATCTTTTAGTGATTTACAGTCATCTTGGACACGTCTTGATGTAGCTCCCCATGGTCTCACATTTATGAGTACATGATATTCGACTCCATCTAAAATATCCAATGTCCAATATTAGAGGGAAAATGGAATGAACTAAATAAAACCTCCAATTTGGAAATGGAAGAAAAAGAAAAAATATACAGAGATTATTGACCAATATTATAACAATTTATGTACCATATACACGAATAGCAAGAACTCCCAGACCTGGCAACAGAGTGAGTTCTTGGTCAGCCAGCTGAATGTTCCAGATTCTGCTGAGAGCATCTCCCTTGTCTGTTTTCCTACTGGCTGCTCCTGAAAGGGGCATTGCAAAAATGTACCCTGGGGGTGCCACCACTTCAGCAAACCACTTCCTGTATGTGTGAATACAGTGGCTTGGAGATTGCCTTAGGAGTTGAAAAATCACAGGCCTTTTTTGTGGCCAGACTTGGGGTTTATTTGGCAATACATGTTTCTTAACCGTTTAATAGGTATATCGCTTAGTATTAAATTTAGTTACCTATAAGAAAAAAAATAGCAGCAGCATACCCAGGATTGAAATTTCTTCCTTTCTTTCATTAAAGAAGTGTGTGAGTAAATATTTACACTTGATATGAAGTAGACAACTTCCTTCTAGTTCTATGCTTTACCATCCCTAGGGTATGGTCTTCATCCTCATGGCCTAAGATGGCTGACAGAACTCCAGCTACTACATCTACATTACAGGCAGCAGGATGGGGAAAAATGAAGAAGGGCCTGTATTCTAGTTTTTTATGCCAAATGGCAATATGCCCAGATACAAGTTGGGGATCTGTTACTACAGAAGGAGAAAATAGATGTTGATGTAGGCAACTAGAATTCTACCATAAAAGTAAATTTGATTTATATTCTATTTTATGGGATGGTGGTCAGAGGAAGAGATACTGTATACACATGTTCTTTAATCTTTACCTTAGCCTAAGAAACAACAGGCCTTAGAATTCTGCCCAGCTTCCTAGTCCCTCAATTAAATGACTCTCTCTTGACTTTTGCATTGGGGTCATTAAAAATCACTTTAGGGTGGAGAAACAAAGATAATCTGAGGTATTGGCTCTCCTTTCGTAGGATTAGCTATCTCAGGGATGCCTGGGAGATCAGGCTTTTCCCAAGTCCTATTCTTATGTTCAATGGTGTTTCCTTCTTCTTAACTTTTAAAACACCATCTTTATATTTTGGATAAAATAATTTAGGCTTTCTGACACTCCAAGTTTCATAATGATTCTCATTCATCTTGGATTGCTGATAGCAGGCATAAAGGGCCACTTGGCAAAACTGTACTGTCTTTCCCCTCTGCTTTCAGATGCACCAATGTCAGCCACAGCTTTTTTCCTGTTTTTGCAGGCTATTAGTGAAGGCCACAAGAAGTCCCCATACACTCCAACATACCGACATTTTTGCTAGGTGCCTAAAGCTCTGCTATTCTTAACATGTAGACCTTTTGTCCTGCATTTTATGATGACAAGATGGCTGCTGTACCTCCAGGCATTTTGAGCATATTTTATGCAGAAAGAGGAAGGAAGAAACAAAAAGATTCAAAGATATGCCAACTGAATATATCCATTTAAAAAAAAAACACTTTCTCAGAAATTCCAACCAATGAGTGCTGCCTATAACTCATTGGCTAATACTGGGTTATATGGCCATCTCCATTCTCAATAGTAGAGGAAGTCAAGGAAGAATAAGGTTATATAAGGCTGTGGGGGAGTCAATCTGTAGTGCCTGTTTACCACTTTGGGTAGCCAATGTTTATACACATCAATTTGCCCTTTAATGGAAAAGGCAGGACAGGCCAAAAGTCTGACCTGATTACAGCTTCCACCTTGAAGCTAGAATCGCTAGGTATTGCACAATTCTTTCCATAATGTCTGGTCTTGTGACCTACAAATCAAGACACAAGTAGTCTTCTCCTCATATAACTGGTATGAAATGTTGTAGCTGGAACAGAATATCTAAAAGAAAAACTCCGAGGAGGGAGCCCAGATGGTCGAATAGGAACAGCTCTGGTCTACAGCTCCCAGCGTGAGCGACACAGAAGACGGGTGATTTCTGCATTTCCATCTAAGGTACCGGGTTCATCTCACTAGGGAGGGCCAGACAGTGGGCACAGGACAGCGGGTGCAGCACACCGTGTGCAAGCCGAAGTAGGGTGAGGCATTGCCTCACTCGGGAAGCACAAGGGGTCAGGGAGTTCCCTTTCCTAGTCAAAGAAAGGGGTGACAGACGGCACCTGGAAAATCAGGTCACTCCCACCCTAATACTGTGCTTTTCCAATGGGCTTAAAAAACCGCAAACCAGGAGATTATATCCTGCACCTGGGTCAGAGGGTCCTACGCCCATGGAGTCTCGCTGATTGCTAGCACAGCAGTCTGAGATCAAACTGCAAGGCGGCAGCGAGGCTGGGGGAGGGGTGCCCAGCATTGCCCAGGCTTGCTTAGGTAAACAAAGCAGCCAGGAAGCTCGAACTGGGTGGAGCCCACCACAGCTCAAAGAGGCCTGCTTGCCTCTGTAGGCTCCACCTCTGGGGACAGGGCACAGACAAACAAAAAGACAGCAGTAACCTCTGCAGACTTAAATGTCCCTGTCTGACAGCTTTGAAGAGAGTAGTGGTTCTCCCAGCATGCAGCTGGAGATCTGAGAACGGGCAGACTGCCTCCTCAAGTGGGTCCCTGACCCCTGACCCCCGAGCAGCCTAACTGGGAGGCACCCCCGAGTAGGGGCAGACTGACACCTCACATGGCTGGGTACTCCTCTGAGACAAAACTTCCAGAGGAACGACCAGGCAGCAGCATTTGCGGTTCACGAAAATCCGCTGTTCTGCAGCCTCTACTGCTGAGACCCAGGCAAATAGGGTCTGGAGTGGACGTCTAGCAAACCAACAGACCTGCAGCTGAGGGTCCTGACTGTTAGAAGGAAAACTAGCAAACAGAAAGGACATCCACAACAAAAACCCATCTGGACATCACCATCATCAAAGACCAAAAGCAGATAAAACCACAAAGAAGGGGACAAAACAGAGCAGAAA
>NW_026652282.1:112573117-112582783 GCF_009828535.3 Hylobates moloch
AAAAATATGAATTTTTGGGGGGAACCATTATTCTGCCTACCACAGCATGCCATCTGACCCCTTGAAAGGTAAATGCTTATCTTATATGTAAAATACATTCACCCCATCCCAAAGTCTTCAAATGTCTCATCCCATTGCACTATTAACTCAGAGTTAAAGAACATCTAAATCTTATCAGCTCAAAAGTCCCAAACTCATCACCTTAACAATCTACATCAAGTATAGATGAGGTTCTGGGTATAATCCATCCTAGGACACAATTCCTCTTCAATCTATGGACCTGTGAAACACTGGCTCCCAAAATATTATGACGGTATGGAATAACTGTCATATACATTCCTGTTCAAAAAGGGAAAAAATTAAGTTAAAAAAGGAGTCACTGGTCTCAAGCATTTTCAAAATCAATGAAGGCAAACGTGATTTGCTTTAAAGACCTGCAAATAATCCTCTGTAGCCAGTGGCTTCACTCAGTGGGCAAGCAGTTCTGGATTCACGCATCCACGCTCTGAGTCATCTTTTCTTTTTCATGAAGTGCAGCACGTTTGCAGGTGGTTACTTTCATTAGCCTGTTTCTTGCATGTAGAATTTTGGGGCTCTGACAGCCCTTTTTTTCATTTCATACTCTGTCCTTTTCAGTACAAGCTGGCAGCATTTTTGCTTGTATAAAATTCTCAAAAACCTTGTGTGTCTCCTATGTTTGTCATGGGGCTTTACTCCACTAAGCAAGAGGCTCCTTCACAGATCTTTTCTAATTTATCTTATCTCTATTTTTGGCTTTTGCAGAAATGGCTGAGGGTATCTATGAGTCACACTCTAATTTCCTCAAAGAGCCTTCATTGTAGTGGAACACACTGATCTGTTGATCTTTTTGTGGTATGAGCAAAAATTTGTCCAGCCACAGCCTAAGCTTTTGTTCTAGAACACACTTTCCTATAAGTAAATCTCCTAATTGTATTATCTTTTGCAATTTGGATAGGCTGGGAATTTCCCAAATCACCAAGTCCTGGTTCTATTATAACAATTTCCCCCTCAGTTTATCTTTTTCCTCTCATATTTTGTTATAAGGAGCAAGAAGACAGGCTGTACCTTCGACACTGGGTTTGGAAACCTCAGCGCAATGTCCAAATTCGCAGAATTCTGCTGAGTTTTCTTCCACCGTATAACAAGACCCTGTTTCTCCCAGTTTCCAGGAACATTTTCCTCATTTCATTTTGAGTCCTCACTAGTGTCACCTTAAACATCCATATTTCTTTTCTTTTTCATTTTTTAAACTTTTATTTTAAGTTCACAGGTACACCTATAGGTTTGTTTTATAGGTAAACTTGTGTCATGGGGGTTTGTTGTACAGATTGTTTCATTACCCGGGTATTAAGCCTAGTACCCATTATTTATTTTTCCTGACCCTCTCCCTCCTCCCACCCTCCACCCTCCAATAGACCCCAGTGTGTATTAGTCCCCTCTATGTGCCCATGAAATATCTATATTTCTAATAAAAGTATATTTACAATGATTTATGTAGTCACTAAGGTGATATATGTTTTCTTTACCACAATCCTCACTTTTTTCTGAATCTTCATCAGCAGAATCTTTGATGTCATATTTCTATTAACAGTATGGTCAAGGGAATCTAAGTTTTTAAAATCAAGCTTTTCAAATTCTTTCAGTCTCTGCCCACTGTTCAATTCCAAAGCCGCTTTGGATTTGTATCCAAAAATACATTTTAAGGTATTTGTTATGACAGCATCCCACTTCTAAGTATCAAAATCTATATTAGTTTTCTACTGCTGATGTAACAACTAACAACAAACTTAGTGGCTTGAAACAGCACGAATTTACTATCTTACAGTGTGGTACATTAGAAGTTTAATAAGGATCTCACTAAGCTAAAATCAAGATGTCAGCAGAGCTGTGTTCCTTTCTGTAGGCTTTATGGAATAATCCATTTCATTGCCTTTTACACCTTCCAGAGGCCATCCATGTTTCTTAGTTCATGACCCTCTTCCTCTATATTCAATGTCAGCAGTGACAGGTCCAGTTCTTCTCATGTGGCCATCATTCTATGTCCTCTCTGCCCTCCTTCTCCCACTTCTAAGGATTCTTATGATTACATTGGGCGTACCTGGATAATCTAGCATAATTTCCTATTTTATGATCAGCAGATTAACAACATTAATTCCATCTGCAACCTAATTTCCCCTTGGCATGTAGTATAACATATTCACAAGTTCTGGGGATTAAGACATGGATAGCTTTGGGGAACCATTATTCTGCCTACCACCTGTGTTACATTAATCTATTTTCTAGTTGTTAAACCAGCTTTTCATTATTAAGATAAATATCACTTGGTCATGTCATATAATTCATTTTTTATATTGTTGAATGGAGTTTGATGTTCTTCAAAAGGATACTGCTCTAGGGTTTCTTTTCTTGTGGTGTCTTTGCTTTTTGTATCAGGGTTATACTGGCTTCTTAGAATTAGAATATATTCTCATCTCAATTTTCTGAAGGCATTTATGAAGGATTGATTTTTCATCTTGAGTTAATTTGCCTAGCCTGGGCTTTTCTTCATGGAGAAGTATTTAGTTTCTAATTCAATTTTCCAGTAGTTAAGGGTCTATTCAAATTTTAAATTTCTTCTTAAGTCAGTGTTGGTAATTTACGTCTCTTTTCAGAATTTTCTTATTTCATCTAAATTGTCCAATTCATTGACATAAATTGGCTTACAATACTACCTATAATCTTTTTAATTTCTGTAAAATCAGTAGTGATAGCCTCTGTTATTCCTGATCTTCTCTTTTTTTCTTCATCAGTTTAGCAAGGATTTGCCAATTTTGCCAATCTTGTCAAAGAAGCAACTTTCAGTTTCCTAGATTTTCCCTGTTGTTTTTCTGTTTTCTTTTTCTATTTCATTTATTCCCGCTATAATCGTTATTATTTGTGTTCTCTTGATTGCTTTGGTTTTTAGTTTGCTTGGCATTTTCCAGTTTCTTAAGGTTGAAGCTTAGGTTATTGATTTGAGATATTTCTTCTTTTCTGATACAAATGTTTAAAACCATAAATTTCCTTCGAAGCACTGTTTTAACTGCATCTCATATATTAATATTTGAATATATTAAATAATTTTTATTCAAATCAAAATATATTTTTAGAGTCCTAGTTACTTTTATTAATCAATTATCCAACACATGCTAATTGTATTCAAGGCACTGTGCAAGATGTTGAGAATCCAGAGATGAGCTTTTAGTTCATCCATCTCGCCTCTCCTTCTGTCTACATATGTCCATAGGGTGATGATCCTGGAAAATCATGCTTATAAAGTCTGTGAAAACCTCAGCATTCTAGAGAGAGACATAGAGACTGTTAAAATGCAGGAGTATTGGGTGACATTTCAGGAGCTCTAGTCGCCAAACCTTCTCTTCCTCTTATGGGCACCTATATCCATAATGAAGAGCAATTATACATGACACACGACTTTTTATTCTATGTCTGACCCTGGGACTGTGATGGAAAGAAGAAAAGTTGATGAAGTCATTGCCCTCCAGCTCTCTGATCACCAAGGAGGGATGGACACCTCCCTCTTCTTTGTTTCTCAATGATTCAGTATGTCTGGCTGGGGTTTTCACTGACTCTTTCACACCCTTCCTCTTCCCTGGGCATGCAGCCTTGGATTAGCAATCAGTGGTCAGGTCCTCTGACTCCTCCTCTCAGTGGTCCCCTTTTCTAGTCCTGCCTTGTCAGTCTTTTAACTTCAATCAACTCCTGCTGTTGTCTCCAAAATCAAAATATTTTAAATGCTCTTCTGATTTTTCCCTTTGGTCCATAGAAGTGTTTTATTAATTTTCAAGTATTTGCGCTTTTCCCAGTGTACTTTCTGATGTAGATCACTAAATTAATTATGTTGTGCTCATAGAACATCTTTAAATAATTACATCTTTCCAATTTTATTGAGACTTCTTTTATTGAGACTTAATTTTTCCCTTTGATCCGTAGAAGTGTTTTATTTAATTTTCAAACATACAGGCTTTTCCCAGGTTCCTTTCTGATGTGGATCTCTAAATTAATTCTTTTGCACTCAAAGAACATATTTAAATAATTGCAATCTTTTCCACTTTATTGAGACTTGTTTTCTGGCCCACTGCATGGTATATCCTAGAATATGTTCTATATGCTTTAAAAGAATGTGTATTCCATAGTCATTGGGTGGAGCATTCTAAAAATGGTAATTAGGGCAAGTTGGTTAATAGTGATGTACAAGTCTGTGTATCTTTGCTTATTTTCTATAAGTTATGGGCAGTGGGATATTGAAATATCTAACTAATATTGCTGTTTACCTATTCCTCCTTTTAATTCTGTCAGGTTTTGCCTCATGTATTTTGAGGTCCTGTTGCTAAGTGCATATATGTTTATACTCTTTACATCTTCCTGATGGATCTACCTTTTAATCATATAAATGGTCTTTCTTTGCTTCCAGTAACATTTCCTGTCTTAAAGTCTTTTACGACATTAATAAAGCCAATATCATTTTTATGGTTTCTAGGTGGGAAATTTTTTCCATCATTTTATAAACATTCAACCTATGTATTTATTTGACTCTAAGTGGTATCTGTTCTAGACAGGATATAGTTGGAGCTTGCTTTTGTTTGTCTTGGCTGATAATCTTTGACTCTTGAAAGGGATGTTTATTTCATGCACATTTAATACACATTGATATGGTTAGATTTATGTCTGCAATTTTGTCACATTTTTCATCTGTTTCATTTTGTTTATGTGTATGTTGCTCTTCATTTGCTTTTCTAGGTGAAATAAAGATTTTTAGTGTATAATTTTATCTATTGCTTTGTTATTTACTATATTATTTTCAATTATTTTCTTAATGCTCTTGAATTTACAATATGCATCTTAGCTTATTACAGTTGACTGAGAATAATGCTAATTTAATTTTAGTAAAGTATAAAATTTTACTCAAGTATGTCTCTTTTTCTTCCTCCTGCCTTTTGCCACTACTGCCATATAGTATACCAATATATGTTATAAACGCAATGATATAGTGTTATATTTATTAGTTTATACAATTGCATGTCTTCTTTAAAAATTGAGAGGAAATTAGAAGTAATATATTTATAGAAACTTTTGTATTTACCAACGGGTATACCATTTCCATAACTCTTTATTTCTTCCTGGAAATTCAAGTTATCATTTGCTGTCATTTTCTTTCAGCCTGAAGATTTCCATTAGAATTTCCTTTCAGGCAGGCTAGTGACCAACAAATTCTCCCGGTCTTTGTTTATTTGAGAATGCCTTTGTTCTACCTTCATTTTCTGAGGATAGTTTTCTTAGACACAGAATAGTTGGTTGAGAGTCTCTCTCTCTCCTCTATTCACCCATTTTGAATATGTCATCTCATTACCTTCTGGTCTGTATCGTTTCTGATATGAAGTCAACCATTAATCTTATTGTTGTTCTTATGTACCTGATGTTTTTCTTGCTGCTTTCATTTCAATATTTTATATTTTTCTGGTTTTTTATAGTTTGCTCAGGATATTTTTAGGTGTGGATCTCTTTGTGTTTATCCTGTTGGGGGTTGGAGAGGTCAATGAGTTTCTTGGATGTATAGATTAATTTTTAAATCAAATTTGGGAAAATTGCAGCCATTATTTCTTAAAATGTTTTCTATTCCTTTCTCCTCTCCTCTAGGACTTCCATTACACATATGTTAGTAGATTTTATGGTTTTCACAAGTCTCTAAGGCTCTGTTCATTTCTCTTTATTCCTTTTTTCTTTCTGTTCTTCAGATTGCATCTTCTCTATTGTTCTATCTTCAGGTTCACTGATTCTTTCTTCTGCCAGCTCAAATCTACAATAAGCCCCTAAAGTGAACTTTTCATTACAGTTATTTTACTTTTCATTTCCCAAATTTGCATGTGGTACTTTTGTATAAATTATATGTCCTTATTGAGATTCTCTATTTTCTGTGTCATTGCCATCATACTTTCCTTTAATTTTTTAAACATAAGTTATTTGCCTCAGTTCTTTAAACATATTCATGATGGCTGCTTTTAAGTAATTCTCTGCTAACTTTACCATCTGGGAATATTCATAAACCGTTTTATTAACTGATTCCTCCCCTGTCAAGTATAGGTCACACTTTCTTCTTTTTATGCATGTCTTATAGTTTTGTTGTTGAATATTGGATATTTTGGATAATATAATATAGCACTTCTGAATTCTGACCACCCCAAAGGTATTGTTGTTCTGTTTTGTTTTGTTTGTTTTGTTTCTTTGCTGACTGGGCTAAATCTTTACAATCTGTTACCCCAATGATGTGCAACCACTGGTGTCTTTATTTAGTTTTTTTCCCTTTGTTTTTATTTTAAAATCTGGATTTTTAAGGGTGATCGCTGGGCCTTCATAGCTTCTGATAGACCAAATACTGGTTAGTAGTTGCGTTCAAACATCTTATGCCAGAAAGATTTTCTCTCTCTGCTGATGTATCTATGTGTGTACTGTGAAAACATTTAAACTGTTTTGAAGTCTTCCAAAGTTTTTGCTTTTTGCCAGGCTTTTTCATGATTTCTCTGGGGGTGTTTACTGTCTCCATCGACCAGGTATGTGTGGGTGGCTTAAGTCTACTCCAATCTCTGCTGCACATGTGCACATCTTCTTATTAAGCCAGGATATGTGAAAAACATACCAGCATCCTATGTCTGTCACCTCCCCAAAAACCTTGTTACATTGCTAGCTAGTCCACTGTATCTTGCTTGCCCAAAATAGGCATACAACCTCAGGCTAATGGAGCCATTAGCTCTTCCTATTCACTTGTTACCTAGTTTGCCACTGTAACTGTGAATGCTGCCAATCAAGTGAGCCCCTCCCACTGAGGCATCACAACCACTGGTTTGCACAGCCTTCCTCACCCTGGTTTCATTACACCACATACAGAGTTGGGAGATGGTGTCTAGAACTATCCCCAGACAAAACTACCAGAAACATGCTGCTCTTGTACAAAGTTCAGTAGTTTTCAGAAATAAATACTTCTCAGTTTGCTTTATACCTTTGTTTGAATTCCAGAATGTTGAAATGGTTGTTTTTCACTATCTTGTATAGCTTTATAGTTGCTTTCTGAGGAGAGAATTTCTCTACCTCCTGTCATGCCAGAATTCCTGTCCTATAATAGATATTTTAGAATGACTTTTATCTTTTGGCTTTGCTAAACTCAATTATTACTTTTCATAGCTTTTTGTATATTCCTTAGCATTTTTATCCATACAATCGTACCATTGGCAAATTGGTTAATTTTACTTCCTCCTTTCCATTCTGTATGCTTTTATTTTTTTTCTTGCCTTACTGCATGAGCTGAGACATCCTGTATTAAATTGCATTGGAGGGGTGAGGTCAGACAACCTGTCTTTTTATCTGATCTTATAGAGAAAGAATCAGTCTTTTACCATTAATTATTATGTTATCTTTACATTTTTTACAGACCAGCAATGTTTTGAAAAACACACATAATCCTTGGATAAATGAGAAAAGATGATGAATTGTAAGAAGATAGTAAACTGTGGCCAAAAGGCAAAATCTTCTATTATCTAGCTAAATGACCTTGACCAAGTCCCTCCACCTCAGTTTCTTCGTCTCTAAAATGTGGAAGGTTGAATTGACCACAGGTGATCAGTGGTTTTCAAACTTTTAAAAAAATCCTTTCTTAAAAGTGTTTTCCATGAAATTCTAATATTTAAAAAGAATAAAATAAAATCTGATCTGGTCCAGTAGAAGTAGGAGTGGTAGTACTGGATCCCAAGTTACTCAGGCTCTCTGCCTGTCCTTTTACAATGGGAGGTACTGCCACAGAGGCAGTAGGGTTCTGTGAATGGAATGGAGTTTGAAAGGAGACACATAACATTATTAATATGACTTGGAGAGGTACAAGGGGAATAGGAGATAGGTATTTATAATAAAACAGCATATAATACATAATATATATATATATAATGGGTACCATTATATAAATATAATATTACATCCATACATATATATGATGGTTACCAATAGTTATATATATACAATGGTATACATGTAATACATATACATATACCGTCATGTGTCAGTTAATAATGGGGATACACTCTGAGAAATACAAAGTTAGGTGATTTTGTCATTGTGCAAATATCATAGAGTATACTTACACAAACCTAGATCATATAACCTACTATACACCCAGGCTCTATGGTATAGCTTATTGTCCCTAGTCTACAAACCTTTACAGCATGTTACTGTACTGGACACTGTAGGTAACTGTAACACAATGGTAAGTTTTTGTGCATCTAAACATATCAAAACATAGAAATGCACAGTAAAAATACCATATTATAATCTTATGGGACCACTGTTGTATATGTGGTCTGTCATCGACCAAAACATCATTATGTGGTGCATGACTGTGTATAATGGGATATATATATATATATATATATATATATATATATATATATAGCCAAGATGTTAATGGTGGTTATCTCAGGTTGATGTCATTCATTTCAGGTGACCTTAATTCTTTATGTTTTTGGGGTTATGAAACTTTTTAAAAATGGACTTTATTTTTACTTTTTGAGACAGGGTCTTGCTATGTCACCCAGGCTGGGGTGCAGTGGTGCTGCAATCAAAGCTCACTGCAACCTCGACCTCCCAGGCTCAAGGGATCCTTATCACCACAGCCTACTATGCAGCCGGGATCACATGCACATGCCACCGCACCCAGCTAAGTTTTTTTTATATTTTGTGGAGATGGGGGTCTCACTATGTTTCCCAGACTGCTCTCAAACTCCTGGGCTTAAGCAATTCTCCTGCTTCAGCCTTCCAAAGTGCTGGGATTATAGGTGTGGGCCACTGCATTTGTCTTATTTTGTACATAATCAGTAAAACAGCAATTTTCATGGGGGTACAAGAAATTTAAAAAAAATACACATAAGAAAGGCCCCTACAAACTGTCTCTCAGACCACAGAGCAATCAAACTAGAACTCAGGATTAAGAAACTCACTCAAAACCGCTCAACTACATGGAAACTGACCAACCTGTTCCTGAATAACTACTGGGTACATAACGAAATGAAGGCAGAAATAAAGATGTTCTTTGAAACCAACGAGAACAAAGACAAAACATACCAGAATCTCTGGGACACATTCAAAGCAGTGTGTAGAGGGAAATTTAGAGCACTAAATGCCCACAAGAGAAAGCAGGAAAGATCTAAAATTGCCACCCTAACATCACAATTAAAAGAACTAGAAAAGCAAGAGCAAACACATTCAAAAGCTAGCAGAAGGCAAGAAATAACTAAAATCAGAGCAGAACTGAAGGAAATAGAGACACAAAAAAACCCTTCAAAAAATTAATGAAACCAGGAGCTGGTTTTTTGAAAGGATCAACAAAATTGATAGACCGCTAGCAAGACTAATAAAGAAGAAAAGAGAGAAGAATCAAATAGATGCAATAAAAAATGATAAAGGGGATATCACCACCAATCCCACAGAAATACAAACTACCATCAGAGAATACTATAAACACCGCTATGCAAATGAACTAGAAAATCTAGAAGAAATGGATAAATTCCTCGACACATACACCCTCCCAAGACTAAACCAGGAAGAAGTTGAATCTCTGAATAGACCAAT
>NW_026652282.1:112582793-112599947 GCF_009828535.3 Hylobates moloch
AATTAGGATACCTGTTTTATCATTCATATATTAACAGAGTCTTTGTCTTTCTTTCATTGTATGGCCTTTTCCCCCTTTCCAAATGAATATTTTATAGTTAGGGCTTGTTATCAATCCCAGGCCATATTTATGTAACCTCCTGTTTAGTCAGTAATAATCCCTGTAATTTTAACATTAATGCTCCTGGTTAAACCTGATACCTGGTTGAATTGTGTATTTCTGTATGTATTTAGCACAATGAAATTAAAAGAAATTTACAGCAGAGTGGTATGCAAACTGTGGCTCTTCAAGGCCTCTAATCTTTGCATTAGAGTATGAAATCATCCTGGATGCTCCAGGACATATAGTAGTCATGTGGTTCTGGTTAATAGTGATTGCAGATGTGCTTCTAGAATCAGATTTATATATACCACTGATATGCATCCTTGTGTGTGTGGCTACTACCAACTCTTCTTTGAGTATAGCTCCATATTCTTTCGAGAATTGCTGTTTTGCAACCCGAATAACTGTCTCCAGTTGAAAGAAAAAAATCTCAACGTTGTGACTTCGCAAAGTTTTTATTATGTTAATCACATGAAAATAGGGATTGACTTAAAATTTCATACCTTTGTTAACATCCGTCAGTTTACTGAATATAGTCTCCCTTTCGCCAAAAGTCAGAAGTCAAGTTGCAAATGAAAAGATAATCACATGCCAAGGATTTCATTTTAGGAGGGTCCCCAGGTAAATACCCTGCAAACATCCAACTGCCATGGTGTATAAAGGGCCGTACTGGATACTGTGAGGATAGCTGCCACTGAGTAAGGCAGAGCCCTATCCTTAATAAGCCTGCTATTGAAAATAGAAAGTCATGGCAATGAAAGAGAATGCAAACATAGTAAAATGTGTGCTCTAATGGAGGCACAAGTAAACTCCTGTGGGAGGGCAGAAGATGAAGCAATGGATTGGTTAATCAGGTTCCCCTAGGGGGATGAGAAGGCTTGTTTTGTTTTTAATTAAAGATGCGATTTTCAGAGATGGAGAAGGAGAGCAAGGTATTGTAGACTGAGAAAATGGCAAGAGTCAAAGGCTCAAAAATTTAAAAATAGAGTCATTTCCTAATGGATCACTGTATTTAAGTTTGTATGTCTAAGGTATTACCTACTGAAGCATTGGGCTTGAAATATGTTAAGATATCCCTGGAATTTTCCCTTTGGAAACTTAGTTTCACTGGATGTTCAAATTCTCTCTCTCTCTCTCTCTCTCTCTGTGTGCGTGTGTGTGTGTGTGGAGACATATATATTTATGTTACACACATAGAGAGAGATCTATATATATATATATAGAGAGAGAGAGAGAAACATGTATAGATCTATATAACGTCTATCTATATAGAGAAGCATATATATATATATGTTACTTTCTGAGTACTGCTTTATGTTCTGAGTGAATTTACTTCACAACTAGGAGAGAAAGACAAATAGAACTTTAGGTCCTGTGTGAGCTGAACTTATTAGGTCCTTATTTAGGTCCTGTATGAGCTGTATGAACCCCTTGACTTCCTCCGTGATAGTCACGTGTATATAGTGGGACATGGCCAGTGTGAAGGATGAGAAATCAGTCTGGACAATGACTCATTCTACTGCTCTTTATCTATTCTTGGTGTCTAGGCCCACTTCATTACAGTATTAGAGTGCTAGGGCTTGAATACGGTCTACTAGTGATTTTGAATTTCTTACTGGAACAATGGCGTGGTATATAATTTTCATTTGAGCTATTGTGTGCTGTTATAGGCTTGGCCACATGACCAGTACCAATGAATCCATTACCTTGTTTCAAAACTAGGGTTGGTGATTGCTAGTGATGAAGGAAGGGGAACAAAGGGACTTGGCTTCTAATACTTCACAGATTCACACAGCTTCAGAGCAGTAAGGGATTTAAAGATTGAATACACCTCTCTCCCTCATACAGATGGTGAAATCGACATTAAATCACTGATTTCTTGTAATTTTCAAGATAAGCGAAATTAAGTCAATTTTTTCCTGACCTCTCTGCTCTCTTTACCTCTGTAGTACTTATGAGAAACCAGACCTCTTTTTTCCTTTGGAATGGCTGTAAGGTCAGAGAGGAATTAGCTAAATGATGCAATGGAATTTGCATCCAGCATTTATTGTGATGATAGCCTTGACTTTTGGTTTATTGAGAGAAGAATGTGATTGTTTGCAGGATGTTTCCTTCCCTTTACCCATGGATATAATTAAAGGTTTAAGGGAACTTCAGATCCCAGAGAGTCAGTAAAAAACAAAAAACACAAAATTAGTTATTTCTTTTCACTTAAAAGGGCTTATATCCAAAGATGATTTACCTGGTTGAATGAAATAATCTGACGTTTCTACTTTTAATTAAAATAACAGGAATGTGAAGACCTCCATATTTGTGAAATGGAGCTAATGAAAGTGCTGCCTATTATGACTTTGGTTCTTGCTTGAGGATTTTTAAGATAAGGAAAGTTATTAAATTTATTCTCGTTCTTTCCATATTTCATTTTTCTTTGGAAAAATGTGACATGTGGTTAAGTGACAATAGAATCAAAGAAATGTCTCATTCTTCTTTACTCCATTGTAAAATGAACTGTCTTACAAACATGTAAAGAACAGCATTCTTCGCATCCCAGAATGTATCCTGCTTGCTTGCTTGTTCTTTTCCTCTGATCTGAGCTGGGGTAAAAAGAGGAATGCAAGTTAGGAGGCAGAGGAAGCTCTTCTCCTATCCTATCGTGAGTAGGAGGAATTAAGATGAAGGAATATTATCAATTATTCTTTTGTTCTTAAAGATTAAGTAGACTCAAAATTATTAGTCAGGAGAAACTCCTCAAACTGCTGTTATTCATACACTATGTCAAAATCTTTTGTAATAATTTTAATGAAGTTATCCTTTACTAAAATATCTCATTCTAAGTATTTTTGCTAATGAGATGCATTTAAAAATAAGAATAATAAAATAAAGAGAAGATGAAAAAGTACTTATACATTTAATTTTATTTCTGCCGTATGAACACATTTTTCTTGCTGCTATGCACAAAATTGCTGAAAGTTTAAAGAGTTGCCTTAATAGTATGAAATAATACTGTGTGAGACCTTTGACTTTGTGCTTCACCACTGAGACCAGGATTGGAGTGCTGTTGCCTCATTCATCTCAAAACTGCCTTTTAAGTAGGTGGGTAAAGATAAGGAGTCAACTGTGAGTTGATAAAATGCTGTCTGATGACCACAAGGAAGCCCAGGGTTGATGTAACGACATATCCCTACTACATTTCATTTATCTCATTTCATGCATGTAAAATCTGGGAATTTGACTGCTACTTTATGTTGCAAAGGCAAGTTATAATAAACTTTGAGAAAGTTTACCACAAAAATAGGTAAGCTAATAACATTTTCATTGTACACTTAGTTAAAATATTTTGAGCCCTTATAAATATGGAAATACAAATTTAAATGACTGTCCACATAAAGAAATTTAACCTCAAGCCAAATTCTTCATGTTTAATTTGAAACATATACAGACATACTTAATTTTTATCTTAGTTCTTATTCTGTCATATGCAAAATATAGTGGAGCTAAGTATTTTACTTTAGAAATATAAATCACAGGGATCTCTTAAGAATTCCATAAAATTTTATCTGATAACTTGTAGTATGAACCTGAAGTTGTGCAAAGTAAAAAATTACTCTGATAACATCACATTCTTCAAAGGTTGGAGAAAATTTTGTGGGGAGTTTATTTTATTCTTCTCATTATTAAAGTAATCTGAGCATGCATGGTCATTTGAACAATTCTAGGCCTGCATAAACCTAGCACAAAATTAACAATTGATGCTAAATGTTGTTTTTTATTCCTGGACAATTTCATCAATTTGTGGGGGTTTTTAAATGAACAGAACTGGAAACCTTAGTATTAAGAGTTACTGAAATCTACAACAAATCACTGACAAAGCTGGAATTGGAGCTGTTGGATTCTTGACACTGGATCCTATGGGAATCATGATATGGAATGGCATCACTACTTTATCTCCTACACTCTAGAGGCTAGCCCATTCCAGTCTAGTTATTGACATGGAAAAAAAAATAGTCTGAGAAATGCCAGAAAGTCAAGATTACTTACGAATCATTTTTCTTTAAAATTGTAATATGAAATATTTGGTAGTTGTGCATACATATGGGGGCCAATCAATTGCATAGTGGTTCAACAATTATTAAAAAATTGTATCATTTTCACCAACATCTTTCCCACCAACCCCTAACCACCAGTCTGGTTACCACTCTACTCTAGTTCTATGAGGTCAATTTTTTAGATTACACATGTGAGTGAGATAATGCAGTATTTGTCTTTCTGTGCCTAGCTTTCTTCACTTAGCATACTATCTTGCAGGATCATCCGTGTTGTTGCAAATGAAGGAAAGGATAGAAAATTTTAGTTAGGAGGAATAGGTTCAGAAGATATACTACACAACATGGTGATATAATTAATAATAATATGTTGTATTCTTGAAAAATACTAACAGAGTGGATGTTAAGTGTTCTCACCACAAAGATAAGAAATATAGCATGTAATGCATGTTAATTAGCTAGATTTAGTCATTTCACAATGTATATACTGTATATTTCAAAACATCTTGTTGTATATGATAAATACATACAATTTTGTCAATTTAAAAAATTAATAAAAATTATATCAGTTGAAATATAGAAAAGTCCTATTTTAAATTTTTTCAATTCTCTTAAGTTTAAATTTTTCAAATTCTTTAAGCATTGGAATAGTAGAGTAGACATTAGACAATTGTGTGATCTCTTTACGATGGAAAATAATTTTGCTTTTATAGAAAAAGGGGTTATAGTTTAAATTACAAATAAATCCTAGCTGTAGTGAAGGAACCTTAGACATAACAGTCAAGAGATCTGCGTTCAGATTTAAGCTTTGCTACTAGTTAACTACCTTTTATCTTTGAACAATTTGTAACCTCTCCAGGGTATAGTTTCCTCCCTGTAAAAATAGATTTTGGACAAGTTTGCTAAGTTCCTGTTCATCTCAAAGATTATCTAATTCTTTTAATTTCAAGAGTCTGTATCTCTTCTTAACTTCTCTAAGACTTACCATCATTTTAACATAAATGGCCTTAAATTACATAGCTTCCATTTAGTGATCCTAGCCTAGGACAAAACGGGTATACAATAAATGCTTGTTGCTGATGGTGATGATAAAGAGTTGGATTGAATGACCTATGTACATTTCCTTCCATTTCTAAAAGCCTGTGATTGAGAGAGCAGTCAATTGTATTTGGATTATATCTGGCACTTAAAAAAGATAGTGTCCCGTTTTCTCGAACTCAGCACTGGTAAGAGTTATACGGCTGTTGACATTAAAATTCTGTTTTTGTTTGTTTGTTTGTTTTGTTTTGTTTTGTTTTGTTTTGAGAAAGGCTCTCACTGTGTTGCCCAGGCTGGAGTGCAGTGGTGTCATCATGGTTCACTGTAGCCTCGCCCTTCTAGGCTCAGGTGGTCCTCCCACCTCAGCCTCCTGAGTAGCTGGGACCACAGGCACGTGCCACCATGCCTGGCTAATTTTTTGTATTTCTTTTTTAGTAGAGATAGGGTTTCACCCTGTTGCCCAGCCTTGTCTCGGACTCAGCTGAGCTCAAATGATCCACCTGTCTCAGCCTCCCAAAGTGCTGGGATTATAGGCATGAGCCACTGCACCTGGCCTAAATCTCCTTTTTTTTTTTTTTAAATGATATCTTGATTAGGAAACATTCAGCAAACATTTTAGGCAATGTTCATAAGGGCAAGTGAAAAATCTTAACACAGGCGATCATAATAGAATAGTAATTTAATTTGAGGCCCATAAACCAACTAGAGAATGACTTTTATTTATATGCATTCTGCTTCTTAGATGACAGAGATGACAGGAAACTGTATATACATGGAAGTAATCCAGAAAAGCATTTCATCTCTAGCCTGGGAGAACTGATTTGATTAATTTAAACAGGTAGCTAACTAGGTGTATCTCTGGTTTAGTACATTGTTAGGCTGAAGTTTTTAGTTGCTCTCTGTGATTGTCAGGGCACTTTGTATTCACTGCAAGTCACTCCTGGTGTTCCCACTTGAGGACTTCAAGGAAGTAAGAAATCTTCTTTTAAGCCTTGATATCATTAGCACATTATTTGCTCATTATTTCCTGTAACACTCCTCCTCATCAATGAGTCACTGATAGGCCTACATATAGGCCAGTCTTTGTAAATGCTGTAGCAAAAAGTTATTTTATAGCTACAGCATTCGTAGTATGGGCTTTATTAAGGTAGGAAGGCAGGTGCAAAACAATTCAACCTTACTCAGCTTGGTTCTTAGTTCTGGAAGATTCTTTTAGGACACCTGAGTTGAACCCTTCCAGGTCAAATCCTGTGAGAAATCTGCCTCCTCTTCCTTACATCTATTATGTTTTCACTCTCAGTCCCAGAGTCTTACTGGGGGTCTTAGTTAGCTCGCTCAAATTCAAAGAACTAGATTCTTTACCTTGGTTCTTTCCCACATTTTGCTCTCCAGGTCCCCATTCTGCGAGAACTCCAAGACTAATTCTAAATCTGTCTTCAATGTTCTTGTTTCTCCTGGCCACCAATTCCTAATGCCCCCCTCCACAAGTTGACCCATTTTCTACTAACTAGATCTAAACTTTTATCCTTCATCAATGTTGGCTGTTATCCTCAAAACTCTGTCATCAATCACATCTTAACCTATTATAGGCCCTATCGATGATACATAGACTATATTGGGTATAAACAATGTTTAAGAATATGTATACAAAGAGTATGGGATATGTTGCTTGTGTTTTGACAAACATTATGTTTCTAATCTTGAGTCATCCCTCGGGGTTCCAGGATACCTTCTTCTCCTGTGTATACCAAAATTGGTGCATACTCAAGTCATGCAGTCGACCCTGCGGAACCCACATATATGAAAAGTCAGCCTTCCCTATACATGGGTTTCACATTCTGGAAATATTGTATCTTTGATCTGTGTTTGGTTGAAAACAAATTCGTGTGTAAGTGAACCTATACAGTTCAAGCCCATGTAGTTCAAGGGTCACCAGTGCTAATTTTAGAGACATATCCTTAGAAGAAGTATTGTAGAATTCATTTTTAAAAATATAGGTATGTATAGTAAATGCCAAATTCCTCTTAGTTTTACTTTAATCTCCAAGTTGTCCACTTTTAATGTACAGAATTAGATGAGACCCATATGCTTGCCTGGGAAAAATAAGAATAATGGGTTCCCTGTAATCAAGGATACAAATTTCACATCCATCTGCTTAGTGGTTCCCAAGTGCTGATGTCGAGACTAGTATTCAAATGAGTACACAGGAATCATCTGGGGTGCCTTTTCAGAAGTATTGGTTGCAAAGCCCCAATCTCAGATAGGCTGAATCAGTAGTTTTGGGGTAAAGCCTAGGTATCCACATTTTAAAAGTGATATAGGTGGTAATGTATAGCCAGGATTGGAGAGCACCTAGAGAACTTGTAAGAGTTCTTTCAGCTCTCTGTTTCTGTGGTTTAAGTATCCAAGAAGCCTTCTTCTATCTGCTCCTGACTTTGCACAGGAGACAAGCAAGATGTTCACCTAACATTGTTTCCTTTTGGACTTCTTCAGAGTATTTCCATACTAAATAGTTGTTGTTGTTATTGTTGTTTTAGTGGTAATGATACCTTCTGAATAAGACTTAAATTTCTAACAGTGTACTTATAGTTGAAGAGTGCAAATTCAAGTTAAATAACAGATAAAACAGGGCCAAGGAATAATCTGATTGCCCTGAGGAGGTGGATCTTTGAGGTTTTCATTTTCGTAGCCCTGTTTTGGTATGGCATGTGGAAATCGTCTGCCATTAATAAGTCAATATGAGCTTAATTTAGCAGTTCCTCCTATTTGACACTACAGAACATAGAGCTCTTTTTTTGGGCAGCTTTGAGAAGGCAACACAAACGCAGATAGAGTAATAAATTGTGATTTTTGCAGTAGAGGTAAGGAATATTTAGAAATTTCAGTATTTTTTATTATTATACTTTAAGTTCTGGGGTACATGTGCACAACGTGCAGGTTTGTTACATAGGTATACATGTGCCATGTTGGTTTGCTGCACCCATCAACTCATCATTTATATTGGGTATTTCTGCTAATACTATCCCTCCCCAAGGTCCCACCCCCTGACAGGCCCTGGTGTATGATGTTGCCCTCCCTATTTCCATGTGTTCTCATTTTTCAACTCCCACTTATGAGTGAGAACATGCAGTGTTTGGTTTTCTCTTCTTGTGTTACTTTGCTGAGAATGATGGTTTCCAGTTTCATCCATGTCCTTGAAAAGGACATGAACTCATCCTTTTTTATGGCTGCATAGTATTCCATGGTGTATATGTGCCACATTTTCTTTATCCAGTCTGTCATTGATGGGCATTTGGGTTAGAATTTCAGTATTCTTAAAAGAATATTTGATTTGGATGGAGAGGGAGCTGACTTTTCTTAGAGGTTCCAAAGAATGATGGGAATGATTAGGCAAACTAGATTCTTTATTTAGGTGGCTTTTAATTGCATTCCTTGGGATGTTTGCTATTTATTTATTTGATCTTTGCCCTTGTGATAAAAGCAGGAAGGAAACCTGTCTTAATAAAGCCTTAGGATACTTTGGTTTAAAATGATGAAGGGGGAGTTATAACTTTTGTATTATCTATCAGGGATTCAGGATTAGTAAATGGGGCAGGGGTCTCTATCCCTTAGCTAGGTAGGGAAGTGAGGTTATATTAGTGAAATCTTGTTTTCATGATTCCCTCCACTCTGAAAGTTGGTGTTTTGTAGGAGCATTGTTAGACCCAAAATAAAAGAGTAGGAAGTGCAAACATTGTGTAAATGATGGATCTTTCTCTTTTTCTGTGTCTAACTTGCTATTCCTCAATTTAAAATCTCAAACTATATCCATGGATTAGAGTTTACTTCAGTGCTTCTTTAAAATGCAAAATGTGACCTCGTTTGAAAATTTTTGATTTACATATTTGCAAGAACCCATTTATTGTAGGAAGCAAGGAATAGCCATATCCTCCCTGAGGTTGATTGTTTCAATCAAATCCTTTTAAAACACTAATTAGGAAGTTTAAGAGTTCATTTTTTTCCCTTAACAACAGAAGATTCTTGTTATAAAGTTAATGAATACATACACTTCGCAGAGTGTCTTATCAGAAGATATATCCTATGTATCTTCAAATAAATGATACATTTCCAAATTTTAGAATTGTTTTATAACTGTATCAGAAAAACAGAAATACTTTTTTTCCAAAGGAAGTTATAAGGAGGTGAACCCATCAAGCTATGTAGTAAGTATTTTTTCCACAAGGTATTACAAAGCCAAGAACCATCACCAAAACTAGGAAGAGGTAACTGCGGGTTAGCCACTATGTATTAGTAGTCACAATGAAATACAATGTCTTGGTAAAAGAGGACACCAAGGAAATCAATAATGATGGCACTCAAGTTTTTGAGAAGGTATTATAACAAAATATGGGCATTAAAAATGCATTTGCAACCTACTGGAAGCCTAAGCTATTTTTAAAAGCCCATATGGAAAGCTCAAGATGTGTTTGTTCCATGTGGGTACTGGAGGTGGGTGGGGATACACAAGTAGCTTGCAGTCTCAGAGACTTCTATATGGAAAGCACAACTTTTAGAAATGGAAAAAAAATCCAATCAGAGAGAATGGGGAAGCTTATAAGGTAAACAGGTCATGTACAAACTGTATTTTAGGCTATGTAAAAAGAGAACTTGGTGAAATTCTTTAAAAGCAGTCATGAGTTTTGGAGTTACCTCAAAAGGTAGTGGTTTACTGGAGTAGTAATGTGTGCATTTGGTGATCATGGTGCAATGAACTTGATAAGAGAAAAACAGTATTTTCAATGGCCTCTTTGTCTAATAAAGGAAGATAAAAGGGACATGCTAACTCCATAATTGTCTTCTGAAATTGATGATGAAGTGAAACTAGGTAAAACTGTAGTAAATGAACAGATATTCTAGGTCCAGTTAACAAATTAGACATGATAGCTCACCAGAACTTTATAGAATCCTCTTATATTTTGAAGGAACTCAAAGTTTTTGATTAATAAAGCACTTAATGTGCTTTTGGCAGGGTTGGCAATCTTGAGTTTCTACTTGATCAGCAGTATATTTTCAGCAATATGAGTTTAAGTAAGTATATAAAGTTTGTCTTGGGGTAAAATTTTAATTCAAAATTGTATATTATAAGATACAGAATATTTCTGAATCAGGAAACAACAGTGAATTTATAAATCTAAGTCATGCCTATACATTTGTTAACCTTAAAAGCCTATGTTTATTCCAGATTTTATTGTAGTGAAGTGTTAAATTATTCTGGATCTTCACTGTGACATGAGTTGTAAAAAGTTCAATGTATTACCATTTTCTCATGATTACTAGCAATTATTACAAAGGTACAGAATCTTAGTTCAGCTATTGATGATAACATTACATATAGATAAGATTCCAACTAAAGAAAAACAAAGACCTGTAAAGCCTGGAGTCTTTTGTGGTCTGTGTTATTTAGATGGCGGTTTGGAAGTGTAGCTAAGATGATTGGGATATCCGAGTTGGAGAGAGAGGAGTGTTAAAAGGTAATATTGGCAGAATGTTAGAAACTTAAACAGTTCACCTTAGCTTGGGTTAGATATTCTCCCACTGTTGCTACATTTGCATTAATGTGTAAACTGTGTATAATCAGCGGCTTTATTCCAAAAAGTGCCTGATGTTTTGGCATGCACCGGATATATTTGCTGTGTGAGAATGTTTGTGGTAGCAGGATCAGCTAAGCTCGGTTAGTGTGTATGATTCACTAGAAGATGGACTAGCTGCCTGTTTGGGATTACAATTGTTCTAACAAAGCACAAAGGAGTTTGTATGCTTTTACAAAAATTTGTTACTGGCTTATGTGATTTATTTTCCTTCATTAAAAAAATTTGATTCAAGACATTTGTGTTCTTTCTTTTTCTCTTTCCCCACTCCCTTTAGAATAACATAGCTGATCCAGAAGAACTGTTCACAAAATTAGAGCGCATTGGGAAAGGCTCATTTGGGGAAGTTTTCAAAGGAATTGATAACCGTACCCAGCAAGTCGTTGCTATTAAAATCATAGACCTTGAGGAAGCCGAAGATGAAATAGAAGACATTCAGCAAGAAATAACTGTCTTGAGTCAATGTGACAGCTCATATGTAACAAAATACTATGGGTCATATTTAAAGGTAATGTGTGTGCTGTATTATTTAAGTCATAAGGTATTTTCATTAGAAGTTTTTTAATTCTATTTTTTTGAAAGGCAATGTCTTAAATTAGGATTTGGCAGTCTATGGCCTCCAGGCAGAATCCAGCTCCATTTATAGTGCCAAATAAACCGTTGTTAGATTTAGCAGCTGTATCCTGAATGCATCCCAGTACTCAGCTGCACCCCTTTTCCACACCTGAACTTTTGGTTTGATGGAGGAGCAGAAATGCAGCTGGTCCTGGAGACATCCTTTGTCAGGAAAGAGCTATCCCCCTGGGTTTCCAGACACTATTCTCAATGGTCTTGACTGTCTTAACCTCAGAATTGATGGGACATGTAAGTATGTCACTTATTTCATTGAGTTATGGTAGTTATTTACACATTTCTCTTCCCCACCAGGTTGTGAGCTCCTTCATAGCAGGGAGTTTAGCTTAAGCAGTCCTGGTACTTACATTCCTTAGCACAGGGTATGGCACATCTTAAGCACGTGGTAAATATTTGTTAAAATGGAATTAAGTGGAATAACATCTGCCTCCCCCTCCAAATAAAAGTTGGATTTGTACTGGTTCCAGGATCATGGGATTAGCAGACACCTAAAGTTCCAGCAGATGGAGATGTTACTACATAGCAGAAAACTGGTTGGTAAAACCCAGTGGTTCTTGGGTTCCAGAGTTAGAAGTCAGGATTCGTGTCTGTTGAAATGTGAATAATAAATAGTTGAAAAAAAAAGCCCCCACGAACTCTAGCTTAGTTTGGAATTTGAATCACTTTAAAATTAAAATTGTTTATCCTTCATTTGAAGGATTGGAAAACTGTATTGCAGTTTTTCAAATGAAGGCTGTGCTAGATCTTTGCTATTTAGGGTTTAAAAGGAGGGAAGTGTTTGTTGTTACTGGTTGATCTATAGGCCAAAAAGAGTATATGTATAACTAATTAAGCTGTTGGCCTGCGCAAAAATTAATGCTATCATTTTATGCTCTGCTGACCAAATAAAACTTCGGATATCCATCTATACCTTTACCAAATAACCTGTCTTCAAGTTCACAGATTCTTTCTTCTGTTTGATCAGTTCTGCTATTGACACTTTATTGTATTGTTTCATTTCATTCATTGTATTTTTCAGCTTTAAAATTTCTGAGTTTTTAAAATGATTTAATCTACTTTTTAAATTTATCATTTTGTTCATTTATTGTTTTCCTGATTTCACTTGTTTCTTTGTATTTTCTCGAAGTTTGCTGAGCTTCCTTGACACAATTATTTTAAATTATTTGTCAGGCAGTTTATAAATCTCCATTTATTTGGAGTCAGCTACTGGGAAACTACTGTGTTCTTTTGGTGGTGAGATGTCTCCTTGGTTTTTCATGTTTATTATTGCCTTATGTTGATTTCTCTGCAGTTGGTAGAGCAATCGCCTCTTCCAGACATTACAGGTTTCAATGTGAAAAGACCTTCTTCCTCTGTAGGACAGTGTGAGAGCAATGGCTGGGTGGGTTGCAGTGGTTCTGGCTCCAATGAGGGCATAGGAGCATAGTCCCTGTGCAGCTTCGTCACTTGAGATTAGTGTTGACAAAGATTGCAGGGATCCTCAGTGGTCAATACCTTGGGTGTCTACAACAGTGGCGAGGGCTGTTTGAGGTCTTTGGTGGCAAGAGCTGCTAGGGTCCCCCGAGTCTCTTTTTCTTCCACCAGAGAAATCATAGCTGAGTAGATCCCTTTTGGCATTGGGTCTGCTTGTGGGCCCACTTGAGGTGGCACTAGTGTCTAATGAGTGATGCCCATGGAGTGGCCACAGAACTAAGGCTTCAAGCATAGGCGTATCTGGAGGGACATGCTCTGGGGCCCAAGCCAATAGTAATACCAACATCCTAGGTACGAATACCCCCTACTGCTGCACAGAGCTACAGTGGCCCTGAGGGTGGCGTGGGGCCTAGCAGTTTGTAACATCTGAGCTGATGTCTGGAGCATAGGCACGCTCAGAGGGACCTTGTCTCCAGAGCCTGGGATGTGAGCTAGCTCACTATGGCAGTGATTGGCTCAAGTATCTGAGCTGTGGGTGGGTCCAGTGCAACCACTCAGCTGGTCTGGAGTACAGAACACAGGCTAGCTTTCAGTGGTGACTGTGTGGATGTCTGGAGCATAGGCACACTCAGAGAAACCTTGACTCCGGGGCCCTGGGGTGTGAGCTAGCTCACTGTGGCAGTGGCTCCAATGTCTGAGGTATGGTTGAGCTCAGTGAAGACACAGAATCTGGGTCTGGAGTGTAGGCACTAGTAGAGCGGCCATGACTCGGAGGTCTGGAGCTGCACCAGTTTTCAGAGTGGTGGCTTCTTTCTCCATGTGGCTCAAGAATGTCTTCTTGAGATGAGAGAGTTTTGTAGTCATGTATCCCTCTCTGGGGTTCCCTGGCAGAAATGGCTGTTGGCTACCTCAGTAGCAAGAGATGCCAGTGTCCTCTGCAGAGCAGGCCACTGGGGACCATGATGGCTTCTACTGTGTAGTGATACCAATAGCCTCCACCTTTCATCTTTGTTCCTAGACATTTCCTGGCCTCTCAGGTATGCTGATGTCATCAGTGATCCTTTCTGTGGAGATATTCTTTCTTTTTTGCTCCACTGTGTTGCTGCAGATTGTTAAATAGGCCCTTGAATCCTTCCAGGGTTACTTGGGTTTGTGGATAGCTGTCTATATTTGGGGGCTTTTTATGTATATGTGGAGGGAGGGTGTGATTAAAACGGTATCTCCTCTGCCGTCTTAGTGACTTTGTCATCGCTTTCCATCTATCTGTGTCTATATTAGTTAATACTGATATAGAAATTTATCACAAATTTCATTGCCTGTTTACAAAACCTGACATTCTAATATTGGATGTATGTGGTATGAATGCATAGTAGAATGAATCATTAAGCAGCCAAACAGCCACTATATATTACACACTGTATTAGATGCTGAAGATATAAAAGTGAACAAACTCACTACTGCTGTCAAGGCACTCACAGTCCAGTTTTGCACTGAAATGATGCCAATTTTATGATTAAAGTATGTACAAGGTATAGATGATGCATAAATAAGTAAGTAGTCACTTCTGTCCTTTTCAGGAGTGGCATGAATAAAAGGCCTCCAAAAGGAGATGATAATGCTAGTAATTTCTATCCAATTTCAACATTTACTTCTAAGTGTTAGCTATTACTCTATTTTACTACATACGTAATTATTTGCTCCTTTGTGTGATAATTTTGCTGTCATATTTGTTCCTAAAAAGCTAATTCAGCTCATCATATTCTTTTTTAAAGATCTCATGAGTGATTACGCAGTCTCAGTAGTTTTAGGTTCTCCTCCTAATTCCCATACAATTCCTTGGTGGTACATAGCCCCAGGAATTTGTTGTCGTGTGTGTGTGTGTGTGTGTGTGTGTGTGTGTGTGTGTCTGTGTGTGTATCATTTGCTCATTCTGGTTTACTCTTTCTGGATTGAATCCCAGTATTTCCAGACTCACTCTAGGGCAAACCTGAATCCTTGCTACTTTTAGGCACCTGTGACAAATACACTATTTTTGGTTGCTGACCTAAAATATTAAAAAGCCCTATTTAAAATGGCTATTCCATAATATATTGAAAATTGGTACTGATATGGTTTGACCATTTTATTGGTTGCTTATTTATTCATATTCAATACTCCCATGGAAAATGAGTGACAGCTCTATCTTCTTTTCCTAAGATTTCATATAGAGTGTTTTTTAAGTAGCGCAGTAGTATACATGTACTAGTCACCCAGTATTTACTTAATCTTTAAATAATTAAAAACTAGTTTTTTGTTTGTCCCAAATTTTGATTGTAAAGTGTACTCAGACCAGCCAGTGCTACAAAACCATTGTCCAAGATAGCTTCTTAAGGGATTAAATCAAATTATTTTTATCTCCTTCCCATCATTAACTAAACTCTATGATATAAAACACTACTTTGAAGAACATGTTGCTTTATGATAAAATTGTAGAAATGTGCAGCTGGCTTATGTTGACTATTTGTGTTCTGAATCTATTTAAAGTAAATAAATGTGTGTGTATATACATATGTCTCTCTACAAGACATATGTATATACACACAGAGAAAGAAATATTCTATAATCTTACAACGTTTTCATACCATTTATTTAAATCACTTTCTTAAATTGACCAACTCATTTATTTTCCATTTATATTACAACATAGTATGACTGTGTGGGTTTGTATTTTTTTCTAAACTAAAATCACGTCAAATAGAACAGGATTCTGTTTCATGTAGTCAACATAAGTCAAGGCCACATCCTCTTTGTACCATCAGGGGACTGTGTTATCAGTCAACTTACATACTTATTGTGGCCCATTGTTCCATTTCAGGTGACATGGAGGATTTTGTGAGTCAAGTTAATTGAACAAACTGGGAAATGGGTTGTTCTTACACAGGATGTCATCCATAACTAAGGCCTCACTGTAAGCTGGAGGAAAAGGTTATTACATCTGAGAGAAAATTATATGCTCTTTGAAACTGTATGCAGTTGTAGTGATTTCCTTGAGACATGCAGAAAATGTACTAGGTATTCATTTTAACTAAGCTCACTGTATAACTTCATTTTTAAAAACAAGAGTTAAAAACCAGACAAACACATCAGTATGACCACAGTTCACTGGGCAGATTTTAGTTCACTGGGCAGATTTTCCTGACAAAGTTAGTCTTTATGAAGAGTGCTAAAATAAGCAAACCCTTCCCTTCTGATCTCATAATATTGGAATAATCTTTTATAATCTTTAAATATTTTTCTAGTTCAATGTAAATCTTAAAATGACACTCAGGCATTGAATAGAATTTGAATCATGCCTTTATTTGCTGCTGAAAATTGCCTTTAGATTTCTATGTATGTTAAGGAAATATTGCCTCCCACCCACCATCACCAATATTTATGAAAAAAAAAAAGAATTGAATGAAGTAAAATATTTCAGAATCGTCTGTATGGCTTTTTGGCCTTCTCCTTATTTTTCACTGAAACCGTATGTGCTTACAGCCAGTGTATGTATGCTCAATGCCTCTGGAATATTCTTTTATTGTTAACATTTGTTTTGGAGTTCTCTTATAAAACTTAAAGAAAATGGAGGTTGGAAAGTTTGTTCCTTCTTAAAATGTTCTTTTCTCAAAATAGGAATAGCTTTAAACTTAATATAATACACCTCTAAGAAGCCCCATGTTAGATTCAATTCAACAGATGCTTATTTATTAATGCCTACTATGTGTATTCCTCTTCTTTTGCATATTGTGGTTAATCTCATCTACTTTAGTCTGACAACTTCTAAATTGATGTCTCTGGTTTCATCCTCTCTGTTCAGCCCCAGATATGTGTTTATAACTTGCTTCATATTAATAGCCTGCTTATCTGTGAGTACATCAAGTGCAATAACCCTCAAACTAGGGAGGTAGCATTTGAACTAAGTCTGGAGTATGATTTTGGTAGGGGTTGGAAGGTGCGAGTGGGGTAGGGACACAGCATTCCAAACTGGAAGAAAATGACTTAGAAGTGGTAAATTTTCTAGCCATATTCTTGGCAAGATGATCTCTACTGTCATTTCCAGTTTTATAAAATCTTATGTGCTGTATGTTTTTTTTTAATCAGGCAAAATATACTTAACACTAATTTTGCCATTTTAAGTGTACAGCTCTGTGGCATTAGCTACATTCACATTGATTTTGTGTTTGTTTGTTTTTTGGGTGTTTTTTTTGTTTTGTTTTGTTCTTTGTTTTTTTTGTTTTTTTTGTTTTTTTGTTTTGTTTTTTTTTTTTTTTTTTTTTTTT
>NW_026652282.1:112600047-112629949 GCF_009828535.3 Hylobates moloch
TTTTTTTTTTTTTTTTTTTTTTGCTTTTTTTTTTTGTAACAGGGTCTCATTCTGTCTCCCAAGCTGGAGTACAGTGGCGCAGTCTTGGCCCACTGCAGCCTCCACCTCCCAGGTTCAATTGATCCTCCCACCTCAGCCTCCCGAGTAGCTGGGACTACAGGCATATGCCACCACACCCGGCTAATTTTTTGCACTTTTTGTAGAGATGAGGTCTCCCTATGTTACCTAGACTGCTCTCAGACTCCCGGACTCAAGTGATCCTCCCACCTCGGCCTCCCAAAATACCAGGATTACAGGCGTGTCGTGCAGCCCTCACCACCACTGATTTCCAGAACAAATAAGGATTCCTTATTTTCAGATCTAGAAATTGAGTAGTTGTAATTTTAATGCTTAATGGTATATACTACTTTGTAAAGTCACATTTCAAGCTTTCTATGAACACGTTTTACTGACAGACAGTTGGCAAGTTTCTGTTTTGAATTAGTACAAACAAAAAGGCACACACTGTTTTTAACTTGGAAAGCAGGTGCTTTCATTCATGCAGAACTACAAAATAGGCAGGCATGTTTTATAATATCTTTTTCTTTTAAATGTCAGGCGAATGGGAAGCTCTCTGAATTCTTATGATAGAGTATAGTACTTGTTAGAAACAAACTTGTGGCAAAAGAAACAATTTTTAACCTATCCACCATTGTAAGAACCACTTTTTTCTTCTCTTGGAAAAAGTATAAAGGTATGTCAGATTCACAAATCTCAGGTTGTGAGTGCCTAGGTTCTATACACAAATACAAGTTATATGAACCTTTCCTAGAACTCCTCTTCGCTCACCAGTATTGTGGGAATTTATTTCCTCTATTTCCTAATGTAGACTTCCCTGCTAACCAAGACTCTCAGCTTTCTGCTCGCAGTGCTTGCTGGTCATCTATGTCAGGACAGAGTGGATGTCAAGATTAGTGGAGGTTTGTTACATATGTATACATGTGCCATGTTGGTGTGCTGCACCCATTAACTCGTCATTTAGCATTAGGTATATCTCCTAATGCTATCCCTTCCCCCTCCCTAAAACTTAAAGTATAATTAAAAAAAAAGTTTCAACCAAAAAAAACCAAGTTTATTGTATGTGCAACTATGTTGTTTAATTTATATTACTGATGTACAAGAGTTTCTCTTGACTATGCACAGAAATGGAATTCCTGAGTCTTGTGAATAATAAACTTAAAAAATCCAAAAAAATAAAAAGATTAGTGGAGGAAGTGGTAGGGGAATATTGTTCCTCCATTTCTCTTACAAATTCTACATAGCGTCAGCATATGGAAAGGAGAATCATTTTGTCTTAATTAACTGAGCCCTCCCTTCGTGATCCCTAACCCTAGGCCACATCCCATTCCCCACACTACAATGTCAGTTCCACTCTGATTCTTTAACCCTCTCCCATCCCCTAAGCACTCATCATCGTGTCACTAGATTCCATTCTCTGCCTTGACAAAGTCACATCCTCATGGAGATGCCTAGAAATTTTAAATTGGACTCCTGAATACCTCCCAGGGATTTTTGAGTTTGAGGGCTACTGGCAGTAGCTTGAGAATCTTCACCCCGCAGCTGGGGTTGTAAAGGTGAGAAATGTGTTTCTGGCATCCCAAGTTGAAGCACCATGCTGAATATATTTTTCCACTTGAAATATTGTTAAGATACAAATAGTAGTGAGTTTCTCTGGTACTTTTCATGCTATACTATGAATGAATACATTTGTGTGAAATTGTCTTTTGGGAGGACTACCCCAGGAACTTAGGTATTATTTTTATGGGAAAATGCTTGCTTTTAAAATTCCAAACATCTTACTTAAAAATCAACTTTTGGAACACAATCCAGTCACTACTTCGCTGCTGCCAGTATAGTAAAGCCAACCATTCTACTTCCAGTCAGCTCTTTGGTCCCACAAAAATTCAGAGAATACTACTCATGAAATGGTAAGGAGAGAGAGGTGTCCCTTGTATTTAAGCTATAGCTAAAACAAAAAGGTTTAATAGTTTATTCCAGTGTTTAACTGATGATACTGAATGGTATGTGTGTGTGTACACCTGTTTTAGAATTTGTATACATATATTCCTCCCAGGAGCCCCATTTCCTCTTGTTCAGCTCACAGCGAAGTTAATTCCACGTGGAGAAAGCATATATTTTTAAAGCTACACTCTCCCTTTTTCTTATCCATTTACATCAGAGGTAAAATGAACAATATTCTTTCTAGGTTCCGTGTGTGCCAAAAATGCCTTTAACCATAGCTGATAAAAGTTTGAAGTACATCAAAACAAATGAAAGCCAACAACTGAAATAAGGCAAAATATCCATTGTCCTCAGACTCAAACCCAAAATTTCTACAAGCCCCCATTTACCTCCTCATTCTTTAATGTAACTATCTTTTCTTTCCAATATCATTCAAGATAATTGTTTAAAGCTTTGTTTTTTATAAAAATTACTAAAAGTTCAACAATAACAAACAGTACTTTTATTTGTTTAGCTATATCATAGGCAAAAAGGTATGGGGGTAGTCTAAGCTCAGAATTTTAATTTGGAATGTTCTATGGAAAAAATATATTCTGGGTTCCCAAGCAACCATTTTTAAACCTACATTTTAGAATCTGTTCTTTATTTTTATTTTTTTAATTTTTAATTTTTGTGGCTACAAAGAAGGTGTAAATATTTATGGGGGTACATGAGCTATTTTGATAAAGGCATATAATGTATAATGATCACATCAGGGTACATTTACTCTTTGTGTTACAAACAGTCCAGTAATACTTTTCTACTTATTTTTAAAAGTATAATTAAATTGTTATTGACTATAGTCACCCTGTTGTGCTATCAAATACTAGATCTTACTCATTTTCTCTAACTACTTTTTGTACCCATTAACCATCACCAACTCCCCCTCCCTATTATCCTTCCCAGCCTCTGGTAACCATCCTTCTATTCTCTATCTCCAAGGGTTCAATTGTTTTAATTTTTAGCGCCCACAAATAAATGAGAACATGCAAATAGAATCTGTGCTTTAGTATGTGAGATTTAACATTTTTGCTAGTATGTTATTTTGGCTCAGGTTTGTAATTATCAAATTGTTTCATGGCTTTACAGGGGTCTAAATTATGGATAATAATGGAATACCTGGGTGGTGGTTCAGCACTGGATCTTGTAAGTATTTTAAAATAATTACACACAGATGCAAATGTGTGCATAGGCACATACCTTAATTTTTTAAATTGAAGATTAATGGCTTTTGGGCACGCTAAGTGGTTGCTTTAGTTAATATGTTCAAATTAAATTATTTTTTCATGACCACTACTACCTTATGTAGGTACAGATGTATTGTACGTTTGAACATGTTGCTGGCATTCTAAGACTATATAAGAAATGCAAATAGCTTAATAAAATAAAGTCTCCCAAATTAGAAGGGGATGTGTGTATCCATTGCTGTCAAAGTTTGACTTTTGCAAGCTTATCCCTGAAAAAAACTGAGTTTTCTTAGATTTTTAAAAAATATGTAATTGAGATAACTGTCACTAAAAGTGATTTTTATGAACTGAATGTTTGTGTCCCCCCAAAATTCATGTGTGGAAATCCTAACCCCCAATGTGATGGTATTAGGAGGTGGGGACCTTGGGACCTAATTAAGTCATGAAGGTGAGTTCTCATGAATGAAATTAGTACCCTTATAAAAGAGGCCCCAGAGAGCTCTCTGACTTCCTTTCCACCACGAGAGGGTGCAGTGAGAAGAAGGCTTTCTGGAAACCAGGAAGAGTGCCTTTACCAGACTCGAATCTGCCAGCCCCTTGATCTTAGACTTCTTTCCCAGTCTCCAGAACTGTGAGAAATAAATATTATTTAAGCCACCCAGTCTGTGGTATCCTGTCATAGCACCTGAATTGACTAAGATAGTGGTACTAGGGTTCTAAACAAGGTAGGCCTACAGATCCAGTTCTTCACAGAGTTCTCTCTGCCCCTCTATAGATTATTTGGAAATGTGATGGCATTTTAGGTTGTCACAATGACTTAGAAGTGCTCCTGCCATTTTAGTGGTCATGGATCAGAATGCTAAAATCCTGCAGTGTGCAGGAAAATTCAACCCAATGAAGATGCATTCACACACAGAATGCCTTTGAGAAACACTGGTTGTTCCCCAATTTAGTGTGATCCTATCAGTGTTGAGTTTCTTTCCCTTCCTTAAAAATCTTTATTAATATGATACTATGTTTAAAATTCAGTATGACTTATGAGAGGCAACTTAGTGTAGTAGAATGACCACTGGGCTGGCCTAGGGTGTTTGAGGTTATAGGTCTGGCTCTGTGCCTGTGAACCAGACACAAACTTCCTGGACGTAGGTGTTCTATAAAACAAAGAAGTTGCACTAAGTTATTTCTAAGTTCCCTTCCATCTTTAATATTATATGATTTTTTTATTTGCATGTTTCTGCCTTAGAAATTATAGAGTATTCTGTTTCTAAGAAAGTGTTTTGATTAAAATAATCAAGTAATATTTTAATTCTTATCTTTTTAGGTGCAGATGAGTTTTCCTAACTGAAAGTGATTAAATATTTTTAAAAGGCTTTAACCTTGACTGCCAGTAACTCAAAGTTTCAAATAATTTTATGAACAGAAATGACTATAAGAGATTTTCTTTCCTTTAGGCAGAACCATATTTAAACCATTCTAAAGAAATGGTAATTAAACTTGATGGAGAGCCTCATCTACTACTAGGAATTCATGTCAGTTTAATCAGTTGCTGAATTTGGTAATCTTTCCTTGTGTCTAATCTAATTCTTATATCTTAAAGCCTGAGTTCGTTTTTTTTTCTCTCCTCTCTAGTGAGAGAACACCACTGATGTTTCTTTGTGTAATAATCCTTCATGCATATGGAGTCAGGCTTCATTCTCCTCTTGAAGTTAAATGATCTCATTTCTATTTGTCTTGTCACAGAGTCATATTATTCAATAGTTTTTTCATTAGCTCTACAAGAAGCCTCTCAATTGTTTCATGATCCTCCTTCCATTTTTCGAATATTAAGAGCCCTTTCCAAATTTATCAGTTGTCTTATCTGGTCCCTCAGGGTGCTCACCATGTCTCTTCCCCGTTTTGGAAGCACTGGCAAAGCTAGGCCACTCTGTTCAACAGGATCACTGATAGCAATGTTAAGCAGTGAACACTGGCCTAACCCCAATCAACGACCCAAATCTGTGTCCCCTAGTAGTAGTTTGGTCAGTTTTATGAAATCTCCAAGTTAAATGATTGTGAGATCTTAATCTCATCCTGCTATTCTGAACTCTACTTAATAAAACAAATAGCCATTAATAACAGTTTCAATGAATGAAAAATGTTGTTAGTACTGTATTGGTTAAGAATCAAAAGCCCTAGGTCATAAGCCCAGCGCTAACAATGACTGCCTGGCAAATATTGGGCAGCCCTTTAGCCTCTTTGTGTCTTAATTTATTCACATGTTAAATGAAGAAATTGAATGAGTAATCTCTAATTTTGTGTTCTTAGCTCTAAAATTCAATAATATCGTGATTTAATTAGAAAACTCATTTAACTAGACTTTACAGGGAGAGCAGATAATGAGAAAAGGTGCTATTCCTTTTTCATGTATATTCCTGTACAAATAAATGCTATCATTTGGGGGAATCTAAGACAGGATTAGGTGTAGAGGAAGGCTCTGCTACTAAGAACAAGAGGAAATAAGAGGGATGTTTAGCAGAGAGTGTTTCTCAAATTAAACTGGTGCCTGGTACCTAACTAATGGAATAACATAAGATTACAACTTGTCATTTATGTCAACATTATACAGTGTCTACCTTGAGTCACTCCCATTCTTGAAAAACAATTTATTGTATGTGAGCAGACTTTGAGTATATTGCACATAATTTTATTGAGTTTATTATGCTCCACTTCTTTCCAAAAAGAATCGTGGTGGCTTGCAACAAAAACACATGTAATAAGATGACTAGAATAAAACATGAGCCCCAAGAAAAAAGAAACAATATGCTAACCATAAGAGAAGGCATAAAATAGCAGACTGCATTAGGGACTGGCTGGAAGTTAAAGTGTGACGAAGATCCTCACAAATGTACAGTCTTCGAAAGAGTCAAGGTCCCTCTCCTGCATATTCTCACTTGACAGCAGAGGCAAATTACACAAGGCAAGTACACTGCCCTGGGACAGAGATATTATCTGTTAGAGACATGGCAAGGTCTTCAGTTATTGGAGAAAAGTTCAAATGGAGAAGTCTCCTTGCCACAGAGTCTTTCTTCCCATCCTCCTCTAGCACCCAGTTAATTGAGATTTCACTTTTATTGAATTTTAACATGAACCTAAAATATAGCAGATAAGCTCATGAATCTTTAGGATCCCCTTTTTGTTGTTTTTACTTAAATATTTTTAAAAACTTCTGTATTAGGCAATATACTGGCTTATTTATGTTACTTTTAGATGTCCTTCAGAATGATAGCTAGTAGGCATTACATTAATCTTGCCCAATCACTTAAAATAACCAAGGATATACCTCCTCTGGCCTTGCCAATGTCCTATGATCAGATGATACTAATTACTGATCTTAAGTAGTGTGACGTTTGTCCTTCAGTTATTTTGTAGTACCTCAGAAGTTCATTGCCAGCCATTAATAAAATAGTATGCCATTTTCACCCTTTCTAGAAGACTTTAGAAACTATTTTAATCACTACTGTTTGAATAGAAAGTTTGGGGTGGAAGTTGATAGATTTGAAAGTAAATAGATAATGTTACCTGGGAAAGGGACCTATTGAATTACAGACATCCCTGGAGTATACTATATACCCAGACCACAGTTAATACTAGATGGTGAGACCAAAGTATGAGTTCTATTTTAAGCTGTTAAATTTCAACATGAAAGTGCCCTTTATTCAGCATAAATATGGCATTCATGAAAGATGAAATACACAAGGTGCCAAAGAGCTGTGGATCCCTCCCAGTGTGAGGCAGAGTGGGCAGTGTTTGATTTTCACCACCTCTTCCCTCCTTCCAGAAGCAAACAGAACTCTACCTCGGCTCTGACTTTAGATTCCCACCCTTTCCTGTAATAATATTGTACAGTCCACTGTTTGTGCTTTATGAGGTACCAGAATTTTAAAATAACCATTTATTTTAAAGAGGGATTTTCAGATATTCCATTACAAGTTCTCCTGAAACCTAATCATTGCTTTCCTTGTATTCCAGTTGGAACTATTGGCTTTGGTACAGGGATGGGGAAATAAAGGGATATGTGTTACATTTATTTGAAAAACATTATCCCTCCATGATTTAATTTTTTTACCATCATAGTCTGAATAGTTTAATTATTATATTCTTGGCTAAATTTACAATTTGAGTTTTAAAAAGGCTATTCTTTACCATGTTATTAAAATACATAAATGCTGATTGATATGATCAAATAGTTGCTGTGGAAATCTTATGGATTCTCTGACCTAAAAATCAGTTTCGTGTCAATATGTAGCAACTTTTTCACAGCAATTGCCTGAATTTAAGTAGCTGATTTCTCTTTTTTTCCATCTAAAGAAAAGATAGTTGGTTCTGTCATTATGTAAGCATATTTATTCCATCTTTGATGTAAATATTCAGGAACCTCAGAATTTGAAGCCTAGTATATAGGTAAAAGGGCTCGTATTATCTTTCATTAAATTGAATCATTAAAAAACCTGTTCAGCCCTTTGACTGAACTCTTTTGCTTTCTTCCTTCACATTTTACATTTTTCCTTCCTTGTTTAGATATTGGTTTGATAAACAGAGCGGCATCATGTGTCTAAGTGATTTCTTCATTTCAAAGATACCAATTTTGAATTTTATGTTTCCAAACTTTTACACGTGTGTATGTGTGTGTGTGTTTTTCCCCTTAAGCTTCGAGCTGGTCCATTTGATGAGTTCCAGATTGCTACCATGCTAAAGGAAATTTTAAAAGGTCTGGACTATCTGCATTCAGAAAAGAAAATTCACCGAGACATAAAAGGTATACAAAAGTCTAATATGAACCTGAGAAAAATAGAAGCATTCTGAGCAAGCTGAGTTTTTTTTTTTCTTTTCTTTTTTTCCTCCTAGCTGCCAATGTCTTGCTCTCAGAACAAGGAGATGTTAAACTTGCTGATTTTGGAGTTGCTGGTCAGCTGACGGACACACAGATTAAAAGAAATACCTTTGTGGGAACTCCATTTTGGATGGCTCCTGAAGTTATTCAACAGTCAGCTTATGACTCAAAAGTAAAGTATTACCTGTACAAACTGTTTTGAGCTTGTTAATAAATTATATATGGCACACTATCTTAGTTAATACACTGCCTTATTTTTCCTTGTTTCACAAGTGTTTCTTAAGCTAGAGTTATGTCATATTTTGCTGTTTAATCATAAATTCCCTCGCAGCTAACTAATATTTGGACCCTATTCACTTCAATGGCTTTTCATCCCACGTGGAATATAATCCTAAGTCCTTTCTGTGACATATAAAGCTCTACACAATCTGGCCATTATCTGCCTCTCCAGTCTTATCTCCTACCACTCTCTTCTAGATTATTCATCCACAGTGGCCTCCTGGTTGTTCCTCAAACATAGCAAGTACACCCTGGCCTCAGGACCTTTGCACCTGCCCTTTCCTCTGTCTGAAAAAACCTTCTTCCCACAATCAGGTCTTTGCTTAAACATCACCTACACAGGGAAGTCTTCCCTGGCCATCTTATGTAAATTTGCAACACCCTTGTCCCCATGATTCATTATTCTCTTACTATGCTTTGTTATTTTCTTCACAGAAGTTAGCACCATCTGGCACCATATTATTTATTTATTTATTGTCCTTCTTAATAGAATGTAAGCCCCTTAAGAGCAGGGATTTTTGTCTGGCTTATACACCACTGAAATCCTCCATTCCAAGAAGGGTACCTGGCAGAAAGTATGGAATTCATTATGTTTTACATAAATGAATTCTATTAATAAAAATTTATTAACACCACATTTTCTTGAGAGACAAGTACTGTATAGCCATTAGGTTCCACAGACTATTTTGTGGTAGTATATTGGAATGGAGTTTCAAGGTGATATACATATATATATGCATATATATACGTATATATATGCATATATATGTATATGTATATATATGCATATATATACGTATATATATGCATATATATGCGTATATATATGCATATATATGCATATATATTACGTATATATATGCATATATACGCGTATATATATGCATATATATACGTATATGTATATATATATATATATATTTTTTTTCCTTTTACCTCAGGCTGACATTTGGTCATTGGGAATTACTGCTATTGAACTAGCCAAGGGAGAGCCACCTAACTCCGATATGCATCCAATGAGAGTTCTGTTTCTTATTCCCAAAAACAATCCTCCAACTCTTGTTGGAGACTTTACTAAGTCTTTTAAGGAGTTTATTGATGCTTGCCTGAACAAAGATCCATCATTTGTGAGTATATACTGCTATTATTACTATTTGTTTTCTATTATTAGATCTACTTATAGCAAAGACAGCTTTTCCTGCAATAGGGAATACAGTGCATGTGAGAATTGTCTAAGATCCATCCAGGAACCTGGTTCGTCCTTCTGTATTGCTATTTCTATTGAGTTCTTAACCAGATTCTTCATTCTTTTTCTCCTTAACCTTCATTTTTTTCTTGATCCTCAGCTTCCTCCTTATTCTATTCATTATTTCCTCTTTCAGGGGGAAATAAATTTGAGAAATAAAGTTAACTTCGTATTATGTCATTATTAAAGTGTATGTATAAATACAATGATTTTTATTCAACTGTTTTCATTTTTCATGAAAAGTTATATTTGGGTTTAACTATTTTTTTTTTTTTTTTTGAGACGGAGCCTTGCTCTGTTGCCCAGGTTGGAGTGCAGTGGCGCGATTTCGGCTCACTGCAACCTCCATCTCCCAGATTCAAGCGATTCTCCTGCCTCAGCCTCCCAAGTAGCTGGGATTACAGGCACCCGCCACCATGCCTGGCTAATTTTTGTATTTTTAGTAGAGATGGGGTTTCACCATGTAGGCAAGGCTGGTCTCAAACTCCTGACCTCTAGTGATCCGCCCTCCTCAGCCTCCCAAAGTGCTGGGATTACAGGCATGAGCCACCGCGCCTGGCTAGGTTTAACTATTTTTATTTGGTGTTTCGAAACTTCAATGTGAAGTTGTATACTTTTCCTAGGCTAGTGAGCTCCATTCATTTACTTGGTGGATTCAATTACAGTTGTTTTACTGTTGTTGAAATAAAGCTGCCTTGTGACTTTTCGAGATGGGAAATACACAAGAGCAGTCCAAACTTGATATAACTATTTTTAAGTTGATGATAAACATTCTCATATTAATAAAATGAAGGCGGAACATCCTCCACAGCACCTGGTGTTTGCATTTAGATGCAATAGACATTGATTTCTGATGGAGAAGGGATTATAAGATATGTGTAGATAATAACAAAATTACAGCCTTGCAAGTTTTCATCAGGTTTTTTCAAATTTACAGTAAATGTGATTAAAGTATTTTAGAACACTACTTTGAAATGTTTTTAAATGTTTACTTTCTAAATACTGTCATGTGTCTCTCTGCTTTTGAGAAGGCCCTGCCTGCCAGTTTGCTGGTGGGTAAGCCACCTGCTGCCCATTGGGCTTTAACAAATTGGGACACCAAAGTAGTAGATTCAATGTGGTTGCCTTGAGCCACTTCAGTAATAGAATTAGCTATTTTCCTACAGCATTTTAGTTGTTCTTATGTCTACAGACATACCTTTATACCTTTCAGCTTAGTAATTCAAATGATATTTTTAAACCATTCCTTGTAATCATAAGAGTTCAACAATTGTCATATGCAGCCTTGATCTTTTTATCCTTAGCGTCCTACAGCAAAAGAACTTCTGAAACACAAATTCATTGTAAAAAATTCAAAGAAGACTTCTTATCTGACTGAACTGATAGATCGTTTTAAGAGATGGAAGGCAGAAGGACACAGTGATGATGAATCTGATTCCGAGGGCTCTGATTCGTATGTACAAATTATTTAATTTTTATCTAGGCAGCCTATTTAAATATTGTATATCTTTTAGCTATGCTCCAGTGTGCTTGTTCTAGCATAAAATATAAACCATATTTTGAAATTTCACCTTAGAAACTGCAAAAATCGTTCAATCACAGTCTGTGGAATACAATGAAGTTGGAAACATGTTTTTCTTGGAAGTGAATAGCTCTAGTTTTAAATGGTCTTGGTCTAACCCCTAGTGGATACTTGAGTATATTACAAAATTTTGGAACAGGATTCAGTTAAAGGTGTTATATTAGTTTGCTCAAAGTAATAAGGAGCTGTGTTTTCTCATACTTTGATGGCAACCTGCAAAATCCCTCTAAAGAACTGACCTCCAGGCCTTTCCCACCTCTTGGCCATGTACCAAAGCAAGATCAGACTGATACATTTAAATATTCATTTAGGTATGATTTTTATTTCTTGAAAAAGTTGTAGGGTTTTATAACAGCAGCGTTTACATTAAAAATTCAGCCTCTAAGTCCGTCAATTAATTTAGACTAGGAAAGTCTGTATGCTATGCCAGAATTTAGTCCTCCACCAGCTGAACTGGCACAAAGGCAACACCAAATTTCTTTAGATACTACTCTGAGATTCTTCCATTTATGAGAAATTGCCTAATGTTGGAAAGGGATAAAAAATATCAGAATAATTTGTGCCCTATTCTAATGGGTGTTAGCCTTAGCTTCCCATAAGAGTCACTCATGGAACCTTAAAGCAATCACAAGCCACACCACTGGAGACCCTGATTCAATAAGTGGGGAGTAGTGAGGGACAGGTATTTATTTATGGTAGGAGGTCTCAATGAAGCACACATAGAGTTGAGAACCACTCCACTACTACTCTGTAGTAAAATGTAGTATTCACCTGAAGCTGAGATCAGATGCTTTTTTGCATCATGAGTTTTTAAACATTGGGACAATGATCCCTTTAGATTCTACCTGCATTGATTTGGTATTTTTGCCAAGCTGAATCATTTGGGCACTTATAGAGGTATCTTTGGCAATCTCTTTAGGGAATCTACCAGCAGGGAAAACAATACTCATCCTGAATGGAGCTTTACCACCGTACGAAAGAAGCCTGATCCAAAGAAAGTACAGAATGGGGCAGTATGTATATGGAGACAATTACTTACTCTTCATACAGTTTTTCAAACTATGTAGTGAGATTATAATGGCCGAAAATTATTACCATTGAATACTCCTAAATGCCTGTCTGCCTCACTGTGTTTGTAGTATGCTTCATTTGTCATTAGTTTTGAGCTAATTAAGAAAAGTTAATAGAAGTTATTTAAGTGGCCATATTGGTATTTTTTTAAGTGCATTTCACCTGGAGATACATAAGCCCAGGGAATCACAGGTACCTATTGTACTCCCAGAAGTTAGAGGACTTCTGGATGATAAACGGGAATGAATGATAGGAAGAAAGCTTAGAGACTTGCCTTGCATACAATCTTTTGTTTTCAGTGGGGGATTCAAATTAGTTCATATTTGTTAAAGAATAAGAAAATCATGACACTTAATTTCACGTGTATAATCTATATTATTTGTTCAAAGGAGCAAGATCTTGTGCAAACCCTGAGTTGTTTGTCTATGATAATCACACCTGCATTTGCTGAAGTAAGTACAGATTAATTAGCCTTGGATATCTGTTTTAAGTGGTATAATATTTTAAATGTTTTAACTATTACTCTTTCTCAGCTTAAACAGCAGGACGAGAATAACGCTAGCAGGAATCAGGCGATTGAAGAACTCGAGAAAAGTATTGCTGTGGCTGAAGCCACCTGTCCCGGCATCACAGATAAAATGGTGAAGAAACTAATTGAAAAATTTCAAAAGTAAGTTGGAAATGTCATTTTAAAAATTATTTTGCATTTTCTGTTGTATGTTAATTTATGATGCAATGTAATTCCTTTGATTCAACCATTCCAATTATTCCTAACAAAGTCACCTTTTAATACATAGTTGTATACTTAAAAATAGTTTTTGTTTGTTGTCTATCTTAAACATTAGCTTTTGGAATGATTATCTTTAGGCATGACAAGGTAGTTTTCCACTGCATGAAATGACCTATTTTTCTTTTTCCACTAGTAAGAGTATAGACAAAAGGTCACTGAGCATATTCTCATTTGAGCTCTTATTAATATAATTGTGGAATGCTTTCTTTCTTGCCACTACCCTCAGAATTGAACAAAACACCACTAGTTGCATAGTTTCCAGTGCTAAAGTGCCTACGTTTGACCTCCATATGAAAAGTTAAGGAAAAGGTAGAGGGACTCAATCCAGACCAAAAAAGGGCTTTTATGTTCAACTTCAGTTTCTATGTTGTCTCTTGAAATATTCATTTGATTTTTTTTTTGCATTCAAAAAAGTTCTTACATTTAATTTTTTAAAAAATTTTCAACAAGACTTTTGTATGCATGCACACATATACACTCCTTAGCTCAAGCAAGCTATAAGGTGATACTGATTTTAGCCTTGACCCTGCTATATCTCTTCTCAGTGCATCTTTATATTTCTTTGTGTTTGTGATGCCACTGGGATGGAGATGGAACAAACTCTGTGACCTGTGAAATCACACACTGTCAAAGATCTTTCTATCTGATAAGGCTCACTTGTGCTCGCAAACCTAACTCCCTCTTAAAATCCTTATATTTTAATGAAAACCTCCCATTTGAAAACAAATCAATCGGAAGTTGTGAAATCAGATGCAGAAGGGATTTTTTAACTTGTTTATATTTTAACATCTACATGATGAGATTCAATAGAAACAATATATCCCTTTTGTGGAATCAGTTTCTTCATTGCAGAGTTCATACAAAGGAGAAATATAAACATGCATAGTTATACATTGGTTTAAATTTTAAAAAAATTTTATAGGTGTTCAGCAGACGAATCCCCCTAAGAAACTTATTATTGGCTTCTGTTTCATATGGACCCAGAGAGCCCCACCAAACCTACGTCAAGATTAACAATGCTTAACCCGTGAGCTCCATGTGCCTTTTGGATCTTTGCAACACTGAAGATTTGGAAGAAGCTATTAAACTATTTTGTGATGGTGTTTATCATTTTATATTTTGAAAGGATTATTTTGTAAGGAATAACTTTTAATACTATAGTTTCACCTGTATTCTAGTAAATGTCGAGACACCGTTTTGCTTTTAAGTATCCCTATTTCTTAAGTTACTAGGATGAATACCTTTCACATTTTGATCTTTAATTGACTCTACGGTCATGAAACATACAGGTCTTTCGAAGTCATTCTCAATATTCAGCTTTTGTATATTATCAAGCTTCAAAAAGCTTTTTTTTTTAAAAAAAACATGCATATTCTAGGAATGACTATTGGTGGGGAGGTGTAAATAAGTCATACCTTCTTAAAACAGAAAATTTTAGTAAAGTCTTTTAAATGAAACCTGTAAAAGTATTGACTCTTCTACCAAGTTGGTATGATATTCCAGGCAGCTCAATGATTATCACATTTGAGACCCTGTGTTTGAAGCATTTACAGACAATGTACAGCAACAGAGGTACCTCTTGGTGTATAGTATTTACATTCTCTTTCAGGTAGAAGAGGCAATTTTACCCTTATTTAACATGGTTAGAAATTTAAAGCAAGATCATTTACCCAAGGATAGGTGTTTGGTAATGTTGGAGGAGTTAGTCTGGCTTCATGTTTTACATCTTCAACTAAAATCCCATACTATCTGCTTGGATTTGGAGAGCCAAAAAATAAAGCTGATTGTCATGTGATTAAATACCTGATCAACAGGTATGAATATAACTTAAACCAGCATATTTTTGCCTTGGTAATAAATTGTCCTATAAACTATTTATATATTTTTGTTCTTCATAATTATCACTAAAAAGCATCAGTTTGTTGTTTTTAAAAGGATATTTAAGTGAGCATTTTCTAGTTCATATGAAAATAACCATAGTACAGGATGATTTCTGTCCACACAAAGGTTAAGTTAGATTGCACAGTTAATTTTCACTTATATTTATGGTACTATTATGTGGGTGATGCCTTTTTCTTTTAAGCCCAGTACATATATTATGCCTGCCTAAGTTCTGAACTGGGGCTATATTTCAGTAGTTGTAGAATTATTGATATTTAGTTTTGGTAGTTAATGTTTAATTGTTTGGATCTGCACAGTTTGGTTTTTGCACAGAAGTCATTTTAAAAAATCTGAGTAATTGTCAAATATTAAAAGAAAGATATTCTTCCTGTAGGGAATACAGTTTTTAGTCAAAGTGGCCATTACATCCTCTTTTTAATTTACGTAATATAGATACTTGAGAAAGTTGTTGTGGTGTTGTATGCCAAGAAAATTCTTTTCATTGGTGCCTATATTGTAACAATTATTTTTAATGCATTGTATTTTGAAGTAACGGTTCAGTTAAATTTTTCACCTGCTGTGTAACTGAAACGCAATTACAGTGTATAATCTGTAGAAGTCTGGAGATAATTTTGCAACTCATGTTATGGGTTAAATGAATATTTTTGTAAAAGTAAAAGCAACAAATTTATAAATTGATTATTTGAAACTTTACAACACAATTGCATCCCAAATACAAATTGTATTGCTTATTCATTATAACTATTCGTCCTGTAATCTGTTTCTAGGTGAAGCATACTCCAGTGTCTTGGGGGTTTTGAAAATAAATATTTAAATTTCACAGTCCTCAATGTTTGTTTTCCTTGAGATGGGGGTGTGGTATGGGACTTCAAGGACTCCTTTGTCCTTTATTGTTCAAACACTAAAATCGAAATTTCTGTTGGAAACCAGAAGATACTTTTCACATTTCATTAAGCATTAATTATAGCTACAGTGAACATCTGTCCTGATTTCTAGGCCTCCTGTCTTGACCAAATTATTAATAAAGTCCCCTTTCACTTGAAAGTGTCCTGGGTTGAACAATATATTATATGGTCACCCTAATTATTATATTATTAAAAGATCATATACAGATATAAACAGTAAAGATTTTTAGAAATTGATATGAGAAATAGCATTAACCTAAAGGAGTTTAAGTTTTTCCTAGAGAAGAGATTGAGGGTGAGCATAACATAGCATTAAGGATCTATGGTATTAATATGTATTAATATATTAGTATATTAATTATATAATATTCTAATATTATACTGTTATATTATTAAGCCCAGATGATTGGGTTTCAATATATTCTTATTATTAGATAGCTATTCTAGACTTGTGAGTTACTGGATATGAGTCCAGAAGCAGACAAGAAAGTGCTAGGATGGAGGAAAGGGGTGGGATGAGGTATATTAAGAGGGATTTTTCTGATGTAAAGTTTAGGAGAGTGAGGACGCTATTCCATTAGTTTTTTCTCCTTTAAGTTATATATAAAAAATAGCTTGCCTATGGAATTGCCTCCTTTCTTTGAAGTTAGTAGTAACATTATCTTGTAAATATGTTGGACTTTAAAATCAAACAAAATAAACTTCTCAAATAGAATGCTATACCTTCTAGGAGGACCATTAGAGAAATTCTGAATGGGTCAAAAATGGAATTTTGGTTCATTAACTCACCCTGGTATTAGTACCATCCTTTTTTGTTTCAGCTACCCTTCAATTCTACTACTTTTCCCCTCCCTGGCCATACATTTTCACTTGCCTCCTTCCTTTTCCTTGTTCTGTAACTGTCCCTTTCCTCAGTAATAGGCCAGAACCAATCACTTCTGAAATTGATTAAAACAAAAGGAAGAACATAGTTATAATTTATTTTTTAATTACCTGGATTTTCCATCACACTTTATTACAATAACATTCATTTCCTGGCCTGCATACATGCAAGAAACTATGACAAAAAATAAATTCTGGCAGGAAATATTAGATAAACAAACTGACCTGATGATGTTTCTCTTTTACTAGATATAGTAGATAGTTAAGAATATAGAAGTTATAAGTAAAACAACATGATATTTTTATCAGGTTTATGTCTGGCTCTAGAAATTGATTTAATTCATGAATTTCCTAGGTTTAGAATTCTGCCAAGTCCTAGATTAATTCTAAACCTGTATTCTCTTGAGAGGATCTATGCCACCACCTCCTTCCTGAGGCTGTAGGAGGGCCATGCTCCGCTTTTATATGTTATAAAAATGGAAGTCTTTAGCATATTACAAGACCATTTCTACTGGGCCCCACACAAATAGTAAAGACTGAAATATTTGTTCAGTGTTGTTTAAGAGCACAAAGATCAACACAGTCACAATCTACTAAATCACTAAATGCCATTAGAAGCCAATTCCATATGCCAACCCATACTGTCACCATTCTTCAGCATTGAAGAGCCTGACCTTCACTCACAATGTCCCTATGAGGAAGTATGCAGTGGAGATGACAAATACCTACCTCGCCTTGCCACAGTGCTGGTGAGGAGAGGGCATATTCTAAAGTCCCTTCAGAGGTAATGGAAGAGTGAAACTCAACAGCTGGATCTTTCGTAAGGTAGGCATCCAAAATGAGATTTCCTTAATACCAATGAATATGTAGTAACCAAGAAAATGGTTTCTACAACTTTCATTATTTTCTGCCTAAGTTGGTAACATGGAACTGGCTTAGAAATGTCCATAGGTTCACACTTTTAAGCTAAAAAGTAATTAAATGGTTTTAGTGAAGACCTGTCTTCAGCAGTTGGTGTGTTGAAATAAGCATCTTCATCTTCTTCATCTAACTGTAGACTACCAGAAGACAGGCGGATTCTGGCCATGGGTGACCTTATTTCTTTGCCATACAAAGCATAGTACTCTGGTTTAAGAATCTCTGATTCAGAATCACTGGATTCACTAGCTACATACCTTTCTGCTGTACTTTGATCCATTAGAACTGCTGGCAACTCCTGCTCTGCAAACATATCCGTAAACACGTCTGCTTTATGACTGAGAGCAGGACAAGGCCCTAAAGGTCTAAATTCTGACCCAAAAGGAAAACGAATAGTTTTCATGTCTGATTGGCTCTGGGACCTTTTAGGGGTTGGCTCTTGAATGTTATATACAAATGCATCTTCCAAATTTGGGTCTTCCTCTTCTAGACCTACATTGATGTTGCTCCTACCGCTAGTCCTGGCTATAGCTTCTTGGAGTCCTTGCAGGTCTTGCTGAAAGCTGTTCATTCTGATATTCCTTGGGCTTCTTTTGGCTGGCTTCATTGCAGTGGGCTCTACATAGCTATCTGGACTTGTCTGTTCCTCTGCTCTGATTGGGGACCGTCTGGGCACCTGGGGTGGCTTGTCCACATAAAAAAAGACCTGGGGAGGCATAATACCAACCCGCTGATCTGTACAAGGAATATAGGGCACATCCGTGTAAGTTAGCTGCTTTGCTGGACTCACTTTGCTTGTGAGGCCAGAAGATATGCTCATGTGATTACCAGCAAACTTACAGCTTGTTTGGAAGGAGCTTAGAGGACTCCTCTCCGAAAACGTGTCTCTGGGATCAGGGTTAGGATTGGGCTCAGTGTTAAAGACAGGGTCCATATAAATGTAAGGGAAAGAGGAACTGCTTTGGGACTGATGTAGCAATGTGGGATCCGCCTCTGGTTTGGAATGCGCCAGCTCAGTTGCAAATGTCACCTCCACTGCAGAGTTCCTCCTCCTACTCTCTAGCACCGGCTCAGATGCGTGCACTCCATTCACATTTTGGTAGTAGCCACCACCATATGCTAGTCTCAAATCTTCCACCTTGAGAGAAAAGACACATTGGTGAAAGAAGGAAAAGGCCATTTGGTTAGGGCTGGGGGAGGGATCTAAAATAGCCTCAAAGTTTGAAAGGTAGTTTTTCATAAAGTCATTTAACAAGATCCATGTTCCATTCTAGGGTAGATAAATATGTAAAGAAAGGGTAATAACTTCTGCTACATCCCAGTGCATGTGTTAAAAAGTACATGTGACACTATTCTTTCTCAATGCCATCCTACTTCCAGACTCTGAGTGTATATACTACAAGCAGTTTGGTTTAATAGCTATATTAGTGAACCAGGAGTCCTGCCTGTTAGTCCTGGCTCTGTCTCTGATTTGCTGTGTGACCTTAGACAAGTCTCCTAACCTTGCTGCTCCAGCCTCCTCCCTATTTTCTGTAAAATGGTGGGAGGAGGGCTATGAATGCTATGAGAGGTTCATATACTAAATGGCTCCTTTCATCATTATGCTTCTGATGCCTTTTGGATAAAAACTGCCAGTGACTTGAAGCCATGAGGGTTTATGAGACCTATAATTATTTTTTTAGGGAGAGTAAAAGAAAAATAATTCACAATTTTCATACTAAAAATGTCAAAGGAAGCCATTGTCTCACAGTTCCAAGGGAACAACACTTTGTCCTTAAGTTACAAAATTACACAGGAAAAATACTCTAAAACTTTAACCCAAGACCTTATACCTTCCTCTACACTTTAAGATTTTCATAGGTAAAAAGATAGAGCTTTCAGTTTTGAAAATTCAAAGCCATTTGGATCTGCATTTTGCAAGATGTTAGCAACACAGGTTGCAATCTGAAGATGTGCCAGTTCTCTCCAGTCTATAAGGTACACACCAGTGGTAGTTTACTAAATGGTCTTCTATTGGCAGGAAAGACCGAGCTGACAGACCTCCCCAGGAAGCTAACCTACTCGAACAGAGTAACCTTTTTACACACTGGGATTCTGGCAGAATCAATTCTTGGAAGCATTTGAAATTTGCACAAATTACATTTATCTAAAGAAGTAGAAATTTTCAGAAACCTTACTTGTTTTGACACATCAGAGAGGAGGTCTGGTGAGGACCTGCACTGTCGTTCATGGTACTGAGATGGGTAATGTTTCCTGAAATCCCCAAGCAGAGAAGTCATTGAAATGACCTTCATGTGAATACCAGGATACATAGAAATCTCCAAATTCAACATAAAATCAACACGAGCAAGAGAAACAAAATCATGTACCTTTCAAATGGCAAGCTCTTCAGCCTCCCTTTTCTCCCATATTCCAAAAGTTGCCTTTGGGTTCGTCCACTATCATAAGGAACAATAAAAATCCTTAGTTCTAGCCATAAACCAATAGGCTACTAAAACTTGAAAGCCTCGTTTATTGTTGAAATCAAAAGACTAGATGAATGATATATGTCATGAATCTTTGACCATCACAATGATAATACTCACTTATTCAAGGACCAGGCAGAGAACAACCTCAACTACTCAGAACGCAAGTATTTTTTAAAGGCCTCTGAACAGGGTTATATAACAGCTAAAAACTGTGGGCTTTAAAAATAATATACCTGGTCTGGGCACGGTGGCTCACGCCTTAATCCCAGCCCTTTGGGAGGCTGAGGCAGGAGGATGACTCGAGCCCAGGAGTTTGAGACCAGCCTGGGCAACATAGTGAGACCTCATCTCTACAAAAATAATAAAAATTACCCGGGCATGGTAGTGCATGCCTGTAGTCCCAACCACTTGGGAGGCTGAGGTGGGAGGATTGCTTGAGCCCGGGAGGCAAGGCTGCAGTGAGCAGAGATCATGCCACTGCACTCCAGCCTGGGCAACACAGCGAGATCCTGTCTCAAATAATAATAACAACAATATATTTTCCTTTAAAGCCTTTTCCTCTACCTCCAAATCGGAGTCAACTGACTGATTTTCCATACTACTTTGAATGAGGTTACTTATCTGGTTTCCCAGTCCACATCAGAAGAAAAGCAGCTAAATGAACAGTAGAAGAGGATTGTTCTAGTCAGGCATACACTAGCAAAGAAAGTCAGATCACGACCGGGAGAAACATAAAAATCAAAAAGATCACAAGAATTAGCCAGGCACCATGACTCACACCTGTAATTCAAGCACTATGGGAGGCCAAGGCGGGTGGATTACAAGGTCACGGGTTCAAGACCAGCCTGGCCAAGATGGTGAAACCTCATCTCTACCAAAAATACAAAAATTAGCCAGGTGTGGTGGCCCGCCCCTGTAATTCCAGCTACTTGGGAGGCTAAGGCAGAGAATTGCTTGAACCTGGGAGGCAGAAGTTGCAGTGAGCCGAGATCGCGCCACTGCACTCCAGCCTGGGTGACAGAGCAAGACTCCATCTCAAAAACAAAACAAAACAAAGAAACACAAGAATAATAAAGTCTAAAAAGTCTGGACCATGTATCACCTAAGTACAGGGCCTTAACACGCGTCCCCTGCCCTGAGGCCATTATTGCACTACAGCTGCCTGCAAAAGATCATATGTGATGTTTATAATAACTCAGGTCATTAAGAAAAGGGCAAAATATGCTCAGTATCATCTACTGAGAAAGATTCAATCAGAAATATGTAAGTTTTAACAGATCTTAATTTTTACTGGGGTAGGATACCACTCTTTGAAAAAAATCCTTTATGGGGAAGCTTTTAATCAGAATTTTGTACCTAGCTAAAAGTTTTGAAAACTTCCTCCAACTAATTCCTAGGCCGACGTATTCAAGTAAAGACAAGATCTTAACCCAACCTTGCTTCGATTCCTCCAAAGTGTGACCTGTAGTGAGGATTCTCTAGTGGCATATTGTTCAATCTTCTAAATCTCTTATCCCCTCCAGTGCTTTCTCATGCTAGCTTTTACAACCCAAAGGAGGCTGTTGAGCTTTTTCTTTCCATGGTTTGCATATAAGTTAAATATAAGAGAAACAATGGGTTTATAGAACATGTATTCTCAAACTGCACACATCCGCCCATCCTCTCTGAGACTCTGATCCTATCCCTTAGGTAAGGTGCCCCCATCTTCCTCCTTCCTAGTTAGGAAACATTGACTTAATGTGTCATACAGAGAATGAGCAGGAAAGGGTACAATCTTTGATGTGATTAAAATGGATTCTTTGTTGCTTCTAGAATGTGAACTCCTCCTAAGCCTCCTGTGTTATTGAAAAGAAGCAGTGTTAGCAGTTTGCCTATGTGCATTGTTTAATTACCTATAGCGGAAACTGGAACCCTTGCTGCAGAGTAGGGTTTTGGGCTTTGATTTGGGCTCTTCCGAAAGCCTAAAGAAAGCATGGTACTCCACACAAGTCTTCCAGAAAGCTTTGCAGGCATCTCGGCTGGCCATGGTGAACTCCAAGGTATCCTTGCACAACACCTGTATAAACCAATTTCCATCAAGTAAAACATCCTTCAAGAATATCAAAGACCTTCAAATCCCAATGCCTTCCAAACTATTGCTCCATTGGCCCATGCAGCTTCTGATTTTCCACTTGGCTCCCTGTAGGTTTTACACCTACTGAAACCTAATGATTGGCAACCTTGCGAGGAATAGACAGGGCCACTGCTCACAAACAGAGCCTTCTCTAAGAAGCAAATATTGCTTTGCACACTCCCCTCACCTTAAATACCTTTTTTACTCACTCTTCTCTGCCAGAAACATTTTTATGAAGTTGTAAATTTGATTAAAATCATGTCAAAGGGCATCTTTTCAAGGTGAGGAGAAGTTATAAATGACCAACAGGAAACAGGAGGGAGGAGAAGATTTCCTTATAGATGGAAGGGTTTATAAGATGATTACATGTACATAAGTCTGTTGTTTTCTTGAGACAAGGTGTCACTCTGTTGCCCAGGCTGAAGTGCAGTGGCATGATCATCACTCACTATAACCTCGAACTCCTGGGCTCAAGCAATCTTCCTGACTCAGCCTCCTGAATAGCTAGAACTACAGGTATGTGCCACCATACCTGCCTAATTTCTTTGTATTTTTTTTTTGAGATGGGATCTTGCTATGTTGCCCAGGTTGGTCTCAAACTCCTGAACTCAAGTGATCCTTCCACCTCAACCTCTTAAAGCACTGGGATTATGAATGCGAGCCACCACACTCAGCCCATGAGTCTTCTTAGTGTAACAGTTAGAAACACTTTTTCCTCTATAGGTTGTCTTGTTGTACAATGCTCTATATTGCTTATCTAGCATATTCTAATCTTGGCTTTCTAGACCTAAAGTTCGAGTTTTCCCCATCTCCTGACACTATATGTACCCCTCACATGGCATGTTTGCAGCCCTGTTTTCAGCAGCCCCATCAACCCACTGCACTGATCCCACTTCTCTCATTCCTTTCCAGGTCCCTGCATGTAACCTCTGGGGCTCTCCATGAGTTTTACACTGAATCCAGTTTCTTGAACTGCTCAGTGAACACTTTTCTATAAGGTCAAGATGCAGAGAATAAAATCCAAACTGCTGGATCTTCAGTAGGTCAAAAATTAGTTGATACACACTTTTTATTTTCTTTATGGTCATAAGAAAATTCCTTTCTAGACTAAGTGGCTCATGCCTGGTAACGTCAGCACTTTGGGAGGCCAAGGTAAGAGGATCACTTGAGGCCAGGAGTTCGAGACCAGCCTGGGCAACATAGTGAGACCTTGTCTCTACACAATATGTTTTAAAAATTAGCGAAGTGTGGTGGCGCATGCCTGTAGTCCTAGCTACTCAAAAGGCTGAGGGGGGAGGATCACTTGAGCCCAGGTCCTTGAGGCTGCTCTGAGCTATATGTCACCACTTCACTTCAGTGTGGGCAACAGTGTGACTCTATCTCTAGAACAGAAAAAGAAGAAGATCATTTCTAGTACCTTTGTCTCACCCTTTACTAGGCAACCTTGCCCAATAATTGTCTATTTTGCTTACATGTATACCTGACTCCCACATCCTGCTTGTTTTTGGCATATACTAGGTGTTTAATAATTTTTGCTTAAGGAAAGTAATTGAAGATACTTTATAAAATGGAACAGATAACATCAAATGAATGTGTTCTTAGTCCTAGATCTGGTCACTCCCATTTGACTTATCAAATCCCTAAAAAACAGTGTCCAGGGAGACTTGCCTTTCAGCCCAGTTGCTCCATTTTCCTATTACTTTGTTAATTCTAAACTGCCAATCAGATTTCTTAGTGTTTTGCCTTTAGTAAAAAATGATGAAAACTCTGGTTGATTTCTTTAAAGGCAAAAGAAAAGGCACACCATCACTCAGGGCCAGCCGACTTTTACCATTTATATTCAAACGATTTGCAGAAGCAACCAAAAACATTCCCAGTGAACAGAAAGTAAAGGAATTTATTAGAAAGCTACTTACCAAGATATTGGCATGAAGTTTGATGAGAAAATGCTTTCTCTTAAAACTCAACTTGCGGATTTTAGCCCAGTTAAAAGTATTGATCTTTGTATTTCCCTATAACGAAAAATGTGGCAGATTTCAGAATGTATTAACAAGAGTTGGTTTGTAAGACAGTGCAAACCTGACAGAAAATGCACTTAATGAGAGGGACCACCCTTGACCCATCTCTTGCACAGCTTGATCCTGCTGCACTGGGTAGGAGCTGTGGTCAAAGAAGGCATTTCAGGTGGGATACAAGGATGCTCTGGAATGCAAGCAAGAAGGGGTATGCCTAGGGAAGTTTTCTAGCCAGCACAGGGAGATCACAAGAGGAAAGGATTACTACAATAGCTTTTCTAATCTTGCCCCTTTCCCATGTTTCCCGATTCATCTGCTAAAAACAATGTCCTCTTTCTCCTGACACCCCAATAGCTCAAACACCTTCAATAGCTCCTCACTGCCCACATCACATCATGGCCATATCTCACTGCCTCATCTATATTGAATATATAACCTTTGTTCCCACTAATTCCAAAACACCCTTTCATCTAACTCTATACCTGTCTCCTGCAGTCTCCTCGTTTTCCTTGCCCACAATGCCTTCCACATAGTCAAGCCTTCTTGCCAGCTCTGACAGACCCTTCTCTAGGCTATTCTGTTTAATTACTGCAGCCTACACCCATTTCCAACTCCTCTAAACTCCCTTGGCTTTCCTGGTCGTCCCAACCAGCTTTGCTTTTTTGCTAGTTTGTTGTTTGTTCAACAGGTAATCTATTCACGTGGTCTGAAAATCAGAGGTATACAAAAAGATATATATATAGAAAGAAGTCTCACTCCCACCACTGTCACCCCTATTTCTGTCCCCATCTATCCATTCCCTACAGTTAACTATGTTTATTAGTTTGTCATGTATACTTTTCATGCAACTACAAGTAAATACGATTGACCATTTCCCTTTCTGGCTGGTGAAAACACAGGGGTGAGATCACCTTGGGAAAGGACACCCAAGTTTGAGCCAAGCTGAAGGGCTTGAAAGGAAAGAGATTTTACCCGTAACACCAGTACTCCCATGTGAGCAACAGCCAGGTGAATCTGCATCCCTTCACCATCACTGGCGGGGTGAGGCCTGATGCCATACATATCCAGCTTCCTTGCTATGTCCAGTAGCAGAATGTCAGATTCAGCTGGGCTCCTGCCACTGAAAGGGGAAAGAATTTATGAGCCTAATAAATGCCTCAAGAACGACATTTCCACCCTCAGAGCTCCACGAGGAGCTCAGCATTTCATGGAGCCTGAAACTTCTCAGGTTTAAGGACTTGCTCTTAAGAGTCTGTCCCCAACTTTAGTGTTCTCTACTGGGGGAAGCAGGTGCCAGTTGAAAGTACTTACATGTGTTTCTGATGAAAGTGCATGATCTTGCCCTCTAAACAGTCTTGGTTTGGTAAGTACCGAGTTTGTGCCAGATGCTTCCTATCTGTTTCTTCATGAAAGTCTCCAAGTTCTGCTGCATGACAGGAAAAAGACATTTTTCACATTACCTGTGAGGAACTTAGCAATGGATCATCCAGCATACCTTTGTCCTCCATCAAACAGCCCTTTCTTTGCAGCCAATGCAGTCCAAAGCCTCCAACCCCATGCTTTATGTATATTTATGTTTCTATAGGGGTGTGTGTGTTTGGGGGGGGCAATTGGCTCTTTTTCAATTCGGAAGCATTTCAGCCTTAGTATAGGAAGTCACAGACCAAGTATAGATCTTAAGGGATCCAAGATCACAGTTGAACATTTTGTTAGATTTTTCTTCTACCATATTGTATATATGATCTCTCTTACTTTCAATCAGCCACTGGTATCGGTGGAACTATGTCCCCATCCTCTGCCAAGTTCATATGTTGGAGTCCTAATTCCAGTAGCAGAGAATGTGACTATATTTGGAGATAGAGCTTTTAGGAGGTGATTGAGGTGAAACGACTCCATTAAGGCAAGCCTTAAACCAATCTGACTGGTATCCTTATAAGAAGAAGAAATTTGGACACACAGAGAGACACCAGGGATGTGAGTACACAGAAAAAAAGACCAAGTGATAACACAACAAGAAGGCAGCCATCTGCTAGCCAAGGAGAAAGGCCTCAGAAAAAAAAAAAAACCTGCTGACAGCTTATCTTGGACATGAAGCCTCCAGAATTGTGGAACATACATTTCTGGCATTTAAGCCATCCAGTCTCTGGTATTTTGTTATGGCAGCCCTAGCAAACTAATACAGCCATCCAACACCACTCCATCCTGATCATATATTATCAAGAGAGAGGAATATAAATGCCAACTACATTGCAAGCCAATTCATCACTCTGTACATTGGGAGTCTAGTAAATCCCCAGCTATCTGAAATCCCCAATAGGTGAATCATTCTGAAAATCATTCTGGCTTTTCCAAATAGCTAGCAGTTTATCCATGATCATAATTTGCTCTTTTCTAGATGCCTCCAGTTTATTTTTATAAAACATCTATTACAGCACTATGTCTACAAAGGTATTTAGAGCTATGTGCCCTTAACCTAAATTGCCTCAGATTGTTTTGATTTTTGGATTCTTTTTTCTTCTTTATAATTTGTATGCCTTTTTCCTCTCTGTCAGATTTATATGAATCACTTCCTGGTCACTGACTTCCCCTGCAGTCAAACTTTAGAATACTTGGTTCTAAAGTGAGACTTCTAATCTAACATAAAATGAGAAAGCAAATATCCAAACCTGTTAGCATTCTATATACTGTAAGAGTAAATAGACTCTCCATGGAATTCTATAGTGCTCTTCTATTGGATAAGATACATGGACAATAGGATACCTATTTTGAGTGCTGGAGGGCTGTTTTTTTTTCTCTTCTTTCTTGGTTTTCCATTTGTGTTTTAGACAGGTGGGTGTATATCTGTATTTCAAAAATCACAATATAATGAAAATCTCCATATAATAAACATTTTTTAAAAGACCAAAGAAATGGCTCATTCATTTATTAATTTTTTTTACCAATACTGATAAATGTGCAAATCACATTAAAACCTAATAAGGCCCTGATAGTTTCACTGACTAATTCTATCAAATATTCAAAGAAGAAATAAATACCAATTCTTCACAAACTCTCCCAGAAAATAAAGGAGTAGATACTTAGCAACATATTCTATGAGGTCAATATTACCCTGATACCAAAACAGGACAAAAACATCATAAGAAATGAAGACTACAGGTCAACATTCCTCATGAATACAGAGGCAAAAATTCTGAACAAAACACTAGTAACCTGAATTCAACAGCATATGAAAAGGATTTTACACAATGAGTTGAATTTATCTCAGGATTGCAAGGTCAGTTTGACATATGAAAACCAATGACTATAATACACTATGATAATAGAATAAAGGACAAAAAAACCCCGCACATTATCTTCTCAAGAGATGGAGAAAAAGCATTGCACAAAGTCTAATACCCACTCACAGTCAACAAAACAAAACAAAACACTTAACAAACAAGGAATATACCAAATGGTGAGAAACTAAGTGCTTTCACTTAAGATCAGAAATAAGGTAAAGATATCAAGTGCCTGCCACATCTATTCAACATTGTACGGACGGTTCTTGTCAGTGCAATCAGGCAAGTAGAAGAAACATAAAGAATTTGCACTGAAAAGAACGTGGTAGAACTGTCTTTACTTGCAGTCAACATGATCCTGCATGTAGAAAATCCCAAGGCTGAGCATGGTGGCTCACGCCTGTAATCCTAGCACTCAGGGAGGCCAAGGCAGGAGGATTGCTTGAGCCCAGGAGTTCGAGACCAGCTTGGGCAACATGGCAAGACCCCATCTCTACCAAAAAATGTAAAAATTAGCTGGCTGTGGTGGCACGTGCCTGTGGTCCCAGGTCCCAGCTACTTTGGAGGCTGAGGTGGGAGCATTGCTTGAGGCCAGGAATTCAAGGCTACAGTGAGCCATGGCCATGCCACTGCACTCCAGGTTGGGTGAATGAGTGAGGCCTTGTCTCAAAAAAAAAAAAAAAGGAAAGAAAAAAAATCCCAAGGAACCTGTGAAAAACTACTAGAACTAATAAATGAGTTCAGCAAGGTAGCATGATAGAAGATCAATACAGAAAAAGCAACTGTATTTATATATACTAGCAATGAATAATCTAAAAATGATATTTTTAAAAGTTTCATTTACAATAGCATCAAAAAAGAATAAAATACTGAGGAATGAATTTAATAAAAGAAGTGTAAGACTTACACACTGAAAACTACAAAATACTGCCAAGGGAAATTTTTAAAAGATCTATATAAATGAAGAGATAGTTCATGTTCACAGACAAGAAGATTCAATATTGTTATGGTGGCAATTTTTCAAAAAAAATCTATAAATTCAATGCAATCCCCATCAGAATCCCAGTAGGCTTTTAAAAATAGAAATTGACAAATGACCTTAAAATTTACATGGAAATGCACAGATCTCAGAATAATCAAACTATTTTGAAAAAGAATAAATTTGGGCAATGTGTACACCTCCTTATTTCAAAGCTTACCTCAAAGCTACAGTAATTAAGACAGTGTGGTAATGGCATAAGAATAGAAATATAGATCAATGGAACATAACTGAGAGTACAGAAGTAACTCCTTACATTTATGGTCAATTGGTTTTTGACAAATGTGCCAAGACAATTCAATGAAGAAAAATAATATTCTTTTCAACAAATGTTGCTAGGACAAATGGACATCCACACACAAAAATATGAAGTTGGATCCCTACCTCACACTATACTCCATGCAAGCGTACAAAAAATTAACTCAAAATGGATCATAGATCTAACTATAAGAGGTAAATTTATAAAAGTTCTAGGAGAAAATCTTTTTGACCTTAAGTTAGGCCAAGAGTTCTTAGATACAACACCAAAAGAATGATCCACTAAAACTATACAGAAAGTGAAATTCCATCAAATTTTAAAACTGTTGTACTTCAAAAGATATCCTTACAAAATGAAAAGACAAGCCACAGATTAGAAGAGAAAATTGCAAATTGTATATCTTATAAAGACTTTTAATCAGAATTTATCAAACCCTCTTAAAACTCAATAATAATACAAAAACTCATTTAAAAATGGGCAAAAGATTTGACTAGGCATTTTACCAAAGAAAACATTGGAATAAGCACATGAAACTGTGCTCAACATCATTAGTCATTAGGAAAATGCTAATTAAAATTGCAGTGAGATACTTCATACCCATTAAAATGGTCATAATCAAAAAGATATACAATACCAAGTATTAGTGAAGGTATGAAGAAATCAAAAACCTTGTACATTTCTAATGTTATTGTAAGAATTTGAATTGGCAGTTTCTGAAAATGTTCAATGTAAATATATCATAAGACCCAGCAATTATACTCCTTGGAATGTACCCAAAAGAAATGAAGACTTGTATCCACAAGAACACTTGTGTGCCAATGCTTATAGCGTTATTCATAATAGCTAAACTGGAAGAAAATCCAAATGTGCATGACCAGGTGAATAGATAAACAAAATGTGGCTGGGTGCAGTGGCTCACTCCTATAATCCCAGCACTTTGGGAGGCCAAAGTGGGTGGATCATGAGGTCAGGAGTTTGAGACCAGCCTGACCAACATGGTGAAACCCTGTCTCTACTAAAAATACAAAAATTAGCCAGGTGTGGTGGTGCCTGCCTGT
>NW_026652282.1:112639834-112673469 GCF_009828535.3 Hylobates moloch
AGAGGGAAAGAGAGGCTTGTAAAAAGCGACTTTTGCAAAGGCCACTCAGAAAAGTCTTTAGAAAAGGGGCAAAGATTGAACTGGCCATGAACTCTTTTGGGGGGAAGACATCAGGGAGAATAACTGGCAGCCTCCTGTGATCTTGGACAAGTCATTTTAGCTCCCATGACCTAGCTCTTCCTCTGTAAACTAAGAGGGCTCAATTAGATTATCTCTCAGACCTCTTTCATGTATAAGAGTCTAAATCTAAACCAGGTGTGGTGGCTCATGCCTGTAATCTCAGCACTTTGGGGGCCAAGGTGGGGAAATCATTTGAGCTCAAGAGCTCAAGACCAGTCTGGGCAACATAGCAAAGCCCCATCTCTAAAAAACAAACAAAAAAACCCTTAAAAATTAGCCGAGTGCGGCGGCAAGTTCCTGTAGTCCTGGTGGGAAGCAGGGCACAAGGACTGAGGTGGGAGGGTTGCTTGAGCCAGGGAGGTTGCCACTGCACTTCAGCCTATCCAACCTAAGGCAGAGCGAGACTCTGTCTCAGAAAAAAAAAAAAAGTGTAAGTCTAGGAAGTAGAGTAAGGTTTTGAGGAATATTTTGTTGACAACATATTTTTGCAGAAATAGGTTTACTTTGTAATTCTGAAGGACATTTTTTCATAAGTATTTATCATCATTACAGAATATTTTGTCTTCTGTGAGATACATTCACAACCCCCACATTTTCAATTTCCATGGAAATCCGCTGGTATTATACCTGTGCTGTTAAGCTGCCCTCTCTGACTGAAACACAGATGTCATGAAGGAGAGCACACTCATTGTTGTAGTAGTTAATGGCATAACTCCCAAGTGGATACCCAGGCTTGAACTTCTAGAACACCCCTCTTTCTTCCTGTAGTCTCCACCCTTTGGAAGATGAACACCTAGGGAACGAGCTAGGCCCACCCTCTCTCCAGATCCTCACCATCTCCCAGACAGTGACTTAAAGCCAAGTTTTGTGAGAATGGCCAGAAGCACTTGCCCCCAATAAATGGAGAATAATGATTCTTAAGTAACATCATGCAGAGACACACAAGTAATCACTATACCTTGTAAGTTCTTCCCGCAGATGTCCAGGGTCCACTGGGAAAAATTTCACGATAAATTTGAAAACAATCTCCTTAGGATCTTAAAACACAATATTTCCGTAAGTTTTTTTTAAATGTCCATCACAACAGTTATAGATCCACACACACACACACACACACCCCTCTCCTCTTCCCTCCCCTCCCCATGACTCCCTCCTACAGACTTCTGTGTTTCCATTTATCACATGTATAAAGCGTCACAATTTCTGGTTTGTGACTCTATGTGTATAGCGATTGGGAAAGTTCTCCCACTCCTCTTTCTACCGTCTCTCCCTTCAAGTTTATTTGTATAAATGTGCCCCTTTGGGGCCTACTGTGTCCTCTCCTAAGTATCCCATTCAGAAAAATACAGCACTTGCTAGTTGAGATTCTGCATTCCTGACTGAGAGAAGGGCTCAACTTCAGCTGAGGCAGGTGTACATTACCGGGCCTAAGTATCTCATAAAGAGAATTCGAAGCACGATGGACTGATGCCTCCATCTATCTTATACATTAAGAAAACACATATACTTATCTTCACACCTGCTTGCATTTGAAAATTAACTTTTACACAAAACATAAATGCACACATGCAGCATTAACACCATTGATTCAGTAAATATTTGTTGGTGCCCATTATCTGCAAAGAAGGTATTGGGAGTAAAAAGACAACTAAAAGCTCACTGTCTAGTAGAAGAGACAGACATCTAGACGGTTATAACACCCTAAAATGCTATAAGCACTGTGTACTGGGGAAGCACAGAAGGGAGGAAAGAGTTTGGAGGAGGTCAAGGATGTTCTACTAGAGGACTTGAGACCTGAGTAGAGTGGCCAGATTTAGTGAATAAGAAGCACCGGATTCCCAGTTCAATTTGAATTTCAGATAAACAACAATTGCATGAGACGTGCTTATATAAGAAAATTATTCTTTGTTTATCTAAAATTACAATTTAATAGGGCATTCTGTATTTTATCTGCTAAGCCTCCATCTGAGATTAGTTTTGTCAAAGTCAGCAGAGGTAGGAATACGAGGTAGCTAGTAGCAAGGACAAGGCTAGGAAGGTAGCCAGAGTTCAATGCTTTGTGTACCATCCTAAGGAACTGGGACTTTATTCCTCGAAGGGTAGGTAGTAGGGAGCCATGGAAGCATTTTAAGAAGAAGAGTGATGTGATCAGGTTGGTATTTTCAATAGATTTCGTTGGGAGTAATGTAGATGATGGATGAGGGGAATCGATTTGGAAGCTGTTGGAATAACGTGACGGTGATCCTTATGCAGTGGGAACAGACAGAACTTTGGCAAGCACTAACATGTAAAGAGCAGGTAGAGGAAGAGGAACGAGTAAAAGAGACATTAAAACAGTGCAAAGTCCTGATAGAAATCCGCCTGCCTCAGAAACATCTGTGGAATTTTGTAAACATGCAGGTTATTGGCAACCCAGGAATAAGGCCCAGGAATCGGCATTTAACAAGAAACTCAGGCGATCCTAATGCACACTGAAATTTGAGAACCATCACACTAGATTGTAAAATATAGGGAGAAAATATTTCATACATATTAGGCACTTAAATATGAACTAAAGCAAATGAATAATGCTTGTGACAGGATATAACTAAAGAATCTTCAGGCAGACAGTGAACGGCATTGCAGATTGACATCAAGGATGCTCGAAGATTTGCAGTGCCAGAAAATGAGATATATTCCTCAAACCAGTCCAGAGTACTGTAATTACCAGAGTTCTTCACATTTACTCAAAGATCCAGTAGCATGATTTCTTTCATCTCAGGCAAAATTAAAACAATTTTCTAAATTGCTGAATTTACTGGATGTGTGAAGGGTTGAAATAATATCTCAAAGCCCTTTTCTCCCCTTATATTAAAATGAGAAATTGTGTGAGGTTGCTGAAACCTTTTTCAAGCTCTAACTGTGAACCCTATTCCTTAAATGATTTTCCATACTTACTTTTTACCTGCTTTGTTATGGGCTTCAAAAGTTCCAACCAAACCTGTAATAACATTAAGGAAAAAATTGGTACAGCATGGCATTGAGCAGAGCTTTTTTTTCTTTTCGGTGATAGATAAAGATTAACATGAAATAAACGAGTACCAGGACTATTTAGACTTCTAAAGGTAGAAACAAACAGCAATGTCAAATAGGTGGCATACCACGTCTAATCTGCCCCTTTATATTTTCCCGATGACAGTGAACATTGTTGATCTATAAACTCTTTCTTGTTGACATTTGAATCACTGCTCCACTGCCTTAGTAGGATGACAGAGTTGTCACATACATGGCTCATTAGTTGCTACAAAGACTAATGAAGGCATTTGGCTCCACATTTGAACCCTCCAGTCCCCAAATGCCAGTCTAATAGACATAATGAGCCTTTCTGGGAAGATGCCAGATCACAGATATGCCAAGGCAGGACACAACAGAAGAATATCTGAATGTTAGGGTCTGAGAAAGGAGAAATGAGATTCCTCTGAATATTCACCGGTGAGGTTAAAAGTCTTAATTCTGCAGGTTGAGGTCCAGGCTCTGGAAAGGCGAAATTGATAAAGCTGCTCACAGAGTGACAAAACAGGAACGTGGGGTAAAAGAGTTTGTGTTTGGCAAATTGAGGTGACTTGTTGTTGTTTTGAAACAGAGTCTCACTCTGTTGCTCAGGCTGGGATGCGGTGGTGCGATGTTGGCTCACAGCAACTTCTGCCTCCCAGGTTCAAGCAATTCTCCTGCCTCAGCCTCCCAAGTAGCTGGGATTACAGGCACACACCACCACACCCAGCTAATTTTTGTATTTTTAGTAGAGGTGGAGTTTCACTATGTTGGCCAGGCTGGTTCTGAACTCCTGACCTCAGGTGATCTACCTGCCTTGGCTTCCCAAAGTGTTGGGATTACAGGCATGAGCCACCACACCTGGCCAAGGTGACGTTAATAAACAAAGAGGGAGGAGGAAAACTAGTTATTAAATCTAATCATGTTGCAAGGGTCCACATAGTTTTTCATTTTTCAATCAGGGAATTGCACCCTACATACCTAGCTGCAAACTGCATTTAGAAGCAATGCTAGACACAGAGAACCCTATAATGAAACCAACTTACATTATTTCCAGAATGGCTGCAGAACTCTAATCCAAAATATTCCTTTTCAGCAAGATTTAGATGGCTGCAACTCAGGTTAAACAATGCCTTCCCAGATGACTTTTGCTAAACAAAACAAAAACATGATAGCACAATTTGCATTCCTAACCCGATACTGTTACTGCAGCACAGAATAAAGGGTAGAAGCCACAAGACTCTCTGCGAGCCCTGTTTGCTTTAAGCACTGTTTAGAGGACATGCATCCTTCTCAAAGATGTTGACCTTTACAGATAGATCCACTTATCTGTCTGTATGTTGTTTTAGCGACATCACTAAAAAAGCCTCATGACAAACCACCTTGGAAAAAGAGAGCCTTGCACTTAACTATGGCTACATCTGCAAATTTACCCTTTCAATTGAATTCTTTAATCAGTTCATCCCATGGGCAATTTGAATGATTTCTTCCAAATTGACAGATAGTTTAGTCAAGATGTAAATCCGACCCTATTACTCCCCTGCTTGAAATCCTTCAGTGGCTCCCCCTCAGGATAAAGCCTGTACTCCTCAGCACAGGATACCCAGTTCTCTCTCCCTCCTGTGGCCATGCCTGCCCCTCCAGCCTCTTGCCCACCTCCTCCTGACACTTTCCTCTCTAATAACTGCAGCCTGCTCTTAGTTCCTCATACCTGTCCAGTCACTGCGTGCCTACATGCCTCTGCTCATGTCATCCTTCTCCACCTATTGCTCTTTCCACATTTCTTTGGTTTGGCTTACTCCTACTCAGCTCAGATGTCATCTCCCCAGGGAAGCCTTCTTCAAACCCTATCAGCTGCAGGCTGAGCCAAGGGCAAGCTCCCCTATGCCTCCAAACACCCTCACTTACCTCAAGCATAGCACTTCTTGCCCTGGATGTCTATCTTCCCCATTAGACTGAATTCCTCCATAGCAGGGACTTTGCTTTATTTTTCTTGTTACTCACCAGTTCTAATTCAGAGCCTGGCACATAGTACTGGGCTCCTGAATGTTTGTTGATCCAACATGAAATTGACCATATGATTATATGAGCCCCTTGAGTAGATTTCATTTTGTAGCTTTGCCCACCAAATCTGCATACAGCATACTCTGTTCACATAAGGCCACAGATTTTTTTTTCTTCATAAAGCCCACACACACTGTGAGCACAAAACAGTCCCTTTCTTATGCTTCTCTGAGAACAGGAGCTTTGAAGAGCTCTCTGTGAAAAATTTCTTTGAGCTGAGTATGGCTGGGGCTGATTTTCAGCCTCCACTATTGCTGAACCCAGGGGTTGCTGTTGCAGGGCGGACCGTGGTGGGAAAATTGAGCCCTGGCTGATAGGCACAAAGACTGGCTGCTGAAAACCCCTAGTTAAAGGCGAGTCACGCGGTGCCTACAGTGCTGCAAAGGAAGCCAGGCGCGGGGAAATGTAGCTGGAAATCACCGACCCATAGAATTAACAGCAACCTTGAGAGGTCAGAGAGTCCATCCACCACCACTTCCCCCCTCCCTCAAGGCAGCACCAAACTGAACAGAGCCCACATCTGGGATTTAATAGCTTTCAGGAAGGCGGCCTACCTCACCCCCTTCCCCCACCGACCAAAAATACGCCCCTCTCCCCGTGGACTTCTCTCTACTTGGTTTTACTGCCCAGAGCTCCACCGACTCAAGATTCATTTGGGTTAACCCCAGTCCGATTTTTAAATGAAAATAGGCTGCAAAGGGTGAAACTTATTTCATCCCTTGCACCTGGAGACAGAGCTGCTCTACCAAGGGAAAGGGGGTTTGATTTGATGCGGGAGATCACAATGGAGGTGTAGTCCAAGAAAAGGGGGTCAGTTCCGCTGGGGGGGCACCAAGGGAATGGGGTTGCCAGGGAGGGCCTGTTTATAGGGGAGAGGGGTACATTTTTGCCTGTGTGGCAACCTTGCCTAGGGCAAGTGCTGACACAGACCATTGCAGACACATGAAATTGCTCCTATTTTTAAAATCCTTCATGGACAAGGCGCTGCCACGGGATTTTTAATCATGAAAAAAAAAAGGAATTTATAAAAGAGATGACAGCAGTACTTTTTCCAACACCAAAGAAACATTTCAGTCATGAGGACCAAATTCCGTCATACACTCCAGTTTTTTTTTGCAAGCAATTTAAGAAGCTCAAGATTTTCCTTTCTCCTTTTCATATTTTATTCTTATTTTCCATCAGGGCACTTAATCCTCCCTATCAACACTGCCATGTTCCATGTGTTTGTATATTTACATGTTTCTGCAATTACAAAGCATATGTAGCCATTCTTTTAAGATTTCTAATTAAGGCCTTCTTTTTGCTTCCTTCCATAAGATCCCATACTATGTTTATAAGAATAATTCCCTGATTCTTCCATCCTTGTAAGTGTTTCCAACTGGCTCTAAAAGCCTTTGGCATTTATGCTTTTGGAGGTCAGACACTCATGTGGCTCAAGCTTTCCACCTCCATCTCCACGAGAGGCATTTTCCTTCAGTCCTCCATAGTGTACGTTGAAATTGGCCAGCTTCGTGGAATGTGTTATGTAATAGGTAAGGTCTTGGTTCTGTCTCAACATGCAGCCTTTAATTTTTTCTACCATTATGATCAAATTTCTCAATTTTGATGTTATGATTCTCTTTCTTATAATACTGCCTTATACACAACTTTCCTGTTTTCTCTTTCTCTTTTCTGTTTTCTCTGGACTTCTGATTCTCTGTACAATTGCTTGCTCTTTTTTAAGCTGGTACTTTTCAATATCCTAATCAAGCTCCTTAGCAGATCTAAATTCTTTACCACCCGTCAGTCCTCCCACTTAAGGAATTGGAACTGCAATCCTGAATCCTGTCTCATCCTAATATCTGCCTTTAAATGTCTGTCTGTCTATCTATCTATCTATCTATCTATCTATCTATCTATCTATCTATCTATCTATCATCTATCATCTCTATAATTTAAACAAATCATTCATAACTTGGATTTATAATCTTTAATTTATTGGGTCATAACAATTGAACACTGATTCCTGGGGGCTTCAAACTCATCTTCTCATGAAAACAATAATATTCGAAGTGGCTAGCTCTAAAAACAAATCTACCAAATTTTCTGTGCACCAACAACTGTTATATACCAATTCGTTAAAATAAATCGGGATTGTAATCTTGCTCTCTTCACTTACTAGCTGGACGAATTGGGGCAAATCATTTAGCTCACAGATTGATCTACCTCTTCTAGATATCTGAAGATAAAAACCACGTGTTTGAATTCTTGGAATTAAATACAGTGCCTGGCAGAGTGGACATTCAATAAATGTTTACTGAATAAGTGGATAAATGGACCCAGACATTTAACTTGATTCATATACATTAGTATAATAGTCCTCTTAAGAGGGAGACAAACTAGTCATTATGTGACCTTGAGCAAATTACTGAACCTTTCTGAGCCTCAGTTTACTAATCTGTAAAATAAAGACAATAGTGATATTATCTCATAGGGTTGTTGTGAGGATTAAATAAAATAATTCACATCAAGGTCTTAGTACAGTGCCTGGCACATCATATACACATGCACATATGCATATGCACTTCAGCAATGCACATGTATAGATATATGCATAGTAATAAATCTGGAAGAATATACACCAAATTGGTAACAGCAATATTCCTGGAGAGGAGACAGAATAAGGGGACTTTAACTTTTTACTCTGTACATGTCTGAAATTTTTTTTTAAGAAGCAAGGATGGTAGAAACTTTCTTAACCAACTTTCACTTAATAATGTGCATATAATGCATGCCATTCCCTCTTTAAAATATTGGCAGATTCGGGCTGGGCGCTGTGGCTCATGCCTGTAATCCTAGCACTTTGGGAGGCAGAGGTGGTGGAATCACGAGGTCAGGAGATTGAGACCATCCTGGCTAACACGGTGAAACCCCGTCTCTACTAAAAAATACAAAAAATTATCTGGGCGTGGTGGTGGGTGCCTGTAGTCCCAGCTACTTGGGAGGCTGAGGCAGGAAAATGGCATGAACCTGGGAAGCGGAGCTTGCAGTGAGCTGAGATCGTGCCACTGCACTCCAGCAGCCTGGGCGACAGAGCAAGACTCCTTCTCAAAAAACCAAAAAAACAAAAAACAAACAAACAAACAAAAAAAATTGGCAGATGCCCACATTGTGATGAAAACTCATGGCTAGTAGGTGACTCAAATACAATTGTACACTTTGACAGTGACCAATTGAGTCCCATGCTTACTAATGATTATGTTCTTGAAAATATTTTTGACAAGCTCTACTTATTATTATAATTACACCATTTAATTAAATGGTATATATATCAAAAATTATTATGAGCACTAATAGCAAGAGTTGTTTCTATGAAACTTAAATTGATATTTTTGCAAAGACTCAATAAGGGGGAGTCCCCAAAAATGTGCTGTCAAATTAGTTTTGGATATGACAGCAACAAAAGATTGAGGGAGGAAAGACATCAAAATCTGGAAAGATTCTGTACTCGCTGCTTTGAAATCATTATATTCTTGCTCCACGTTAAATAAACCAAGACTGGAAATCATCGATGACAGATTATGGATGTGGTTTATGGAAGAAAGACAAAAGGGAATACAATCAGAAGTCCATACTAAAGAAAAGGTCTTGGCCCTATATCAAACGGTTAGAATATGAATAAAATGTATACATTTTATGTTAAAATAAAAATTTGAGATGTCTGTATGTATATGTATATGATTTGTTATTAGTGTTTGCTTTAGCAAATTTTGTCAATTAACTGATCAACAACCACCTTCAACAACATTTGAAATAAGACATTCTCAGTATCATTAAAATGGCCATACTGCCCAAAGCAATTTACAGATTCAATGCAATTCCCATCAAACTACCAATGACATTCTTCACAGAACTAGAAAAAAATTTTTTTTAATTCACATTGAACAAAAAAAGAGCCCGAATAGCCAAGGAAATCCTAAGCAAAAGAACAAAGTTGGAGGCATCACGTTACCTGACTTCAAACTATACTACAGGGCTACAGTAACCAAAACAGCAGGGTACTGGTACAAAAGCAGGCACATAGGCCAATGGAGCAGAATAGAGAGTCCAGAAATAAGGATGCACACTTACAGCCATCTAATCTTTGACAAAGCTGACAAAAACTAGCAATGGGGAAAAGACTCCATATTCAATAAATGGTGCCTGAATCACTGGCTAGCTATATGCAGAAGATTGAAGCTGGACCTCTTCCTTACATAATACACAAGAATTAACTCAAGATGGATTAAAGACTTAAATGTAAAACCCAGAGCTATAAAAACCCTGGAAGACAAACTAGATAACACCATCCTGGACATAGGAATGGGCAAAGATTTCATGACAAAGACACCAAAAACAATCGCAACAAAAGCAAAAATTGACAAGTTGAGATCTAATTAAACTTAAGAGCTTCTGTACAACAGAAGAAACTATCAACAGAGTAAACAGACAACCTACAGAATGGGAGATAATATTTGCGAGCTATGCATCTGACAAAAGTCTAGTATCCAGATTCTATAAGAAACTTACACAAATTTACAAGAGAAAAACAAACAACCCCATTAAAAAGTGGGCAAAGAATATGAACAGACATTTTTCAAAAGAAGACATACATGCAGCCAACAAGCATATAAAAAAGCTCAGTATCACTGATCATTAGAGAAATGCAAATCAAAACCACAATAAGATACCATTTCACGCAAGTCAAATGGTATTAAAAATAATGACTATCATTAAAAAGTCAAAAAATAATAGATGCTGGCAAGGTTGCGGAGAAAAGGGAACACTTATACACTGTTGGTGGGAGTGTAAATTAGTTCAACCATTGTGGAAAGCAGTATGGCAATTCCTCAACGAGCTAAAAGCAGAGCTACCATTGGACCCAGCAATCCCATTACTGTATATACTCGGAAGAATATAAATTATTCTACCATAAAGACACACGCACGCAAATGTTCATTGCAGCATTATTCACAATAGCAAAGGCATGGAATCAACCTAAATGCCCATCAATGACAGATTGGATAAAGAAAATGTGGTACATATAGACCATGAAATACTGTGCAGCCTTAAAAAAGAACAGGATCATGTCTTCTGCAGGAACATGGATGGAGCCAGAGGCCATTATCCTTAGGGAGCTAACATGGGAACAAAAAATCAAGTAATGCATGTTCTCAGTTATAAGTGGGAGCTAAATGATGAGAAATTATGAACACAAAGAAGGAAACAACAGACACTGAGGTCTACTTGAGGGTGGAGTGTGGCAGGAGGGAGGGGAGCAGAAAAGATAACTATTGGGTACTGGGCTTAATACCTGGGTGATGAAATAATCTGTACAAGAAAATCCCTTGACATGAATTTACCTATGTAACAAACCTTCACATGTACACCCAAACCTAAAATTAAAAGATTTTTAAAAAGAGAGAAATTTTAATGTATCTTACATATTAATTGTGTGCTTTAAAAAAATACAGGCTATACAATTAAGGTTTCAAGAAAAGACAGATTGGAAGGAAATATAGCATATCATTAATAGTAGCATAATGGGTTATTTTTACTTTTTTCTTATATTTGTTATATTTTCCAGAGAAATACAATAGATATTCTAAAAGTTAAAAGCATAGTGTCATACAAAATATCTTATAGATAGATGCTTCCCCTGTTTCCAATGCTGACTCTGGCATTCAAAATATTTCTTATGCCCCCTTCAGGAAATTATTCTCAAAGTCACAGATGATAATCATTCATTCTCCTGACTTTATGGTTATGCCTCATTTTTTATCCCTAAATATGACTGTCTTAGCCAGTTCAGGCTACCATAACAAAATACCATAGAGTGGATGGCTCAAAGAATAGAAATTTATTTTCTCACATTTCTAGAGGCTGGAGACCTGGGATGAGGGTGCCAGTATGGTTGGACTGTGGTAAAGGCTCTCTTCTTGGTTTGTAAATGGCTGCCTTTTCACTACATTTCTACATGGTGGAGAGAGAGAGAGAGAGAGAGGGAGAGAGAGAATCTTCCTTTTCTTATAAAGCTACCAATCTTATCGGATAAGGACCCCATATTTATATTATTTAACCTTAATTACATCCTAAAAGTCCTATCTAAATAAAGTCACACTGAGGGTTAGCGCTTCAACATATAAATTTTGGGAGAATACAAGTCAGTCTATAGCAATGACCCTGCTTGATGGTCCACTTTTGTTACCATATTTGCTTTTTATGACTTTTGGCTCTTCCCAAACACTAAATTCCCTCTCAAATAATGAAGATTTGTGAGGCATTTTGGAAAGAATGTGCCCAGCTACAGAGGGCCAAAGAGGAGTTCCAAGAATGTGCTGAGCCCTTGCAATAAATATGAGGTGGCAGCACAGCATGGTGGCTAAGAATGTTTGCTTTGGAGCCAGACACACCTGGGTCTAGTTCCAACTCCTCTACCCACTAGAAGAGTGATCGTGGGTAGGCTACTTAATCTCTCTGAGCCTCAGTTTCCTCAGTTGTAAAATGGAATTGTCAGAAGCCAGAAAGAAAAAGTCACATATTATATGATTCAATTCCTATGAACTAGCCAGAATAGGCAAATCCCTAGAGACTGAAAGTAAATTAGTGGTTTCCAGCAGCTGGGTGGGAGTGACTAATAATGAGCATAGAGCTTCTTTTGGAGGTGATGAAAATATTCTGGGATTAGACGGTTGGGATAGTTGTACAACATAATGAAGATACAAAAAACCACTGAATTGTACACTTTAAAAGGATGAATTTGATTAATTTACTGTTATGTGAACTGTATGTCTATTTCAAAAGGGATCATAGTGAGCTTCTAGTGAGAATATTCATGTAAAGTACTTTACACAGTGTCTGACACATACGAAGAATTCAGTAAGTGTTGACTACTTCTAGGTGACCATATAATTTATGAACCTAACCTAGACACTTTAGAGGATAACAAGGGGCACTTGTAATAAGGATATTATCACAATGGGCATAAACCAGGCCTGTCTTGGACAAATCCTGGTGTGTGGTCACCTGGTGATATGGTTTGGTTCTGTGTCCCCACCCAAATCTCATCTTGAATTATAATAATCCCCATGTGTCAAGGGCAGGACCAGATGAAGGTAATTGGATCATGGGCGATGTTTCCCCCATACTGTTCTCATGATAGTGAGCGAGTCTCACAAGATCTGATGGTTTTATAAGTGTCTGGCATTTCCCCTGCTTGCACTCATTCTCTCTCCTGTAGCCCTGTGAAGAGGTGCCCGTCCGCCATGATTGTAAGTTTCCTGAGGCCTTCCCAGCCATGCGGAACTGTGAATCAATTAAAGCTCTTTAAACAAAAATAAATTGCCCAGCCTCGGGTATTTCTTCACAGCAGTGTGAGAACAGGCTACACCCAGCTGTTAGCATTTGCACCATCTGAGGGGTCTATTTTGACAAGGGCAATATTTATTTGAATATTCAAGATCTGCAATATTTAGAATCACACACATAACTATTGGTTTTCTCTCAGATAAACCAGTATCAGCTGATCATCTCTCCAGATGGCAAGTAAATGAATTTCCTTTTGGTCATTTTAACCCTCTGATTTCACATTTTCATAGGTAAGTCTCAGCCATAACAGCCACACACAAAAACAGAGACAGAGAACTGTTTCATCAGTCTTAACCTTCTCCTTAATAAACACTTTAAAAGTCAACGCCTCATCTCTCCTTTAGCGTGCTTTTTACTCTATTATTTATTGTCTTTTTTGAGCTCTTTTGTTTTCCTGTTTGTAATTTTTATCTGCCCAAACTCTGGGCTTCATTTTCATGTGCCTGCCCTTTCCTTTTTGTGTATGCCATTACCCTTTTGTGATCCTTTCTACTGTCCCTTCAATTCAACACAGATTACTGAGCACCTGTTCTGTGCCACATACTCTCCTAGGCTCCAGGGACACTGAGATGAACAAGACACAGGCATTACCACCAACGAACACATAGGCTGGCAGACAAGACAGGCACATCCATGGTTAATCACAGCAGTTTGAGCTAAGTGATGTATGCAGGGGGTAATGTGAGATCACCTAACCCATAAAGATGGGTGAGGACGTAGTAGAAAGGATTCCTAACAGATGGGACATCTAAGCTGAGGTGTGAAGCAAGAATTGGAGTTAGCCAGCGGAAAGAAGAAGAGTGTTAGAGGCAGAAGAGATTAGAAAACCTGGTTTAAACAATGAAACTGCAAGCAGTTTGGTGTTGCTAAAGGAGAAATGAGACCCTGGGCTAGAAAAGTGGGCAGAAGTCATACCAAGGGGAGCTGTTTGTGGCATGTGAAGCCATGTGCCTTGAAGGTGAGGTACAGGGTGGGGTTAGGAGTAGCTGGATGATATTCAGCAGGGACTTGACATGGTCAGAGTTGTGTCTTAGAGACACCAGCCTAAAAGTAGTTAGGGCACTGCTGCCCAAGCTGTAAAGTGCATATGAATCACCTGGGGGTCTTGTTAAAATGCAGGTTTAGATTCTATAGACATATGGTGAGGCCTGAGAATATACTTTTCTAACAAGCTCCCAGGTGAGACCGATGCTGCTGGTCTGTAGACTACACTTTGAGGAATGATGGTTTAAGGGATAGGTGGAGGAGGGGGTAAAACAGGTGACAGGTAGCCAGGTTGGGGCTGCTATAGTTCAGGTGAGAGAAGATGGTAGCCTGGATTAAGACAGTGGTAGTGAGAATAGAAAGAGGTAAAGATAGGAGAGATGGCTCTGCAGTAGGTGCAGTTGGACTTGGGGAGGTTAAGAGAGAGGGAGTGTCCTAGAGATTCCTGGTATTCTCTTTGCAGGTCTTACAGGCTTGCTCCCCTTTTGCCTTCTGCCGGGATAACGGTTTGCGTGCATCATCGCTGAGTTTAGGCTTCATTTTACCATCTTTCATTCACCTTTATGCATCACTTTGCTCATCCTTGACATTTGTTTCTTTACCAATTGGCCCACAGACCACATGCACAACAAGGGGCTACCCAAGCAGCTTGCCTCACGTACTCTCCATCCCTTGTTACTGAATTTTCCCCACACCAACCTATCTGAGAGTGGGGATGCTCAGAACATTCCTCACCAATATGTGCACATATTTGAACCCCTCCTTCAACACTCCCTAGCCTTTGCGCAGGTCTGAAAAGAAAATCATGGCTTCTCATATCAAAAGCTTTCTGCTGGCATTGACTTATAAAATCTCCTTCTGACAACTTATTTTGTTCACCAATTCCTTTTAAAGTCACCCACCTGGGCCAGGCACAGTGGCTCATGCCTGTGATCTTAGAGCTTTGGAAGGCCAAGGCAAGAGAATTGCTTGAGGCCTGGAGTTCAAGAGCGGCCTGGAGTTCAAGAGCGGCCTGGAGCTCAAGAGCAGCCTGGGCAACATACGGAGACCCTGTCTCTATAAAAATTAAACAATTAGCTGGACATGGTGGTGCATGCCTGTAGGCCCAGTGACTCAGGAGGCTGAGGTGGGAGCCCAGGAGTTCAACTGCAGTGAAATATGATCACATCACTGCACTCCAGCCTGGCCGACAAAGCAAGATTCTGTCTCAAATAAAAAGAAAAATAAATATAAAAATTTAAGTCCACCATCTGGCATTTTCTTTTTCTAATTTTTAAATTTCGTTTTTAATTTTTTTTTATCTATTTACTTATTTTGAGACTGGGTTATAAGACTGGCTAATTTTTGTATTTTTGGTAGAGATGGACTTTCGCCATGTTGCCCAGGCTGGTCTCGAACTCCTGAGTTCAAGCAATCCACCTGCCTCAGCTTCCCAAAGTGCTGGGACTACAGGCATGAGCCAGTGTGTCTGGCCAACCACCTGGTATTTTTCTTCTGGTCTTTTGGTGAACCTCAGAGCTTCTCCATGTATTATCCCTTTTGTAACTTACCCCCATCACCCACTCTGGCACTGGCCCAGAACCAGTTCCATCTATAATAGTATAAGCACATTGTCATTCAGCATATTTGTGGGGACAACTGTGAACTAGTTCCTTCTGGCTAATTTCCATCAGTCCTTTACTCTTCAAATCCTGAACTCCGAATAGCATTTTGGAAGCCAGAACCCAGCAGAACACTCCAGTGAGAGGATTGGACTTGTGTTAGTTAGAACAGTAAGTATGGAGATAGTTCTGCATTTTGACACCATTTAGTGCAATTCTAGGCTAAGCATGTTTTCAGTGATGCTGATTTAATTTTAGCCATCTGGTGAAATCTTGGTCTGCACTCCTTCACCTCGACTGAGCTCTGTTTATAAACATCAGTAGGTGTGCACCTCATTTACAGAGAGCTTAAACCCCTCTGAAGGTAAGCCTTTTTCTGCAGGCTACATCCAGGAATCTCAGAACTTCTTGAGGAATAAGCCCTAGGAGGGATTCTTTTTAAAGACTGTTTTACTTTTCGGTAAAAATGCAAATATTCTGACATTTTTTTAAAAAGGCTCATATTTTACACATTTACCAATATAGGCAGCTGCAACAAGTTTTCTAGGAAATAAGCTGAACATAATTTGAAAGTTTGCACTCAGTAAATCACCTGGGGAACTAGGAAAGGGAGCTCCTTCAGGGCAGAGGCAGAAGAAATTCATTGACCAAATTGTAACCCTTCATGGGGTTTTAACTCCTGGTGAAAGGAAAACTGCTAAGAGTGGTGAGAGGCTAATTACCAGGTAGCAGCGGTTCCTTCTAAAATGGAGCTCTCTCTGCAGGCAGTCTAATCTTTTAGCATCTGGTGGAGAGCAAGGTGCAGTTAGACACATCAAAGAACAAAGAATAAGTAGGAAGGAACCAAGACCCTTTCCCTAGAGCCCACAGGACTCAGCAATAAACCCTGGAGGGAAGCACAGTTTGAGTGGGTACTTAAGGTTTCCTGGTGGGGGTAAGTAGAAAGAACAAGCCTTTTAGATGCTTGTGCACGTGTGAAATTCGCACCAAATTACAACTGGTTTTTATTTTATTTCTGAAAACATAAAGCAGTGCTGCATGTGTGAAAGATGGAAGGCTTAACGTTGCTTAGGATTAACTGCCCAGAAAGATTTCCAGCCCACGTGACTATCCTGGGGGGTCCTGGAGAATCAAGCTGAACAACTGCCTGACCACCACCCCCTATACCCACAGCCATATTGACGCCGACCAAACCAAGCAAGGAAGAGAACTCTGGAATCAGATAGCTAGTCCGGTACCTGATAGACGATACCTTCTGTCAGACACCTTTTCAAAGCTACAAGGAAGTGATTATATATAATTGCCTGAGGCCTTATGCAGGCCTGACAATAACCTGGACAGGTTGCATCCGATTCACATTCTTTGGTGGAGTAACTGGATGGAGTCTAAGAGACTCTCACTGCTCAGCGTTAACCTTCATACTAACGGGGCAGGGGTGAAGAAAAAGATTACCAGCAAGATTATCAGCCTAATAGCAATCTTGTCCCCACTCCTGGGACATTGAAATTATCATGCCTAAATGGGAAAGACTGTTGAAAAGTGACAGTGTAATAATAGCATTCTTAAGACAGTGCTCCCAAGTCTTATAGAAATTACTAGCTACTCTGGGTAATTAAAACAATTATAATTGTTTGTCTCCACATAACACTTTAGCATTAAATCCATGTGGTGGGCATGATGCACAACCACATTCTAAATGGTACTTGGAATTATATTTTAATGTGAAATTGATTCTGTATATACCTAGCAATATGAGACACCCAGGACAAAACAGACCATTAGATATCATGTACTCCAAGCCCATCATTTTACAAGTGGGGAGATTTAGATCCAGAGCAGGTAAGAGACTTGCCTAGGATCTTTCAGCAGGTTAATGGCAGACCTGGGAGTGGGACCCAGGTCTTCTGGCCTCCAGCAATGGGCTCATTTCATTATGCCAGGCTCTCCTTAAATGTAAAGAGAAAACTAATATCTAGGTGTATGAACGATAAGAGAGAGATAAACAGCTACAACTTGTTTTTTTTCATTCATTTCTTCCTGTCATAGTCACACTGTTTACCTCATTTTACATTTTTTAATTTATGTGGGTACATAGTAGTCGTATACATTTATGGAGTACAGGAGATGTTTTGATACAAGCATGCAATGTGAAATAAGCACATCACGGACAATAAGGTATCCATCCCCTCAAGCATTTATCCTTTGAGTTACAAACAATCCAATTACACTCTTTATTTTAAAATGTACAATTAAGTTATTATTGACTATAGTCACCTTGTTGTGCTATCAAATAGCAGGTCTTATTCATTCTTCTATTTTTTTTCTACTGATTAAACATCCCCACCTCCCCCCAAGTCTCCAACCCCCCACTACTCTTCCCAGCCTCTGGTAACCATGTTACCTGACTTTATTATCTTTTCTCACCTTTGGACTGTGTCCTTGACTCACTTTTCCCGCCTTCTGCTTATGACTTCAATGTTTCACCTTCTCCTTTAGCCTCCCTTTTCTCACTTGCTCCCCGAGTCGGTCTCTTTTTTCCTAGAATCAGCTTTACTCCATTTAGAAAGAGTGCTCACTATGTTGGCCAGCAGGGCTGTGAGCAGTTTGGAAGCCATGCTGTTTCTGACAGGTTGTGAATTTCACAGAAACCCTATAAAGAAGTCATCAAGGAATAATGCCTTATAAAACATCTACTTACTAAGAGGCCACGAAAGCCAGCATATTAGGGTTACTGTGGACAATCTGCGTTGACTGAACGGAAAATCTTTTAAAATATATTCAGGAAACTATTCCAAACTAAATGGAATGGGGAGGCACATGTGGAATTTAGGGGTCCATTAAGGAAGTAGAATTTCAATGTATAAAATGCACACCAAAATGTTAAAATCTTGGTGGTAGGATTATACTTGAAATTTATTTTCTTCATTTGCTTACCAGAATTTTCTCATCTATTTATAATGAACTTAGGTTCTATTGTTTTTGAAGCTGGATATAAAATTTTAAATTAAAAATATACAACCTCTACAGGATTCAAACTGATTAGCAAAAATCTGATCTCCCTGTCCAGGAGTGTCTCATTTCCCATCCTTTCCACATCTCCACATTAGCCAGGTGTGCTTGCTTGTTGACACCTGTGGACTACACTAAGGAACCAGTTCTGCCCTAGAGCAGGAAACCTACAAGAGGCCCCTGCCTCAGTCTTGACTTGGCTTCTTGCCAAGCTCCACCTTTGCAGCAGTCACTTAGGACCTGTTATTTCACTCTTCTTTTTCTACCCACACATCTTTCCAAGTTCCTAACCCTGATGTTCACCTAGTCTCTTCACATGGGTTCCTGCTGTTTGATACTAACTTGGACATACAATGGCAACCAGCTAGATTCCACTTAGGTCTGCTCTCCCCTTGACCGATCGCCACATATGTCGTGCACACCGTAGGTGATTCTCAAAGATTTGTTGAACTTAACTCCGGGGCCTGCTTACAGCTTTCTGCCCCTTTTCTTTTAGCCTACACCAGCCTGTAGTCATCTCAGTCCTAAGTGCTAACTCACACTTGTGAGCCTTGGAGTGACTTGAACTTGTAAGCCTAGTAATTACAGATTCTTCTCAGTCTGGATTAGTCTGGGGCTGGCCCCAGATTTAAGGACCTCTGCCATCCTTTCTCCTCAAGGCTATTTAAATATGGTGGCTCTATTTTTAGGGTATGTAGCATAACTCAAAACAGTTGTCTGGAATTCTCTAATTGTACCCAGGTACAAGTACAGCCAAACCCAGGACATTTTTAATTTCATGCATTTCTTTTTAAGTACTACACATCTAAAAGACTGATGTACAAGAGAGAAAGAGAAAGCACGGTTTAACTTTCTAAATGTAAAATTGTGGGAAACCTGAGAAGGGAGTAGTGGTAGGATTTGTAACTTATTAGCAATCTTTAATGGGAAACTACATCCCAAGGGATACTAACCTTTGTGTCTTAAAATTAGTTGTACACTTCCAGTGCAAGATCTTCTAATATTTTTCTCCTTTAATTGCTTAGGTGGAATTATTTGTACAGAAGGATCTGGTTAAGCTGACTCATTGCTATTTAAAAATCAAAACCAAAGATATTCTTCCCTTCTGAATGTTGAATTTGACATTTGCTTTTCTCAACTTAGGAGTCTCTAGTCCACATTCCTCCAAATGCAGAAATGAATAAACAGGTTCACGGTGGCTTCCACAGAGAAACCTGAGGAGTCTTTGTAGATTCCTAGGAGTAGAGATGACCTCTCGTTTGTTATACTTTGGGGAAGTCTGAGGCAGGGCGTTTCTCATTTCTTCTGGCAACCCCATTTCGAATAGTCAGTGAGGGCATACTGTGACCACACAGTTTCACATGTGTGCAGGGCTGGTCCAGGAAAAAAAATTATTACTCTAACACATGAAATGTTTGCACCACACCCCTCCCGACTTAACACTTAACTTCCTAGAATGTTTTATGACTGACATTCTATCAGCTAACTCATTGGAGCAAGGATTAGCTGCCTAGCAGCTGAAAGCAAGAACAGAATCCACCCTTACGTTGGTTTAACAGATATTTACTAAGCATCTATTATGTTTCAGAGTAAGCAGTAACTATCAACAACTATTGCTTGCCTTCTCAAAATTAAAGGAACTTACTGCATCCTTTTGGCCTCATAATCCCACCCACTGAGCTCCAAAGAATGACCTTTCTTTCTGGCCTCATATGATTCTCAGATGCCATGTATTTTTCTAACCTTGTCCATTTCTCTGAACCGTTTCCATTTTCCATTTGTACATGAAAGCTCTCTCAGAGCTCTTACAGGGCCCACTTCGCCAGCAACTGCTGACCCTGTTTTTTACACAACCACTCCCAACACAAATAAGAGTCGTTTAAGATACAACATGCTGAGATACAGCAAACTAACACAGGAACAGAAAACCAAACACCGCATGTTCTCACTCATAAGTGGGAGCTGAACAACGAGAACACATGGACACAAGGAGAGGAACAACACACACTGGGGCCCGTCAGGGTTGGGGCCGGGGGAGGGAGAGCATCAGGATGAATAGTTAATGCATGTGGGGCTTAATACCTAGGCGATGGGTTGATGGGTGCAGTAAACCACCATGGCACACATTTACCTATGTCACAAACCTGTCCTTTCTGCACATGTATCCCAGAACTTAAAATAAAATAAAATTTAAAAATACAATAAAATAAATAAAATAAAATGCTGAGATAACTGCAACATGGTGGTTCTTGAAGGGCTAGCTGCAAAGAGTGGATGGAGTGGTCAAGTGCATGGGCTCTTAATCCAGCTTGCCCCTGTTCAAATCCTGTTTGCACCGCTTACTATTCTGTGACTTTGGGAAAGTTACTTCACCTCTTTCCAGTTAGCACATCTGTCAAATGGGAATATTGGTAGCACCTACTTCATTGAGGATTTCAATGAGCTGATACATGTAAAATATTTAGACTAGTGTCTGGCACATAATAAACATTCTGTTGATCTATATTAGCTATTACCATTACTATTTAGGTTGGAAAAGAGTAATAATTGTAGGCTAGTGGGGAATGGGGTTGATATTTTGGAGCAAGTTCCTAGAACCTATACATATCACATAATGTGGCTACGAGCAGCTGGGAAAGTGTGGCCCTGCCGTTATGAGAGGAATCCCCTCTTTTGATTGCTTATGCAGGTAGTGGATCATATATAGCAACTGTTTTTATTTATTATTTTTAATGGATGAATAAAAATTATATGTATTTATCATGTACAACATGATGTTTTAAAATATGTAGATTATGGAATGGCTAAATCGAGGTAACATATGCTTTACCTCACATACTTATCATTGGAACTGTGTTTTCAATGAAGATTCTTTTATTGTTTTCTCTTTGTTTGTTTTTTTGGCCTCATTCCAAAAGCAATATATGCTTATTTAAAAAGCAGGGAACAAAAGAAACAGAAAAGCAAGAAGAAATAAGGTACTCCTAATCCCACCTATCAAGAGACAGCCAATCTAAGGATCACAGAGTAAAGCTCAATGCATGTGATGTAATAACACCTTTTGGTGACCAACTTTTTAAAAAAATGTAGTATTATATTGTGAATATCATCATTAGTTACTGTTATATGAAACTACCTTGTTGGACATGTAAGTTGTTTCCTCCCTTGAGCTATTGCAAACAACACTAAGATAAACATCTTAGTACACAAAGATGTACATGTATCTTTACATACAATTTTATTTCCTTAGGATACATTTTTCCAGAAACTGAATTTTCCCAGCTTATTTGGGGTACATTTTTGGTTGTCTTATTTTTGCTTGAGACTTTGAATTAAATACTAAAATGTTAAATTAATTTTTTGTGTAAAATTTTAATCAAATACGGAAATATGAATACAAATTATGGGCAGGAATCGTGGCAGTGATAGTTCTTGCTTGGTAAAGCAGTGAAAGAATTATATGAACCCGAACTGTGCATCAGAATTCCGGAGGCAGCAAACCATAGGGGAGAGAGTTGGGGATTGCAATTAACGCATCTACTTTTAATTCCTGACTCAAGTACTTACTTGCAGTTGTATGACCTTGAGCTCCTATTTAACCTTGCTGAACCTTGATTTCTTTATTTGAAAGATCTTTTTTATGACTTTGTGTTGCAGAATTTTGCTCCTTAGTTCAGCTAAAACCAGGTTCTTGTCACACAACCAGGAAAATTTAGGCACGCGGACACATTGAAGAGTGAGTAGGGCAGGATTTTATTGGGCGAAAAGGGAAAAAAAGAAAAAAAAAAACTCAGCAAAGGGAGATGGAGCTCCTGCTAATATGTCACTGACCTCACAGATTGAATCCCAGGCCACCACATAAGAACTGGAAGCCAAGCTCCTCCCCCTGCCCATGGCTCCACCCTGTTCTCCCAGTGCGCATGTGGGCATGCTCAGACAAGGCCCTGGGCATCTGCACAAAAGCATCTGATGTAAACACTTGTGGGCTGGGTCAGAGATTCTCTGGGGACCCCTTTTTATCTGCCTAGGCATTTAGCTGTCTCATCAATTCCTGCTTGTCTCTCCTGTCTCAGGCCTCAGTCTCTCACCACTCTCTCTCAGCCCCCTCTGCCCTCAAGTTTAAGATTCAACCAGATTAACCGACTCCACAGGCCTTTTCCTGCTTCTCCCTTTGTCTGGACCAACCTTCATCTCTGCTCTCCCACAGCCCCCCAACTCCCCAACACATACCTAAATAATTAGTACTGGCTATCTGGAGTTCAGGTTAGACATCACCTTCCTTAGAAAACCCTGCCTGTCCGTCCCCTCCACATATACACTTCAGTCTAGGTTAGATGCCCCTCTTTTGCTGTGCTAGAAAAGAAATTATCCTTTCCACTGTCATTTGTACACATCACACCATAATATATATACCTGCTTATATCTCTGATTCTTCCCCTAGCCCATGAGCTCTTTGAGATTAGGTACTATTTCTCATTCATCTCTGCATCCTCAATAGCCAACACAGTGTGTGGATTCAGTGAGGGCTCGTGAGGACTTGTTAAGTGAGTGATGAATGAATGAATGAAGGAGGATAATCATACCTATTTCACAGGTGTATTAAGTAATGATTGTATGAAATAATGTAAGTGGAAATTCCTGGCATGCAGCTAGGTCAGGAAATGATATCTCATAGCATTAAAGGCAATTGACAGTAACTTTGTCACAGATCTCTTACAATCACTTAAAATGTTCCGAGTGTGAAGTTCTGGAGAATCTTTGTCTTTTTAAAAGTCTGTTGAAAGGTGAATTTCGTCATCATAGAAGGAATCTCAGCGGACAAAGGACCTCTTGTTTAAGACAACTAAGCCCAGCGATTAGTGGTGAGGCGCCATGCCTAAGTGCTTCCAGGGCCTGGGGTCAGCTCACCCAGACAAACCTCCCCTTTCTGGCCCCACACCTTGGACCCAGAAGAGGAGGAAGTGGGTAAAGAGGCTGAGAAGGAATAAAGAAAAAGGGGCTGGAATTAGATGATGTGGGGGTAATAATTGTAGCTTTTGCACAGCAGCTGTGTTTAGAACCAGACAAGCTATATACATCAGAGAGTTCCACAGCCCCCAGAAAAATGTTCCTCGGAACGCCTGCCACCTTTCATTCTTCCTGAGCTTTGTAGCCTTCAGCAGATCTTCTCAGTGGTGCCTTGCCCTAGCACCTCACTGGCCAGCTCGGCACTACCTCCTGGGGTGTAAATGAACTGTTAAGGGTGGTTCTCTCAGCAGTAGAACTGGTCTCACGGAATGTTTTTCCAGTTCTGACAGTCTGGCACAAAGCTGCTAAGAGGCACCTAGTATCACAAAAGCTAGGCACTGCGCTCTGCTGCTGGGCTGGCAGTCTCCAGGCTCTTTTAGGAAATGACTGGGCCAGTCCAGCCGCCTCCCAGATGATTTTCCCCCTCAGGCCATGCCCTTTTGACCCCAAGACAATTTGGACTCAGCTCAGTCAATTTGAAGAATTTCTCCAAGTTGCAACTGACAGCTTCATTGTCTTAAGGCACAAATTAAAGTTAAGCCTTTATTAGAGTAATACATTTGTGTTTGTGACAGGTCAAAACAATGATGCAAATGCAGGGTATTTAAAAGAGAGGGAGAGAAACTCCTATAGAATTCAGAGGAATCTTCTCTGGCGAGTCTAATTCAGAGGGAAGATCTGCAGATCGTTCTGGCTGCAGGGCAGTGAACCAACTTCTGCTACTCCTCCCCAGCACCAGGCAGCAGGCAGGCCTGCCCTGCGATGAAAGGTGAAGAGGCGGCAAGGCCCCAACTAACTGAAATTTTCCACAGAGATTCCCACGAGTGCAGACGTGAACAAACACCCAACCGCCACCCACCTATAGCTCCAAAGCCAGTTCCCCAATCTCCTCCGCCATGGCCTCAAATGTTCTTGCGTTCGGGTTCCCTCCTCCTTTCAGCTGTGGGGATGGGAAGCCAAGGGGCAGGTAGGAGTGGGAGTGGGAAGGCTGGAGGCCCTGCCTTTGCTCTGAGCTGGAGCAGGAAAGCAGCCTGGAAGCCATGTGACAGCAGGAGATGTGGGGCTCCCAGAGGGTGGGGCAGGCAGCACCCACACCATGCTTGACCCACTGCTTAGCCTGGCCTGGGGCCAGAGGAAGCACAAGCACTTTTTTTCAGTTCAATTTATTCTCCGAAGCAACAAACCTCAGGATATGAACGACAGAGGAAGCTCAGTTTAAACAAAGACATTCACCAGGCAGTATGGGTCCCCTGCAATGACAAATGAATCCCTGGCAAAGGGACAGCCAACATTGGCTAGGTTGGAACGTTATGATTCCAGGATGATCTTTCTGACCTGGGTTTAGAAGCTCCTTCACTTGGCTTTCTTTGTACAGGCACGGGGTGGTGGTGAGCTGATCTGCTAAGTCTGTTGGTCAGTCTATCAACAAACATCGATTGATCCCACCTAGCATGGGGCAGGCTGTTTAGGCAGGCTGCTTGTGATGTATCTGCTAGAGGATACATCACAAAGTTCTGGAAAACCAGGAAGTTTCACTGCATATGCAGAAATCACACTTGAGTCAGAAGCCTACCATCTAATCAATGTCTAGACAGGATTTTGAAGCCAGACAAAGTGGGGCTTGAATCCCAGCTCACCTGCTAACTTAAATAGCCATATGACTTTGGGTAAGCCAACCTCTCTGTGCCTCAGTTCACATACTCATAAAATAGAGATAAACATAATATTTTAGGCCTAGTCAGCTTGGAATATTACTGCTTGGACATAAGAAGCAGGACATGTGTTCACCATCTAAAATTGGAGCCAATTCCATGAGGCATGAGTGTAGCAAACACTTATATAGCACTTACTAGTACTAGTCTGAGTGTTTTACATATATTAATTCATTTAACCTTTGGTAGGACCCTATGGAGCAGGTACTAATATTATCCCCATTTTACAGATTAAAAAAAAAACCCAAGGCACAGAGAAGTTATATAAAAACCCTAGTCAGTGACACTTATTTGATGTGCGTGAGACTTATGTAAGGTAGTGCATGGGAAATACATCTAGAAAATTGTTGATAAATGCTATTTGTGATTATTATTAAGTAATATTATTATTATTAACTGTATTACTCTAACTGTGAGTAATGACCATGGAACAATTTAGAATGTAGTAAAATGCAAAGGGTTTGGCTATTTCCATCTGCTTCCTTAAAGGAAGCCCTACATTATTTTAGGTAACTCTAGGGAGTTCTTATGGACCCTTCCAGGATTAATGACTCCAAAGGGAAGAGCAAATCTCTTGGGACTGCTGAGTAAACAGAGGCCAAAGCATGCAAAAAGGCAGGGTAAATTAACCTTACAGGAAGCGCAGAAATAGGGGAGCACAGCTCTATTACCTGGAGGTGGGTTGCAAAATCAAGCATTATCAAAAGAAAGTCCAGTTGAAAGTGACTGTTCTTTGTTGGTTTGCAAAGTACGGAAATAAGGAGGTCTGTAAGCTAGGGAGAGGGGAATTAACAAGTTTGAGCACCCGCTTTGTGTCAGGAACCTTATCCCTGATATCTCATTTATCATGACAATGACCTCATGAGGTAGATGCTAGGATTATCTCCACTTTAGTGATAAGGGCACATCCTCAGAGAGCTGAAGTGACCCACCTGAAGTCTCACACCTTCAAATTGTTGGCGTTTGGTCTAGAATTCAGGTCTGCCCTACTCCAGATGTATTTTTCCTTCCATAATCCCATCCATAAATCTCAAACAAAACCAATCATTATCCCTTCTAAACTTGCTCCTTCTATTCTGTTCTCTATCTTGGTGAGTGGGGCCATCATCCCACCAGCCACTTAAGCTAGAAACTTGGAGGTCATTTAGATCCTTTCTCACATATCTCCCATATCCAAAAGGGTGGCATCAAATGGTTCTAGAAATTCTACCTCATTAGTGTGTCTTTTATTCATCCTTCCTGTCTGTCTTCACCATTGACCAAGTTCAGAACCCTAGTAGGCTGCAATATTGATGTTTGGGCATATGTGTTTGGATATAGTTTGACCATCTAAAATTGGATCCACTAAACTTGATGGTAACATTCAGATTCTACCTGGCATCTCTAGCACTTAGAACATATTTTTATTAAATATAGGATGAATGAATAAATGCATAAATTAACGAATGATGAGCAGAGGCTAATATCCCCACTTTTAAACCCTTTAGTGGTCTCTGCCACCTTCAGGATAAAGACCACATTTCTTCACATATAGAATACATTGCCTGAATGGTCTAGCTGCCAACCTCTTCTTCAACTTTGACCTCCAGTCACTCCCATTTTCCTTTCAAGATTCCATTCTTCACTCAGATTGACCCTTTTGTTCTGTGAAAGGACCATGTTCTCTTTTGCATATTGACCTTCACTCTTTCCTTTGTGTAGATCACCATACTTACCCCCACAATCTACCTCTCGATCTTCACCTTCTTAACTCCTACTCAGCAACTTAAATGGTTTGTTCTTCTGGAAGTTTTTCCTCGCACCCCAAGTCTAGGATTTACAGTTGACAGAACTAAGGCTCAAATAGCCTAAGTGGCTTACCCACGGCTCCACAGCTTGTCAGTGGCCGAGTCAAATCTATCTTGGTTTATCAGACTCCAAATATACATTACCTCATTTGTATTACTCCTTGCAACAACTCAGCAAGCTAACGGGATAAGTGATTAGTCTAAGATTACATAGCTAAAGTGGTGGGTTTTTTGGTAGTTTTCGTAGTCCCAAATCCAGGTACCTTCTATTACACCAAAGCAATTTCATTTCATTGAAGCTGGAAGAACTTTGCCTTATGAAGTGACAGAATCGGTTATCTATTTCACTGTTGACTAAACTACAAAACGTCCTTCATCATTACAAATTTAAAAACCAACCCCTGGGCAAACATCCCAAGGGTCAATTCCACCACTAATAAATTTAAAAATCACTGTGCTTTGCTTTCCTACTTAACTTGAACAGTCTTCGGTCCTGGCACTGCCTCTCCTCTGTCTCTTTCCAAAAATGAGGCCTAGTGGCCTTTATCATGGACTCCCAAGGGAATCAGGTGAGCTAACTTACTATATTCTCTTACTGGGTACCTACTGCATGGCCAGTACAATCACTTAGCAATCAGGTAAATGTGAAAGTAGAGATGTTTTAACATCTTGTTTTGACTTCAGGCTCCAGAAACCATCAAAGTGAAACATCATTTTAGAAATTCAGAAATAACAGCTTTTACAAAGACAGAAATACAGCAGGCAAAAAGGAATATCAGATAGAACTGTGTCAAATACGGTGATGGGGTGGCCATTTTGTACAACTGTCTATGTAACCTGAGTTGAGCAAACAAGAGGTTGCTCTCCAAAGGCACTCATCACTACTACTAAATGTGTGTGAGAGTGTGTGTGCACACGTGCATGTGCATGTGTGTACATTGAAGAGATTGATAGTCAAGCTAGAAACTTGACCCTCTATTGTTTCTAATATCTCACAAAGCTTTAACTTTGGTCTTATCTTCCTTTTTTCCATCAAGAAAAGTTCTAGTCTCCATGTTGAAGAAGCAAAACTAAGTATACAATAAAACCAGCAATTAATTTGTAAATCATGACCTTACTCAATTTTTAGTCCCACTCACCCACTCCCATCATCATTCTAGAGAGCCTTCCTTGACAATCTAAAGATAAGCTGTCCATGCTAAGATCAGCCCTAAGAATAATGCTAATATTTGACAATGATCAGTTTTATGAAATAAATATGAGAGCTTGAAAAGTAAGATGACATTTTCACTAAATTCATTTTCTTCATTGGATTGTACTTTAGTAGGCACATTCTAGCAATTCTGAAGTCCCATAACCCATCCTGCACCCCTAAACACTATTGGAAGTTCATGAAAGAAAATGTTGACTAATATTTTCAGAGAATTTGTCTATAAAATCAACACCAAGTGACTCAGAGCACAAATATGCAAAGAAACCTCAGGAAAACAAGATGTATTTGGGAGCAGCCACTCTTTCTAATAAACTAACTGAAAGTATTAACAAGTTAAAAACAGTAGGATGAACAGAAAGTGGAGTTGTCAATCATGCAATGACAGAAAAAGGAATAACCAAGGCCAAAATTGGTAGCATCCAGGCAGTATTGTCCAGACCAGAGTGTGCTCTTGCTCACAAACTTTACCTACCAATATAGCAGAGTCTACTGTTCCCAGAACAGGGCCTGGGACATATTAGGTCCTCAATAATAATTTGTTAACTAAATGAGTTAATTAATGAATACGTGACTAAAAGGTCTCAATGCCATGGCCTCTGTGGACACAGATGCATTACCAAGCCATCGAATATTAGGATCATATATCTAATTCTTCCAGATCTCGCTCTTCTGACATCATTTGGCATAAAAATGATGAGAGGACCCCAGTGTCCCCAATCCCACTGTAAATGGTGACACTAGCATTCTAATTTTAAATGTCAGTCTCTGACTCCAGTTCTTGTGGAGTAGTGACAAAACAGGCTTCTTAGGAAACAGTCTCAGGAGGCCTGAGTGAGACCTTAGACACTGGCAAATTCAGCAAGATAATAGTACTGGGGGTGGAGAAAGGGTTCTGGATGGCAATGAGCTTTCCCCAGGTGACATTATTTTATCTGATCATGTGTCCTTTTTATATTTCTACCACTGCACTTTCTGTAAAATCAACACCAATACCCAAGAGTCCACTATGTTCCCTTATGCAACCAATTATTTTCTTGAATCTTATCTTAAAGGACAGTTTTCCCTGGTTATGATCCATGCCTCTTGAGATTCCAGTTTAGTATCAAAAGGTCCTCCATGTGGCCTTCCTCAGCTATTAATGGGTTCTCTTCATTATGGTTCCAAGCATTTCTTCATCAAATTTGGAATGTTAGTACTAATAAAGTAGAGCATTCTTTAGGTTGCTTTTTAAGTGTTTGAATAGGTGAAAAGATTCACACCATTGTCTCCGTGACCTTGAGGGAACACTGTCCCACATAATTCTTCAACCATGATTAAGAAAAGAAGGATCTACTAACTGGTTCACAATAGTCATCAAAAGCTCACTGTGTGCCAAGTTCTATGCCTTTTGAGGTCATCAGAAAATAAATAATGTGCATCGGCAATACTGAAGGCTACTGACAGATGAGTCTTCTGTTTACAATTGTATATGAAGGAGAGGGAAGAGTTCTGGATTGGAAGTCCAGCTCTGCAATTATATGCTGTGTGATCGTGCACACGTCACTTAAGTTCCCTGAGCCTCCATCTTTTAACTCACAAAATGGGAAAAGATCTTTTCCCTACCTTCACTCACAAGGCTGAATGGAGGATCAAATGAACTAATGGATGTGAAAGTGCTTTGTAAATTTTAAAGTGCTATCCACAGATGACTCACTACTGCTATCATCATCATCACCACCATTATCATCATCATCACTATCATCATCATCATCATCATCATCAATCTATTATTGTTAAGCAGAGAAGGTACTACTGGATGATTGAATGCTAACTTAAGCTTCTAACTCCTCTGGACAAAGCCACTCACAGTACCGCAGCCAGTGCTATTGCCACTCTGGGTAACACCACAATTGCTACTTACAAAGCAGTCTTCCACAGAGCAAAAGGGATCACATGGTTTGACACCCGAATTGCTGGGTATCAAATCTCTCCCATTATCTTTCCAAGGAACACAATGTGTTGCAGCCGGAGACAGTTTGACTTGAAGCCCAATCAAGTCTTCAAGTTGCTGGAACTGGCTCTTCCGTAGGTGAATTTTGTGAAGATATGGTACTGTGTTCCCCATCCACCCTCCAACCCATTTAAATGGATCTGAATTAGACTGCACATTCAAAAAACTCATCTGTCACTTTTTGTCAAAGATTTCTCTTTGAGTTCCTTGAAATATCTATTAAAAACTTAGCCTAAAGCAATATCTTTTGAATACCCAGCTCACTAATTCAGGTACTGCAGCACTGTGAGCACACACCACCAGTCTGCAAATGGATAAACTACTCAAAAGATATTTTCCATCCCTTAAATATAGTTCCAAGAAAGAATAGGAAATGCCTCATACCTCTAATGGAAGCTATTTGCTACAAAAACAAATCATTCAGGTCCGTGGAACTAGAAATGCCTTTTGCGCATAAAACCGAAAGGAAGAGACAGCAAAACAGCAGACGAAGACATGAAGTCATCACTCACAAAGCACATGACTCAAATAAAAATAAAATACTCATTGGAAAAATGGGCTACCCACACACCAAACATCACGGCTGAGCCACAGCAGTTGTCAGTTTATGTATAAAAGAAAAGAAAAAACATTTTGTGTGAATTTCAAAGAAAATAAACTATTTGTCTCTTGTTAGTAGCTAATGTAAATATCAAAGCAAATAGTATTTTTGGTTCCAATAAAAACGTAGAACTTTTCAAAATGCTCATACATAAATCCCGACATCAAAATGTACATATCTTAAGATGTTGGAACATGAGCAACAAATGATGTGCTTAATACATTTGTTCTTCCTTGAAGAGATGAAGTATAATTGTATGCAATCATCTTGTAGCTAGGAATTTATTAAGAACTCTGAACTATAAGTACTAAATCAAGCTAAATAGTCTCTTATCCTAATTTTTCTCTCTCATACTTGTCATTACTTCCTGAAGTTCTCATTACAACTACATAATTCTACCCCTTATAACCCATAGGTTTTCTTCAGAAAAGGAGGATAGCTTCCCCCACTCCTTTCCCTCAGAACAACAGTTTTCTCCCCACAAATGCTCATGGGATGAGACCCACAGACATAATTTCAATGAACAATAATACCTTATTGGGTAAAAGAACTAGTTTATTGCTGCTTTACTTTTTGCAAATAGTTATCCTGCCTTTAAAATTTGCTATTGTTGTCCTTTGAGAAAAGACAACTTGTTCTAAGAGAAAGGTTAATGGAAAAATATGAACTACATTGTGATGTTAAATACAGATTATTTTTCCAAAGCTAAAAATCACAGTCCTCCTTCATTCAGTCCTAAAGAAGACATAACATTGCTGTCTAATGGGCTGTTCACAAATGACTATTATTGAATGAATAATAAAGGAATAATAGCAATGTGATTTCCACTTACATCAACCACAAAAATCTTCTGGGAATCATCCAAAAACTGCACTTTTAAATGTAGCATTCTCAGCGAGGCCGTTGGGCTGCAAGCAGGCTCAGAGTGCTGTGGGTGCTTTCTCCAGGAATTTCACTCCCAGCTGTATGTGGTGCACTCGGGTCCCCCCACCCCCAGCCAGGCATCTCCACTGTCAGCGGGGCACACTTCCGTTTGCTTGAAGTAATGCACACCCAAGGGCGTTTGTGCTGCCAAGTGCAGGGGATCAATAGCATCTGGGTAGTCTCCTGTTTGGTCCATATCAAATCCAACTGGTCTTCCTCTAGCCTTCTTAAACTCAGCTCCTTTCTTCAAAGAAAAATATAAAGAAGGAAAGCATTTGTGGTCCCCGGGGATTTTCTTTATTTCACAAGGGCACAATTTGAAAACCCTAGATGAAGCTTTAATAAACTGAGAATAGCCATTCTCAAAAGCAAAAAGATTCAAGTTAATCTCAAATTGTACTAGAAATTTCATGGCCGAGCTAGGAAGCATCTATCTATCTATCTATCTATCTATCATCTATCTATCTATCTATCTATCCATCTATGCTTATATATATCTATATATAATTATATAGATATCATACATCCATATAATTGCATATTATATAGAAACATATATAAAATTATGCATAATTTTAATTATCTGAATTCACATGATTTAGAAATAAAAACTATATAAAAAGGTATATGGAAAACTTCACTTCCACTCCTGTTCCCTCTTTTCTGTGTTCCCAATATACCCCTATTGGTTACCAGTTTTTTTCTTTCTATTCCCATAGAATTTATGTGCTTACATCTATAAAGAAATGAAACAAGGAATACAACTGAGGTTGAACCCCATCTCAGCTGTAAATAACATTCATGTATTCTTGGATAAATGAACTAATTAGGATAAAGAACGTTCTAATAAAGCAATCATCAAAGAATTATATTAATATCATTTTCATTATATACCAATAATTACGATAACATTTATTCTGGACTGAGATAACACTTAAGGCAAGAACTAAAAAAACTTACTTCCATTTATAGTTTTTGTTGACAAGAAGATAATGGGTGAATGACTAAAAGATGCCAAGCACAAGAGATTACATTATGATAGGATTCTTGGCTGAAAGTGGTATGAAAATATAGAAAAAGAAAAGCCAATTTAAAATGTTCAACTACTAAAGAACTAGCTCATTTATTTTTATAAATGAATAAAGGGTGTCAAATTGTTGTGATATTTAAATTGTACTGGATATGTTTAAAATAGTGATATAACAGTTTTTATTTTAAAATACCAATATTTACATGACACCAGCAAACACATACTTTGTCAAGTATTTAACTTCCCATGAAAAATTTTAGATGTCAACTTAGATGGGTGAGGGGATACATGATTTTTCAAAATACTTTTGGGGGCCACATGAGCAGAATACTTTGTGGACCACTGCTTTAAAACACTATTTCTCTAAGTACGGTTGAGGGACCAACTTACAGAATCACCTGGGAAGGGTGGCTGACTTTTTAAAAATGCAGATACCTGAGCCCCATCTCCAAATTGGGTTGTTAGGTTTGGGGTGGACCCCAAATAGATCAATTTTCAACATGCACTCCACGTGGCTCTCATGCAAACCATTTAAGAAGCACTACTTAAAAAATAAAAACTAGCATTTTACAGTATTATGGCCATGGCTGAAGAGGGAAACAACCTCACATACATATCTGGACTGAGGATAGAATTGAAATAAAAGCTAAACAAGAGCCGGAGCTCTCAAAATAGTAGCACCCGTGGAGGAGCCTAGAAATAGGAAAAGGTCACCAGGGAAGGAAGGCACTTTTCCCAGAATTCCTAGTACAGTCAAAGAACAGAAATGGAAGGGCTTAGGCAGGCTAAGCCCACTGTGGGCTCTGCACTGTGGTTGCACTTTGGAATAAAACAAGAAAGTCCATTTCCATCTTGAACCAGCCTGAGAAAAGTCCGTGTTTAGGAGGGCCGACCGTCACACCAAAATAAAACATGCGCTAAAGGAAGCTGATTGCAAAGCAGGTGACAGAGCACACTTTGGGAAGCACTGCTGGAGTCGGGGCAGAGGGGTACTTGCCATGAAAATGCCCTGGGGACCCTCTGACGACACTGTTGGGATGGCTGAGGCACCTGTTCCCTTTTGGTCCCACCGGTGGCCTAAAGTGTGGTCTTAGAGCTTGTCTTCTGCTGCTCACTGGGTGGGGCTTGTGAGCATCTGTTCTCTCTTCCTAGGATCACAGAAGAACTGCAGCTTCCT